>NC_072386.2:103935479-104238509 GCF_028885625.2 Pongo pygmaeus
ACAGAAAACTGTCCATATATGCTGTCTTTCTTTTTTCTTTTTTGAGACAGAGTCTCACTCTGTCACCCAGGCTGGAGTGCAATGGCACAACCTCTGTCTCCCAGGTTCAAGCAATTCTCATGCTTCAGCCTCCCGAGTATCTGGAATTACAGGCGTGCACCACCATGCGTGGCTGATTTTTATGTTTTTAATAGAGACGGAGTTTCACCATGTTGGCCAGGCTGGTCTCAAACTCCTGACCTCAAGTGATCCACCTGCCTCAGCCTCCCAAAGTGCTGGAATTACAGGTGTGAGCCACCATGCCCAACCCTGTCTTTCTATTTCCTTTTTTTTGGTGGGGGATAGGGTCTTACTTTGTTGCCTAGCCTGGAGTACAGTGGCACCATCTCGGCTCACTGCAACCTCCACCTCTTGGGTTCGAGTGATTCTCCAGCGTCAGCCTCCCAAGTAGCTGGGACCACAGGCAGGCGCCACCACTCCTGGCTAATTTTTGGATTTTTTGTATAGACAGGTTTTTGCCATGTTGCCCAGGCTGGTCTCGAACTCGTGAGCTCAAATGAATTGTATGCTTAAAAATGGCTAAAATGGTCAATTTTTGTTATGTATATATTTACCACAGTAAAAAACTCATATCCTTATATTTTCATATCACTTGCTATTTTTCTTATTTTTAAAAAGACATGTTACATGCATGGATGAATGAATAACGTAAAGGGGTTATCCTGTAATCCCAGAGTGTTGGGATTACAGGCGTGAGCCCCCATGCCCGGCCCCTGTCTTTCTATAATAATATTTTATTTTTAGGTATGAAACTATTTGTAAGCTCCTAAAGGAAAAAGCAGGGCTTTTCTTTTTCTTTTCTTGAGTCTCCTACAATGTCTATGTACCCAATGAGTGCTTGCTGATGCATGAAACCAAGGGACAGGTATCTGTGGAAAACTTAGACTTAAAAAATTCGAAGACTTTGTTACCTGGAATCAAAGCACCAGTGGTGGCTCTTATAGTAGTTTCTTTTCTCTTGTTCCATTTAAGTAGCCCCTGATGATTTCTCTTTGGCTAACAATAGTATAGGAAGAGGTATGACTATTTTCATGTTCTCTAGGACTTTAACTCTGGTTAAACAGCGGTGTTTCTCAGTCAAGACCTATGATATGCTTCACATTCATACCCAGGGACACACTCCGCCCCTGCCATGCCCACCGTGTATAGCGCAGAGCTGTGAGAGAGCTGCCTCCTCTAGTCATTTCCCTGTTTCCACGCCTTCTTCCTTCAGTGTGTCTTGCTTTCTGCTCAACACTCTTTGTCGGAGACCAGTCTCTCATGACATGGTGGGTTTTTGCAGTGGCTTCTGAACTGATTTCCCTGCCTTTTCTCCATGAAGCTATTTTACATATGGCCAACAGATTAATCTTCCAAAAATATTGCTTTGTTCATTTCCTTGCTTGAAAAGCCCCTTTATCAGAACTTTGTTTACTAGAGAACAGACTCAAACCTCCCAACTCTGGACTGGTGGCCTCTCTCTTTACTGTCTGGCTCCTCTAATCAGAGTCCTCTCTTCTTGACACCAACTTTTCCTCTGGCGAGACTGGTTTTCTGATTGTGCTTTTCTGTCATGCGGTTTCCTAAACCGTAAAGGCCCTCTTCCTTCCTGTCACTTCATTAAGTCCCTTTCCTGGCCTGTAAGGCCCTACGAGATCTGGCCTTCCTACTGGACCTCATCTCGCATTTCTCCCTTCCTTGTTGAGTAGGCTCCGGCCACACTGCTCTTTCAATTCCTCATCTATGCCACACCTTCCACCCCAGGGCTTATGGCCCTACTGTTTCTTCTGAGTAGAACACTTTTTCTCTCAACTAGGTTTTTTTTTTTTTTTTTTTAAAACACTATTGACGTTTTGGACCAGATAATTCTTTGTCCTTTGGGGCTGTCTTATTTTAGCTACTTCCCTGGCCTCTACCCATTGAATACTAATAGTACCCTACCTCCGGTTATGACAACCAGAAACGCCTCCAGACATTACCAGATGTCCCCTGGGGGCAAAATTGCCCCCTCGTTGAGAAATACTGCCCTAGATCCTTCCAGCTAATTCCTTTCGGTCATTGAGTTTAAGCTTAAATGTTGCTTTTTCACAGAAGTCTTCCTCAACCAGTCTATTTAAAATTTCCTTACACCCTCATCGTCATTTAACCAAGCATCATTTTTCTTCAGTTTTTCTGATCTGAAATGATTTTTTTGATTTGTTTGCCGCCTCTCATGAGAATATCAGTCCCTACAAGAGCAGGGACCATATGTTTCTTTTGTTGGCTGCTCTGTCTCCTATGTCTTCAACAATGCATGGCATTTAGTGGAAACATAATAAGTATTTGTTGATTGAGAGAATATGGTCCTTTTCTTCTGTCAAGGTTGAGTTTCCTCATTTCCCACTAGCCTCTGATACTCTCTCTTCCAAACTACCCCCAGTACTTCAGTCCCTGACATGCTTATTGATATTTTTAAGTTTATCTCCTGTTTGTCCAGCTGGATTTTAGGCCCTTTGAAAGCAGGGGCCATGACATTTGTTTAGTCATTCAATTCACAACTGTATTTTAGTGGGGGCCACTGTGGTGAATGCTGGGATACAACAGTAAACAACATACAGTCTTTACCCTCAAGGGACTTTCAGCCTAGTTGGGGAGGCAAAGAAATAAGCAGGCCGTATAATGAGTGTCATGAGAGGACCACCCCATGGTGTGTGGAAACACCAGAAAGGTTCCCAAGCCAGGGCACTGTCTTCTGTGTAAGTGGCATCTGTGCCTAGACTGGAAGTCTGAGCAGTCTAGTGAAATTGGGGGTTGTAGGTGGGAGGTTGGCAGGAAGCGAGTTCTAAACCGTAGGAATAGCATATGCAAAGGCTTGGGGGCAAGAGGAAATTCTATCTGTATCAGGAAAATAGTTCATTGTGCCTAGAACATAGAGCAGGAATGGAAGAGTGGTCAGAGATGAGGCTGGGGAGCTGCAGTAGAAACAGGAAGCAGGAGTCTGTGTCATGTAGGACTTCATAAAGCAGGCTGAGTGTTAGGTCTTTATCTTTGTTTTGTTTTTAAATTCCACTATCATCCCTAAAGGTCTTTATCATTTACCCCTTTACGTTATTCATTCATCCATGCATGTAACATGTCTTTTAAAAAATAAGAAAAATAGCAAGTGATATGAAAACATAAGGATATTAGTTTTTTACTGTGGTATATATACACATAACAAAATTTGACCATTTTAGCCGTTTTTAAGTGTAAAATTCATTGGCATTAAGTACATTCACAATGTTGTACATCCATCAGCACTATTCATTTCCGGAATGTTTTTATCATGTCAAACAAAAACTGTATCCATTAACAGTAACTCCCCATTCCCTCCTCTTCCCAGCCCCTCTATTCTATTTTCTGTCTTTATGAACTTTCTGGTAATCTCTATTCTATTTTCTGTCTTTATGAACTTGCCTGTTCTAAGTACCTCATATAAGTGGAATCACACAACATTTGTCCTTTTATGTCTGGCTTATTTCACATAGTATAATGTTTCCAGTGTTGTAGTATATACTGTAGTCCCCCCTTATTTGCAGGAAATAAATTCTCAGACCCCCAGTGGATGCCCGAAACTGTGAAAGTACCAAACCCTATATTTACTATGTTTTTACATATACATACATACCAATGGTAAAGTTTAATTTATAAGTTAGGTACAGTAAGAGATGAACAACAATAAGATAGAACAATTAAAATATACTGTGATAAAAACTCATGGTGTGAATATCGTCTCTTGTGGTCTCTGTCTCTCTCTCAAAATACCTTACTTATAGGTGCTCACCTATTTTCAGATCATAGTTGACTGTGGGCAAGTGAAACCATGGATAAAGGACTACTGTATCAGAATTTCATGACTTTTAAAAGCTGAATGATATTCTATTGTTTGTATATACCGCATTTTGTTTATTTAACATATTTTGAGCATCTGCATCAAAGTACTTAATAAACTTTTATTGATGGTGATATAACTGTCTCTAGTTGGAGAGAAGAGTAGGCTATGAATTCTGTTTGATGAAACAAATAGTTTTGAAGTATTTGCCGTGTGCAATGTCTGTTTAGGAGCTGTTCCAGGAAAAACAAACAAAACTTAAGGATATGGTGAGATCCTACGTTCATTTGGTAAGCATTAAGCCCAAGGTTTTCTGTAGATAAGTAGAAGGATTTCCTCATAGCACTAACGTTATCATTCCAATAAGTCTTTTGTATTTCTGTTTTATGTGTGGAACTCGTTTTTTAGGCCTCCGAAGGGTTTACCTGACAAAAGTTTGATCCACTGTACTAATAGACTTCCCAAAGTAAGTCACAGATTTTAAAAGTACTTTTTCAACATTTTTTCTTTACTAGTGGAAATAAACTATTCTGCCTTTATTTGAAATTATTCCTCAGGAGGACTATAATCTGAACAGTAATGTTGATAGTAACCATCTAATATTGGGCCCTTACTGTATGTTAGACTCTGTGCTATCTACATGCCGTATTATTTTCAGAAATCCTAGAAGCCAGTGGGATCTATTTGTATAGGTTTGGTGTAGGTGAGAATTTTCTGTCTCTATCCTGCGTAGAACATGTTCAGCTACTCAGTAAATATTGTCATCTCATAATCAGGGAAACTGGAATGCTGGAATGGCAGACCCAGATAGGCCTTAAGATCATCTCATCTGATAACTTACAAACTGTTTAGCTGTGATCTACAGTAAGAAATAGATTTTACAACAAAAATATCATGGAACAATCCTTACCCTAACTATGAGTTATGTACTCTAATATTTTCTGTCCTATTCTGTTTTATTCTATTTCATTTTTAAACAATGTGGTCTGTGATTCAAAAAATTTGATTTTATGACCTATGAATAAGTTGCAATTGCAGTTTGAAGAACACTACAATGGTTTAATAGACCACATCTATCTTATATATCTTGCAGGTGATAAAACTGAGATGGGAAGTGATTAGCTAAAGCACACAGCTAGTTAGGGGTAGAGCTAAATTAGAACTTTAGGAAGAAAAAACCCTCCTACTTAACTACAGTAAAGAGAGATTTACTATTCTTTGCAGTCCTACTGGATGCCTTTTATTTTTTTCTTGAGATGTTTCACTTTTCAATATCATGTGTAGTGGAGAGTATAAGGAACTGAGATGGTAGATGGTTTTGAATGGATGAATTGATTAATCACTTTACCTCTTTGACTTCTTTAGAACAAGAGGATTAGATTAAATAATAATAACAACAATAATAATAATTATTATTATTTTAAGAGACAGGGTCTTTCTCTGTCACCCAGGCTGGAGTGCAGTGATAAGATCATGGCTCATTGTAGCCTCAAACTCCTGGGTTCAAACCATCCTCCTGCCTCAGACCCCTGAGTAACTGAGACTACAGGTACACACCACCACACTTGGCTAATTAAAAACTTTTTGTAGAAACAGGGTCTCACTATGTTGCCCAGGCTGGTCTCAAACTCCCAGCCTCAAGCAATCCTCCTACCTCTGTCTACCAAAGTGCATGAGTTGTCATGCCTGGCCTAGATTAAATTATTTTAAGTTAATTATTTGAAGAGATAATGTATGAAGATGATTTTTAAATTCAAAAAGCATTAAAGGATTTATAATGAAAAGGAATCTCTCCTATTACCTCCAAGTCCATCAGTTTGTCTTCACAGGGACAACCTTATTTTGAATAGTTTTTTCGTGTGTGTATCTTACCAGGAATATGGACTAGGTGATTTACAAGATTTCCTTGAGCACTAGTGTTCTAGGATCCTAAATAGCTAAATGTGAGAAGAGTTAGCCTTTGACTTTTATATAAATGCCTATAATTGTAGTCAGACTGTAAAAGAAAACACCTTGCTTCTGTTTCTATAAGTTCTCTTCCTGCTCCCAAACTGCAGATTGTAATGTCTGCAGGATCTAAGTCTTTGGAGTGGAGTGGGCAGGATAAGTAATGTTCCTGTAGGTAAGCCCCAGGGCAGCCTCATGTGGGATCGGATTGGGAGTTGCTAAATGCTACCCTAATGGCACAGGGAAGCAGGGGAGATTATTTGCTTATTAATACTCACTCTTGCAGATACCTATACTGATATTTGATGGAGTAGTCTGTTTTTTTTTGGGAGAATATTATGAAGATGTCTTGGAGATGGGAAACTTAAAATCATCTTCTGTGCCACCGAACTCTTTGCTTAGCATATCCTTAATCTGATATAGGGCTTAGCACCTCAAGCCATACATAGGCTTTATATCTTTCTCTTAGCTTCCAGTGTTGAATTTGAATGAGACGCAACTTCCCTGCCCTGAAGATGTTAGAAATATGGTTGTATTGTGGATCCCAGAAGAAACAGAGATACATGTGAGGTGAGTATCATATCTGGAACTCAGAGGACTTTGACTCTATAAATCCCTGATGTCTTCTGCAGGCCTCCTTTTTGTGATCTCCCATTTAGCCAGCTCATTACAAGTAGCAGGAGGCCAAGCAGAGAAGGTCGTGGTCTCTTGCATCTGCCTTTTGCTACACTGGAATTTTAATGTAATGCATTTTGAGATTCATGCTGTGGGACTTCTCCATATCAAATTTTACATGGCAGTAAATAGCATACAAGATAAGGCTCAACTTACTTATAAGCCTTGACTAAGAAATAAATGCTCTCTCTTAGTTTTTCTTATTAGCCACTTGCAACAAGCGAAAAAGTTCTCAGTGAAGCATGTGAATGTCTGTTCTCAACCCCAGGGCCTAGTGCAGTGTACAAAAGCGACAGCATATAGGACTTGTGTACAAAACAGTGTGTGACAAAGATTATTTGGTGAAGGCCGAAAGGCTTGCTAATATTGACAACCATGGGGAAAGTGTTTGGTTCTTCTTTCCTGATCCTTGAGGCTTTCAGGTTCTTAAGTGACATTTAGAGATGATGAAACTTAAGAACTTCTTTGTATTTCATTTTGTTTTTCTTTTTAAAAAATAATCCTGTGGGTGCTTCTCTCTCTATATATGCATTTGTGTGTGTGTATATGGTATAAACAAATGAAAAACAACCCTAAGGATTTATTTCCTTTCGTGTGAAAGAAGCTCAGAAGTAGGCAGGCTAGGGCATGTGAGCTCCATGAGATAATTAGAAACCAGAGCTCCTTCTAGCTTTTTGGGCCATCATCCTTAGCCCATGGATTCCAACTTCTAAGGAGTTTCATGGGTGCTTTTAAGGTATAAGTTGGCTACTAGAGCTCCAGCTATCATATCCATGTCCCAGGCAAGGAGGAAGAGGTCAGAGCGAAAAATACTTCTTACGAAACATCTTTGTGTCAAGCAGTGAGGATTTAGTGAACCAAATAGATTTGGTCCCTGTCCTGTTGGAGCCTTGTCAGGGGGAGTCAGCCATTACAGACATAACCACACCTATATATATCATTTCTAATTTGGATTCATGCTATGAAAGTAGATAACTGGATTGCTTGAGAGAATAATGGGAAACCTAATTTAGATATGAGGATGGGGGGTCTTTTTAGCAGAAGGTACTTGGGCAGCAGTTACTGCTGGGTTCCCAACCAGCTATTTTCGAGTACTGATCAAAGATAGGAATCTTTGTGGTCATCATTCACAAATATCCTTGGAGCTTCTGTTTAAGCTATCTGGGAATAAGTTATGCTTATTCTTATTTCAAGTCCAGCTGAGAAGCATGTTTTGTTTTGTTTTGTTTTTCTCCAGCCAGCATGGGAAGAAGAAAAGAAAGAACTCGGCAGTGGTGAGTTTGATGTTTTTGTGCAAACCTTTATAATATTGCTATGTAGAGTTTATTTTGTTTTCCTTTCAGGTCTCCTCCACCTTACCCCCGTTCTTTCCTGAAATGATCCAAATCTGCTAAAGAAAACCCTTCTTTAGGAATAATTAACCAAACCATTCTCTATTCAGAGACTCCTTTTTTCTGTCTCCTCCCTGTAGGGAGATGAAGAGCACCTTGAGATAGTAGGGGGAACTGTTGCATGTTCAGGGGGAGTTTTTGGTCAATTAAAAACAAATCCCCAATGTGATGAGATAGAATTTCAATGGACTAGGAGTTATAAGACCTGGGCTTCTAATTCTAATTGTACCATTTATGGGTAAATGTGACCTTGGATAAGTCACTGTAAGACTGCTATGTCCATGAGAGTAGTGTCTTGGTTCATTCTGTTCATTGCTGAATCCCCATCCCTAGCCCTGTGCCTGACACATAATTAGACAATAAATTTTTGTTCAGTTTGTTGAGTGAGTAAATGAATGACCTTTCTGGAAAATTAAACAAAACAACGAATCCCTGTTTGATCTGAATACAACAATAGAGTTGGGAGCTTGAGAGGGAAACATGTGGCGTCCCTCATCGTTCAGAGGAGGCAACCATGGCTGGAGTACATGTCAGGGTGGTGTCAAGAGGCTAGAATGTTGATGAAAAGGACTAGGCTAAAAAGAGTGCTTTGGAGAATTCTTTCCATTGTTTCTCTTCCAGAAAAGCAAGTCATTTCTGGGTCTCTCTGGAAATCAGTCCGCAGAAACACGAGTAGGAACACCAGGGATGATTGTGCCTCCCCCAACCCCAGTGCAATTGTCTGAACAATTCAGTTCAGATTTCCTACCTCTCTGGGCTCAATCTGAAGCGTTACCTCAGGATCTACTGAAGGAGTAAGTATCATGTAGGTCTGTGGGAGAGCCAGAGCACCTGCTTTTTACTGAAGCTGGGATGGGTCTAAACAGTGTGCTTTTTCTGAGTAGGACTGGGAGAAAACTATCACCCCAATTTGTTTACTGAACTCTTGGACTTACCAACAGGCAGGGATGACCATCATAACCACCACCATTTGTCACACTTACCATTTGCCTGGCCCTGTGCTAGGCACATCACATGTACTTTCATTTAAATTTGCACTAGGAGGTAGGCACTATCACTCTCTTCTTTTTATGGGTGAATTATGAATAAGTGGTAGGCGTAATATGTGGTCTGCAGTGAGATGACCTTTGAATTTTACATTGAAACTTAACTGGCTATATGAATTTTGGTAATGTATTTAGCCTCTTAAAGTTTCATTTTCCTCATTTGCAAAGTGGGAATAATATCTGTTCTCAGGTGTTGTAAGGTGTCGTAAAAGCACATGAGCCTGACATAGAATCAGCACTGAGTATATGCAGCCATGATGATCGTAGTTGCATCAGAAAGGTGTTACCAAATGAGCACTTGTTGGTACAGGCCTTTTCAGACCCAAAGTGGAGTTTTCTTGGAGCCCTTTACATCTCTTTCTCCTCAGCTATGCTTTCCAGGAGGAGCTGTTGCTGACTGTCTGGCTGTCCTCTGTCCCCTTCAGACTTTTGCCAGGTGGAAAGCAAACCATGCTCTGTCCGGAGATGAAGATAAAATTGGCCATGATGAAAAAGAATCTTCCCTTGGAAAAGAACCGACCTGACAGTGCGATTTCTTCTAAGATGTTTCTATCTATACACCGCCTCACCCTCGAAGTAAGAGCTAGGAAGCAGCAGGGAAGAAGCCTATGTGAAAATTCAAACCCATCTCTCCTCAAATCTGGAAAAGTTGACATTCTATTCCTTATCTCTCTTCTGCCTTTCCACTCTGAACCCATGCCCCAGAGAAGGCTGGGCTCTATGTAGGTAAAAGCCAGTCGATAGGGAAGTGTTGAGAGAGCAATGTTCTCTATTTCTTTCTTCTTTTTTTTTTTCTTTTTTGAGAGACTGGGTCTCACTCTGTCACCCAGGGTGGAGTGCGGTGGTTGATCATGGCTCACTGCAGCCTTGACCTTCTGGGATGAAGCCATCCTCCCACCTCAGCCTCCAGAGTAGCTGGGACTACAGGTGTGCGCCACCATGGCTGGCTAATTTTTAATTTTTTGTAGAGACAGGGTCTCACTATGTTGCCTAGGCTGGTTTCGAACTCCTGAGCTCAGGTAGTCTGCCCACCTCAGCCTCCCAAAGTGCTGGGATTACAGGCATGAGCCACCATGCCTGGCCATGTTCTCTATTTCTTCTGCACTTTGTTCCCCACACCTTTTCCCTTCTTCCGTAGCCCCTGGTACAATGCTGCAAAACACTGGGTTCTTAAAATGTGCTTGTTGACTGGATGAATAAACGCATTTGGGGGATACATTTGGAGAAAGGGAAAGACCTGCAGTAGAGCTTTTCATTTTCTTTTTTCTTTCTCCAGAGTCCAGCACTGCGATATCCCGAACGTTTGAAGAAATTACATAACCTGAAGACAGAAGGTAGATTTGCTGTTGCTGCTGGATCTCTAAGCACCATTTTCTGTTAGCCCACATTTCTCATACTTTAACATGGTCCAATTCAGTTATATTTGTGGCCACAGTCATACAGGGTCACATGTAGAACTCAGGAAACAATAGTTTCAGGAAGCAGCCCCTCTGACTTGGTCCTTACCAGGGAGTCACCATTGTGAAGGAAGGCACAGCAGGCATTCCAGTGGGAGAGAGGGGGCTGTTAGAAGAGGATCAAGCTGGCTCTCTGGTCACCAGGTTACAGGAAACAGCAGCAGTGGCAGCAGCGGCAGCAGCAGCAGCAGCAGCAGCAACAGAGGAAGGTGAAAACACCTATTAAGAAACAGGTAGAGTGGCAGTGAGGGGCTTGCTGGGACTGGGAGAGGTAGCTACAGCCTGGAATGGGAAGGGATGTATGAAAGGTGGGAGTCTCCTTTTTTTCTATCTGGTTATAGATATAAAGTTCTTGTCTGGTTGTAGATGTTAAATTCCTTCTTTTTGATATTCCTTTTGAAAAAAGTTTTCTTTACTTCCAAAAATCCTAATTTGTTCCTCCTGATGTGGGTTTCAGGAGGCTAAAAAGAAAGCCAAGAGTGATCCAGGGAGCCAGAGCACTTCACATAAACATCCAGTTACCACCATTCATGGCCCTCTCTATGGTAAGGGGAATATATGCTTGGTTGGGGGTGATAGGATCCCTGACAGGTAGGTATCTGAGGGCAGGAAAAGCTAAACTTGCTCTTGTCATTTTGAGACCTGCCTTTGTCAGGCACTCAGAGTTTCTTGGAATGCTTGTCTGTCTGGTCTCTCATGCACCATCCTTCCCTCATAAATTTGCTAAACAAACAAGCTGAGCCAGATGTCTGCTTCACATGAGGGCTTGAAAGATGACCATGAATATGATCACAGTCATCTTTTCCTCAGGTTCTACCTTAGAAAAGGCAGAGCACTTTGAGGATCAGGAGAGGAGCAAGCCCAGGTTATTGAAGAGAAAACCCTGAGGGCCCATTGTCCAATGAGGCAGGGAGAGCTGGGGCCCCTCACTAGAACCCCAAAAGAGTTCTAAGGAAGCAGAGCGCCGGGGCCCCCTAACCTTCCTGCCACAAGGTCGAGAGTCTCCGGAGCCTCACGTTAAAATCAATACATTGTCTAGCCCCATCCAGGAGTCAGGGAGCCAACTCTTGTCAGGCAGTTCTTTTGCTCCAGTGCTCATGCTGGACACAAGAATGGACATCTCCCTTTTTTGGAGTCGTTATTATGTCTGAGCTCAGGCATATACTTACCACTTTCCCTCCAAAATTTTTCAACTTGAGTGGAGAATGGGAGGAGGGAGAAAGAATCCCCCAAACTTTGGAGGATCGTTGTGCCCTTCTCAGACTGGACATTGCTGACTTTAATATGAAAACAACTGTTTAATCTTCAGAAAGAGCTCTCCAATCCTGGGGCACTGGGAGGGCTGAGACGAGGTTTCCTGAGAAGGATGTTGCCCTCTTGCTTTCCTTCCCATCTCACTTAGTTGTCTGATGCCAGTGATCTGCTCTAACTGAAGGTTAAAAGGTTCCTGCCCTTCTTATGGGAGGTGGACAGAATCAGGGCTTGGCCCTGGGCAGGAGGTAATGTATCCAAGGTTAGCACTCCATCTAGGGTGACCACTACCACTCCCCTGAATTCCATTCTGGTGCCTTTCGTACCCCTTCCCAATGCCTCCAATAGGAGCAGTTTTGCTTGGGTGACTGGGGTGCCTCTGTGAGGCATGTTCATAGAGCAGTGGCCTGACCTCACTGAGTTGAGAAAGGCTTTATGGAAGAGATGATTTTTGCATTGGATCTTGAGTATGTGTGGGAGTTTTCCTGATATGGAAAAGAACTCTTGAGAGGGAATAGCCTGTGCAAAGGCATCTAGGAGGATCATAGCTGCTCAGAAAACACTGAGCAGTTGAGTGTGGTTGTGGGGTTGGGTATTTAAGGGAGAGTGGTCTATCACACCAAAGAGGTAGGCAGGGGCTTGTATGGACTGCTAAGTCATTTGACCTTTATCATCCAGGCCAGTGGTGCTCCGCCTTGACTGTACACTAAGACCAATTGTGAGCTTTTATTTATTTATTTATTTGAGACGGAGTTTCGCTCTTGTTGCCCAGGCTGGAGTGCCATGATGCAATCTCGGCTCACCACAACCGCCACCTTCTGGGTCCAAGTTCAAGCAATTCTCCTGCCTCAGCCTCCCGGTAGCTGGGATTATAGGCATGCACCACCACGCCTGGCTAAGTTTTTGTATTTTTAGTAGAAACGGGATTTCTCCATGTTGGTCAGGCTGGTCTCGAACTCCCGACCTCAGGTGATCTGCCTGCCTCGGCCTCCCAAAATGTTGGGATTACAGGCGTGAGCCACTGCACCTGGCCAAGAAGCTTTTAAAACTCTAATACTCAGACTGTGTCCCAGCTATTAAGTCAGAATTTCTGGTGGTAGGAACTAGGCCTCAGCGTTTTTTGTTTGTTTGTTTGTTTTTTAAAGCTCTTCAGTTCTCCCAGTGTACAGCTAAGGTGAGAACCAGTGCTGGTAGGGAGTCGATGGAAATGCTATAATTTAGCATAATACCTCTGGTGGCGGCTTGGAAGATGTTTGTTTAGGGAAAGGGAGATTGAGAAAAGAGTGAATGAATCTACCTAGGGACTATTTGGGGAAGCAGCTGATGCAAAAGAAACATAAAACTAGAGGTTTTTGTTTTTGCTTTGTTTGTGGGTACATGAGGGATGGTGCAAGAAGATGAGTCACATTCTGGTAAGAGGAGTATTCATACGCTGTGAAAAAGTACATTAGGGTTTCTTGGAGGAATCCTGGGTCTTTTAACACACACTTGAGCGTAATCTCTAATTCTGTAATAGATGAAGTTACAGTCCCAGGTGAGCAGAATCTCAAGTAGAACTCAGACGGTCTAACTACGTTTTACCTGCCATCAAGGTCTTGTCTTTTCCTGGATGCGGAGTCACTTGTAGACTAGGGGTCACCTAGAAGCCCCCAAATAGGGTATGATATGGTAATAAGAGGAAGATTGAATGGACTCTTTGGTTACTAGGTTACAGAACTCTGCCAGGTCAGAACAGTGACATGAAGCAGCAGCAGCAGATGGAAAAAGGAACCACTTTGAAACAGGTGAGAGTGTACCAAGGCCTCTGCTAGGACCCAGTTTCAGTTATCTATTACTATGTAACAACCCCAAAGCTTAACCATAATGATTTGTTATTTCTAATGATTCTGTGGGTTGACTGGACAGTTGTTCTTCTCCTGCTTGAAGTCACTTAATGCAGCTGGGCTGAGGCTGTTGGCCAAGTTGCTGGTTTTCCTTCCTGAGGCCTCTGCATGTGGCTTATTTGGGCTTTTTGATAGCATAGTAGTCTCATGAAAGCAGTTTCTTAAGGGATGGGCCTGGAACTAAAACAGTGTTACCTGTGCCACATTTTCTTGGCCAAAGAAGTCACAAGTCCATCCCAGAGAGTAAATAAGAGAAGAAATAGGCCCTATCTCCTGATGGGAGGAACCGCATGTGCATACCAGAATGGGAGGAACTGTTGGAAGCCTCTTTGGAGGCCGTCTGCCCTTAGTTGGCTGCAGGGAATGGGAAGGAGTGGTTCTAGGTTCATTTGTACAGCATGGAGGGCAAAGAATGTGTGATACAAGCTTCTCTTCAGACCCAAGAGGTGGGTCTCTGGCTCATCTTAGATGTTAATTTCTCCAAGAAAAGCATCTTTTAGAAAAATTCTTTTAGTTTCCTAAAGTCTTGATTCAAATTTCCTTATACCCCAATGAATTTCAGGATTCCACAGAGAGACCAAAGATGAACTACTATGACCATGCGGATTTCCACCACAGTGTAAAAAGTAAGTTACTAGAGTAGAGGAACCTTAGTAAGTGACTGAGGAGAGGGGGAGTTGAACCTGTGTTGACCAGGATAGTTTACCTCCCTGAAGGCACAGTTCCTCTATCTCAGAGAAGTCCTAAAAAACACCCCATTTTTCCTTTTCTGTCCTCCATCTGTTGTAGTTGAGAGAAGTTTACAGGTGCAATTAATGACTGCATCTTCTTTTAGGTCCTGAATTGTATGAAACAGAACCCACTAACAAGGACATTAGTGCTCCGGTGGAAGCTGTGCCAGAAGCCCAGGCTGCCAGGCAAAAGAAGATCTCCTTTAACTTTTCAGAAATTATGGCTAGAACAGGCTGGAACTCTGAGCTCAAACTACTTAGGATTCTTCAGGACACTGATGATGAGGATGAGGAGGACCAGTCCTCTGGGGCAGAGTGAGAAGCCTCTGGAGGAATAGACTGAAGGCATTCCCTGGGGCAGCCGTGTTGCAAAGTGGGATGGCTGGTATCCTGAGGGCAGCAACGTTTCACATAAGGGCAAGAGGAGAGGGGCTTCTGCTCTCTGGAGCCTTTACCAGGGCCTGAGCTCTGAGCTTAGGGATTCCATTTTCTTTGTTCACCTCTACTTGCCTCTAAAATAAATGTAGGAGAAAAATCCCCAGCCCTTTTAGATTTAGATTATTTCTTTTCCATTAGGGTCAGAATAATTTTGGTGATTAAACACAACTGCTGCTCAATCAAAAGACTCATTTTCTGTTTCTAGGAGGAAGGGAAAGATGTTTCTTGGTATCTGTTTTCTAGGTCACTCTTATCTCTGAAGCTCTGAAAGGTTTCCAGTTGTAGGAGGCTGAATTTGGCTCATGGGAGCTGCCATGATGCTCCCTAAATTTTTCTCTCATTCCCTAGAAATGGTTTCTTTTGGAGATGGGATCTACATTGTTATCAAATAATGTTCATTGTGTTGCTGGTCTTGAGCTCCTAGGCTCAAGCAGTCTTCCCTCCTCAGCCTCCCAAAGTGCTGGGATTACAGGCATGAGCCACTGTGCCCAGCCAAAAGCTCTAGTTTCTTTCTTTTTTTCTTTTTTTTTTTGAGATGGAGTTTCGTTCTTGTTGCCCAGGCTGGAGTGCAATGGCATGATTGCGGCTCACCACAACCTCCGCCTCCCGGGTTCAAGCGATTCTCTTGCCTCAGCCTCCCGAGTAGCTGGGATTACAGGCATACGCCACCATGCCTGGCTAATTTTGTATTTTTAGTAGAGACGGGGGTCTCTCCATGTTGGTCAGGCTGGTCTCGAACTCCTGACCTCAGGTGAACCGCCCACCTCAGCCTCCCAAAGTGCTGTGATTGCAGGTGTGAGCCACCGCACCCGGTGAAAAGCTCTAATTTCTAAGGAACTGAGTCTGCAGGAAAGTTTCAGTGATGCTCATAAAGGCTCAGAATTTCAGAGTCTCAGGGAACCTCTAACTTGGTTTTGGAGGTTTTTTTTTTCATGTTTTAGTTCTTAAAAAGATTTAATGTAGTAAAAATTTCAAAATTACATAAAAGGAAAGAGAATAATATAATGAAACTTTGATGTATTCAGTATCTTAGATCTGGGCAAGGAAGGCCCTTGGCCCTGTGCTTTAGAAAGTCCTCTGGTGGTCTGGCTGTGCTGCCCCTCATGGCAGAGAAATCTGCAGAGCCAAGTGGATGTACACCTAGCTAGAGTCTGTGACTCCCCTTTTAGACTTTGTTCCTGGTATTTGGAACCCTGGAATTCCCTGCCCAGTGGCCTCTTGCCTACTTCCATGGCTTCTGCAGGCGTCTTTTGTGGGTCCATCCTCCCAAGAGTGGACTATCCCACCAGTGTGTGTGCTGCTGGGTTCAAGGGGTAAGAGGAAGGTATTTGGAGAGGGATGTGCCCAGAGCTTGGGCAGATAGACTGGGGTATCAGCATTTGTGGCCTTTCCCAGTAAGGATGGGATCATGGGGATGAGAAGTGAGGACTGGTTCTTCTAGTGCTGCATGTTAGTGTGGAACCTCAAGGAATCTGTGGATTTTGAATGAACCTGGCTTTCTAGATCATGAAGGTATACTGTTCAAGGTAGCAAGTTAGAACATGTTTTATTTAACAATTTATTAGCTTAATTTATAGTTTTTAAATGTTCAGACATGGTTAGTAGACCTGTTTTTGTACACTTATCCTGAGTCCTGCAAAACATTAGGACTGCCCAGAGCCATCATTTGGGACAAATTTTAAGGAGGAAGAATTTAACCCCACAATGTAGAGATCATTAATTTGCAGCCCCATTTTAAAGGTAAGGATAGCAAGGCTCAAAGAGGGGATTTGTCTTGACTGAGCTCATGAGCTGGGAAGTGGGGCTGAGCTGGAATCTGGGTCTCCTAGTACTAGGTCAGAGCTCTTTTCATTATTCCACTCTGCTGTTCTCTCACCTTATTCTCCAGAAACAATGGTAGGTTATTCATCATCATATTTAACCCGAGTCTGACTTCCTCTCCTTCCTGGTGTGCTGTCTGTCTTCCTCTGTAATTGATTAATGTGGGTCCCAGGGATGCTGGCTCCATGTTTTTTATAATCAGGAAAATTGGAAACATACAAAAGTTAATGAGCTCCCATGTGTCCATTACCTAAGAATTATCAATTTATGACCAATCTTGTTTCATATACATATACCCCCATCCTGAACAAGGTTATTTGAAGCAAAGGTCATTTTATCCATAAATATTTCAGCATACACTTCTGAAAGAAAAGTGTTAAAAATAACTACAAAAATTAATCATAGCTGTTTAATATCAAATATCCAGGCAAATTCAAATTTCCCTCTATTATTAATTTATTTTCACAGTTGATACCTTCAAACTAGAATCCAAATAAGGCCCATAAATTGTATTTGGTTGATATCTCAAAAATTTCTTTCTTTCTTTTTTTTTTTTTGACACAGGGTCTCACTCTGTTACCCAGGCTGGGGTGCAGTGGCACGATCACGGCTCACTGAAGCCTCGACCTCCTGAGCTAAGGTGATCCTCCTGCCTCAAATTGTTGGGACCACAGCCATGCGCCACCACGCCTGGCTAATTTTTTTAAATTATTATTTGTAGAGATGGGGTCTTGCTATGTTGCCCAGGCTAGTCTCAAACTCCTGGGCTCCAGTAATCCTCCCATCTTGGCCTCCCAAAGTGCTGGGATTACAGGTGGGAGCCACCTGGCCCCTAAAATTCTTTAATCTATAGGTCCCACTTTCTCCTTTTTCATTTTTCTTTTCTTGCAATTTATTTGCTGAAGAAACTGGGTTGTTTGGTCTGTAGATTCCTACATTCTTGATTTTGCCAGTTGCATCCTCATGGTGTTGTTTAACACGTTTCTTCATTCTCTTTATTTCCTGCAAACTGTTAGATCCAGAGGCTTGAGCTGCTTCATGGTGTTTTTTTTTTTGCAAGAAAATTTCATAGACGGCATTATGTTCTTCCATCAGGAGGCCCTTAATGTCTGGGTGTGTCTTCTGTGGTCTTAGTGGCCAATAATGATCTTTGCCTGATTTTTGTATATTGATTGTGTATCCAGCAACATTACTTACCTTGTTACTTAGTTTTGACAGTTTTTTAGTGGATTTCTTATTATTTTCTTTTTCTTTTTTGGAGTGTTTCGCCTTTATTGATAGTGTTGCTGGGGACAGAGGAAAGATTTCTTTTCTCACTTATTGCTAGGTTAATGACAGAGACATCTATAGCAAAGGACAGATTAGCAAGAGAATAGCACACACATTTATTTAATATAAGTTTTACATGACATGGGAGCCTTCCTATGGAAGTGAAGACAAAAACACAGGGAAACCTGGGTATTTTTATGCTGTTTGATGAAGAGTAGACAGTTGCGAAGAAATACGATTGGAGGACAAAAGAGTATGATCTAATGGTAATAAACTGGGGGAACTTAGCAAGGCGTGTTTGTGCAGATTCTTCTTTGTGTCCCTTGTGTCTTCAGAGCTAAGGATATTCCTTTCCTTTAGATATAAGGAGGGTCTCTCTCAAAATGAGAAACTTATTCTGGGGAGAAGAGGGAATGATGAGAGTGACCTTCCTGGTTCTGCCATATTTTCAAATGCCAAGGTGCCATATTTTGGGGTTGCATGTCCTGAACCCCATCATTGTCCTCTTCTAAATTCATCCCTAACATGTCAAGCTGTCTTCAGGGTGGTCACATGGTCCTGAGGCTTCCCCTTCATGAGTGAAGTGTGTTTTTCTAATGTGATGCTTCTGCAGGCAAAGTGGGGAAAGATGCCTTCTGACATGCAGCCCAACTCGTTTTTGGCTTATCATTCCTTTCATTCAGCAGGAACTAAGATTGCACCTGCCCACTTGCTGGTTTATTATACTACAAAGGATACAGATGAAGAGATGTGTAGGTCGAGGTATGGGGGAAGGGGCTTCCATGCTTTCCCTGGGCACGCCACCCTCCAGGAATCTCCATGTGTTCAGCTATCTGGAAGTTCTTCTTAGGATTTTCTATATACAAGATTATATCATCTGCAAATAGAGAGGTTTTGCTTCTTTCCTTTTAATCTTCATGCTTCTAATTTCTTTTTCTTGCTTAATTGCCCTGCCAAGAAACTCTAGTACAATGTTGAATAGAAATGAAGAGAGTAGACATCCTTGTTTTATTTTTGATCTTAGGGCAAAGCATTCAGTCTTTCACCATTAAGTATGATGTTCACTTTGAGTTTTTCATAGAAGCACTTTATTATATTGAGTTCCCTGTCTTCTTCTTTTCTTTTCCTTCCTTCCTTTCTTCCTTCCTTCCTTCCTTCCTTCCTTCCTTCCTTCCTTCCTTCCTTCCTTCCTTCCTTTCTCTCTCTCTCTCTTTCTCTCTCTCTCTGTCTTTCTCTCTCTCTCTTTCTCTCTCTTTCTCTCTCTCTCTTTCTCTCTCTTTCTTTTTCTTTCTTTTCTTTTCCTTTCTTCCCTCTTTTCTTTTTTTGACAGGCTGTGTTGCCTAGGCAGGAGTGCAGTGGCACCATCATGGCTCACTGCAGCCTTGACCTCCCGGGGCTCAGGCCATCCTCCCAGATCAGCCTCCTGAGTAGCTGGGACTACAGGTGTGTGCCACCATGCCTGGCTACTTTGTTGTATTTTTTGTAGAGATGGGGTCTCACTTTGTTGCCCAGGCTGGTCTTGAACTCCTGGGCTCAAGTGCTCCTATTGCCTTGGCCTCCCAAAGTGTTGGGATTACAAGCATGAGCCACCATGCTTGGCACTACCATTTTCCTTTTTCTTTTTTTTTTGTTTTTGAGACAGGGTCTCACTCTGTTGCCCAGGCTGCAGGGCAGTGGCACAATTATAGCTCATTGCTTACAACCTCGACCTCCTGGGCTGAGGTGATCCTCCCACCTCAGCTGGGACCACAAGTGCACCACCATGCCTGGTTAATTTTTTTATTTTTATTTTTAGTAGAGACAAGGTCTTGCGATGTTGCCAAAGTCCTGGGCTGAAGTGATCCTCCTGTCTCAGCCTCCCAGACTGTTGGGATTATAGGTGGGAGCCACGGTATACCCAGTCTTGAGTTCTCTTTTATGCCTAGTTTGTTGAGTGTGTGTGTGTTTTTTTGTTTTGTTTTGTTGTTTGTTTTTAATCATGAAAAGGCATAGGATTTTGTAAATGCTTTTTCTGCATCTATTGTGATATTGTGATGATCATGTATTTTTGGTTTTTCTTTTCTTTTCTTTTCTTTTTTTTTTTTTTGAGACAGAGTATTGCTCTGTCGCCCAGGCTGGAGTGCAATGGTGCGATCTTGGCTCACTGCAACCTCCGCCTCCCGGGTTCAAGTGATTCTCCTGCCTCAGCCTCCCAAGCAGCTGGGACTACAGACATGTGCCACCACGCCCAGCTAATTTTTGTATTTTTAGTAGAGATGGGGTTTCACCAGATTGACCAAGATGGTCTCGATCTCTTGACTTCGTGATCCACCCACCTTGGCCTCCCAAAGTGCTGGGATTACAGGCATGAGCCATCGTGCCCGGCTGGTTTTTCTTCTATTGATATGGTATATTACATTAATTGAATTTTGGATGTTAAGCCAATCTGTGTTCCTGGGATAAATCCTACTTGATCATGTTGTCTAGTTATTTTTATATGTTGTTAGATTCAATTTGCTAGGTTTTTTTTGTATCCATATCATAAGAGAAATTGGTCTGTAGTCTTCTTGTGATGTCTTTAGTTTTGGTATGAGGGCCTCATAGAAGGAGTTGAGAAGTGTTTCTCTTAGTTTTTTGGAAGAGTTTGTGAGGAGTGGTAGTGTTATTAGTCCTTTTCTTTTCTGAGACAGAGTCTTGCTCGGTTGCCTAAGCTGGAGTGCAGTGGTGTGGTCTCGGCTCACTGCAACCTCTGCCTCCTGGGTTCAAGTGATTCTCCTGCCTCAGCCTCCTGAGTAGCTGGGATTATAGGTGTCTACCAGCACACCTGGCTTATTTTTACAGTTTTTAGTAGAGATGGGGTTTCCCCATGTTGGCCAGGCTGGCCTTGAACTCCTCAAGTGACAGCATGCCTCGGCCTCCCAAAGTTTTGGGATTACAGGCATGAGCCACCATGCCCGGCCTTATATTAATTCTTTAAATGTTTGGTAGAAGTTACCAGTAAGGCAATCTGGGGCTGGGCTTTTCTTTGTGGGTAGTTTTTTTGATTATTCGTTCAATCTCTTTATTGATATAAGCCTATTCAGATTGCCTATTTCTTCTTCTTCTTCTTTTTTTTTTTTCTTTGGAGACGGGGTCTCACTCTGTCACCCAGGCTGGACTGTAGTGGCATGATCCTGGCTCACTGCAACTTTCACCTCCAAGGCTAAAGTGATCCTCCCACCTCAGCCTCCTGAGTAGCTGGAACTACAGGCATGAGCGACCATGCCTGGCTAAGTTTTTGTATTTTTGGTAGAGACAAGGGTTTCATATTGCCCAGGCTGGTCTTGAACTCCTGAGCCCAGATGATCCACCTGCTTCAGCCTCCTAAAGTACTGGATTACAGGCGTGAGCCATCACACCTGGCCCTATTTCTTCTTGAATCAGTTTCTATAGTTTGTGTGTTTCTGGGAATTTGTCCATTTCATCTAACTTGTTGAAGTTATTAGCATTTTATTAGAATTTATTAGTATTTACTTGTAGTATTTCTTTTTCTTTTTCTTTTTTTTTCAGACGGAATTTTGCTCTTGTTGCCCAGGCTGGAGTGCAATGGCATGATCTTGGCTCACTGCAACCTCCACCTCCCTGGTTTAAGTGATTCTCCTGCCTCAGCCTCCCGAGTAGCTGGGATTACAGGCACCTGCCACCAAGCTTGGCTGATTTTTGTATTCTTAGTAGAGACAGGGTTTTACCATGTTGGCCAGGCTGGCCTCGAACTCCTGACCTCAGGTGATCCACCCGCCTTGGCCTCCCAAAGTGCTGAGATTACAGGCGTGAGCCACCGTGCCCAGCCGACTTGTAGTATTTCTTTTAATCCTTTAAAGGTTGGTAGTAATGTCCCCTCTTTTATATCTGGTTCTAGTAATGTGAGTCATCTTTCTTTTTTTCTTGGTCAATTAGGTAGTTTGTTAATTTTGTTTATCTTTTCAAAGAACCAGTTTTGTTTCCATTGATTTTCTGTTTTTTAAAAAAGTCTTGATTTTATTAATTTTCACTCTAATCTTTATTACCTTCCTTCTGCTTGCTTTAGGTGTAATTTGCTCTTCTTTTCCAATGTCTTACGGTGGTATAAGGTTGCTGATTTGAGGTCTTTTCTTTTGTAAGATAGTCATTTACAGCTATAAATATCCCTCTATGTACTGTTTTAGCTGTATCCTGTAAGTTTTGATATATCTTCATTTTCATTTACCTCAAAGTATTTTCTCTTTTACCTTTTGATGATTTTTAAAAAATCCATTGGTTGTTTAAGAGTGTGTTGTTTAATTTCCATATACTTAAGGGTTTCCCAAATTTCTCTGTTCTATGACTTACATCTGTATCTGAGGAAATCTCTGAGCCAAAGTCCTGGTGGTGGGCATGGGAACAATGATATCCTTCTTCCTGAGTGAAACCCCCATGTTAGATTCTGAGTGCTTGGTAGATGGAAGAGGTAGCAGTCACAGGTCTTCTTGGCTTGCCTGTCAGCGTGGAACTCCGCCCATGAACTGGGGCAAACAAAATCAGAGCCCTAGTATTTTCAATGGTACCTTGCCCAAGGTAGAGCCTTTTTCCACAAGTGGAGGTTGGATTTATATCAGCTGTACTCACCTGGAACTTTGCCTGCAGCAACAAGTAGTGGGGAAGGATGAGAAATGCTGACATCCCGTCCCTCCTGGGAAGATAGCTGAGGGGAGAGGCAGCCCTGTGTTCTAGGCTGAAGCAACCTGAAGTATAGTTTTTGCCTCACTGAATTGAGGGTGGGAGGACAGAGAGGGCATGGGTCTTGTTTCACATACCTCAGATTCTTGTAATTCTGAGTTTTTGTAGATTTTTCTTGAACAAATATTTCTTCATTTGTGGTATGCCCTTAGGGCCATTTCCAGAGTCTTTAAATGTTTGTTTTTGTTTTGTTTTTTAAACAATTCTCACTAGTTTTACTGGAGAGCAGACCTTGGAGGTCCTCAGTGTCACACTGAAAGCGGAACTCTGGCTTGAGCCTGAGAGTGACCCAGGCCCAAGCCTCTATTTATGTATGTATGTATGTATGTATGTATTTATTTAATTATACTTTAAGTTCTGGGGTACATGTGCAGAACGTGCAGGTTTGTTACGTAGGTATACATGTGCCATGGTGGTTTGCTGCACTCATCAACCTGTCAACTACATTAGGTATTTCTCCTAATGCTATCCTTCCCCTAGCCCCACATCCCCTGACAGCACTCAGTGTGTGATGTCCCCCTCCCTGTGTCCATGTGTTCTCATTGTTCAGCTCCCACTTATGAGTGAGAACATGCGGTGTTTGGTTTTCTGTTCTTGTGTTAGTTTGCTGAGAATGATGTTTTCCAGCTTCATCCATGTCCCTGCAAAGGACATGAACTCATCCTTTTTTATGGCTGCATAGTATTCCATGGTGTATATGTGCCATATTTTCTTTATCCAGTCTACCATCAATGGGCATTTGGGTTGGTTCCAAGTCTTTGCTATTGTGAACAGTGCTGCAATAAACATACATACACATGTGTCTTTATAGTAGAATGATTTATAATTCTTTGGGTGTATACCCAGTAGTGGAATTGCTGGGTCAAATGGTATTTCTGGTTCTAGATCCTTGAGGAATTGCCATACTGTCTTCCACAATGGTTGAACTAATTTACACTCCTACCAACAGTGCAGAAGCATTCCTATTTCTCCACATCCTCTCCAGCATCTGTTGTTTCCTGACTTTTTAATGATCACCATTCTAATTGGCCTGAGATGGTATCTCATTGTGGTTTTGATTTGCCTTTCTCTAGTGACCAGTTATGATGAGCTTTTTTTTATATGTTTGTTGGCGGCATAAATGTCTTCTTTTGAGAAGTGGCTGTTCATATCCTTTGCCCCACTTTTTGATGGGATTGTTTGTTTTTTTCTTGTAAATTTGTTTCAGTTCTTTGTAGATTCTGGATATTAGCCCTTTGTCAGATAGATAGATTGCAAAATTTTTCTCCCATTCTGTAGATTGCCTGTTCACTCTGATGATAGTTTCTTTTGCTGTGCAGAAGCTCTTTAGTTTAATTAGATCCCATTTGTCAATTTTGGCTTCTGTTGCCATTGCTTTTGGTGTTTTAGTCATGAAGTCTTTGCCCAGGTCTATGTCCTGAATGATATTGCCTAGGTTTTCTTCTAGGGTTTTTATGGTGTTAGGTCTTATGTTTAGGTCTTTAATCCATCTTGAGTTAATTTTTGTATAAGGTGTAAGAAAGGGGTCCAGTTTCAGTTTTCTGCATATAGCCAGTTTTCTCAACACCATTTATTAAATAGGGAATCCTTTCACCATTGCTTGTTTTTGTCAGGTTTGTCAAAGATCAGATTGTTGTAGATGTGTGGTGTTATTTCTGAGACCTCTGTCCTGTTCCATTGGTCTATATATCTGTTTTGGTACCAGTACCATGCTGTTTTGGTTACTGTAGTCTTGTAGTATAGTTTGAAGTCAGGTAGTATGATGCTTCCAGCTTTGTTCTTTTCGCTTAGGATATAAACAGAACCAATGACAAAAACCACATGATTATCTCAATAGATGCAGAAAAGGCCTTCAACAAAATTCAACACCCCTTCATGCTAAAAACTCTCAATAAACTAGGTATTAATGGAACGTATCTCAAAATAATAAGAGCTATTTATGACAAACCCATGGCCAATATCATACTGAATGGGGAAAAACTGGAAGCATTCCCTTGGAAAACCAGCACAAGACAAAGATGCCCTCTTTCACCACTCCTATTCAGCAAAGTATTGGAAGTTCTGGCCAGGGCAATCAGGCAAGAGAAAGAAATAAATGGTATTCAAATAGGAAGAGAGAAGTCAAATTGTCTCTGTTTGCAGATGACATGATTGTATATATAGAAAACACCATCATCTCAACCCCAAATCTCCTTAAGCTGATAAGCAACTTCAGCAAAGTCTCAGGATACAAAATCAATGTGCAAAAATCACAAGCATTCCTATTCAGCAATAATAGACAAACAGAGAGCCAAATCATGAGTGAACTCCCATTCACGATTGCTACAAAGAGAATTAAATACCTAGGTATAAAACTTACAAGGGATGTGAAGGACCTCTTCAAGGAGAGAACTACAAACCATTGCTCAAAGAAATAAAAGAGGACACAAACAAATGGAAAAACATTCCATGCTCATGGATAGGAAGAATCAATATCGTGAAAATGGCCATACTGCCCAAAGTAATTTATAGATTCAATGCTATCCCCATAAAGCTACCATTAACTGTCTTCACAGAATTACAAAAAACTACTTTAAATTCCACATGGAACCAAAAAAGAGCCCGCATAGCCAAGACAATCCTGAGATCTTTTTCTAAAGAGAAACTTCTCACTCATCAATTATTTGGTTCCCCTAAGTACAGTTCATCCAGGCAAGGCAGATTAAATGTTTGACTCCTTCAAAACATTGTCTTCAAACAGGCCAAATTAGAAAGCTAAATTTGATGCCTACTCAGGCCTCCTCTTTTCCAAGCCAAATCAAAAGTATATGACATCATTTGTGTTAGTAGACTGAGCTATACTTAGCTGAATCTTCATAGGGAGAGGAATCAACAAGGTGTTAATGTGGGCTGTTTCCCTGAAAATAATTATTTCTTGAATGTGCGTTGCATTGCAGAATAACTTATGTGGGCTGGGTTTGAAAAATTTACAATTTTCTTTCTTTCTTTTTTTTTTGAGGCGGAGTCTCACTCTGTTGCCTAGGCTTGAGTGTAGTGGTGCCATCTTGGCTCACTGCAACCTCCGCCTCCTGGGTTCAAGTGATTCTCCTGTCTCAGCCTCCCGAGTAGCTGGGATTACAGGGTGCTCGCCACCACACCTGGCTAATTTTTGTATTTTTAGTAGAGACAGGGTTTCGCCATGTTGGCCAGTCTGGTCTCGAACTCCTGACCTCAGGTGATTTGCTTGCCTCGACCTCCCAAAGTGCTGGGATTATAGGCATGAGCCACCGTGCCTGGCCTACAATTTTCTTCACTTCTTATTAGCCTACCCTCAGACCTGTCCACTGGAGCAAACCCAATTTCTAATGGTCAGTGGTGGGGATGAGGACAAGGAAGGGTTTGCCTTCCATTTGCTTATTTTATCTAAAGACTTAGGCAGAGAAGAGAAGGTATAACTATTTTATAACTAATTCAACTACTTTATTGGTGAAGCAACTCTCAGAAATTGGAACATTCTTTTAAGTCCTGTTGATGAGTACACAGTGACTTTTTGAATCCTGGCGGATTTTGAATGAGAAGATATGCACTATCTGAATGCTGGCTTTTGTGTCTAATAGAGGGAGATAAAACACTTGCAGACTGAAACTTGTTTTACCTTTCACATAGCAATCCCTCAAATTTAGACGATCACAAACAGAACCCTGGGAAATATAATCTCCAAACCGTGTTAGTTTTCAAGGTGCTTTACACTCACTATTTCAGTTGGTTCTCTGGCCAGCTACATAGATAGATGTAGACTGTATCCAGCTGATAAATTAGGCTCAGAATACAGGGCTGATGAGAGCCCATTTGGGGCCTTTGAGTGAATTAGAAAAAGACACCCTTTAAAACACTTTACTATCATCTGTTGAAAATTAACTCAATGACTATACAAATCTAAGATGGTTATAATATGAGCAGCACCCCTAGAGTTGGTCCATGACCTTCACAACAGACCTAGTGGCCCTGCTGGAGAGGCCAAAAGTCAAAGGTGAGCAAGTAAAGGGGCCTGGGCTTAGAACCTTGGCTCAGCCTGTCCTCATCCACTGTATCCTGACACCTCTCTGACTACTTCTCTTTAATGTACAACTGAGACTGGGATACCCTTAGACTGAAAGGAAGGACATGGCCATGTAGAAAAGAATTGACTGAAGGGGAGGAGTACTCATGAACCCCTTGCTTCAGCCTCCCAATGTTCTGAGAGAGGAGGAGCCAGGTAACTGCTGCTAACTGCCATTTCCCCACCATCTGGGCCTAAGGAAGCAGAAGTAAGGCTTAATTAATAGCCAGGATTGCTTGGAGATTCACTTTACTTATTTAAACCAACAAGAAGACTTAAGATTTAGCCTGTTGGAATATGGTTCTAAGAGGCTTATATTCCCAAGAAACTAGTCCTTAGTTTCTTTTGTTCTTTGCTACTTTGTGATCCCTGCTAGAGACAGGCCACTTGCTTTGGGTTACCATAATTTTCTTTTTTGTTTTTTTTTTGTTTTTTTGAGACAGAGTTTTGCTCTTGTTGCCTAGGCTGGAGTGCAATGGCGTGATCTCGACTCACCGAAACCTCCGCCTCCCGGGTTCAAGTGATTCTCCTGCCTCAGCCTCCCATGTAGCTGGGAATTACAGGTGCCCACCACCATGCCTGGCTAATTTTTGTATTTTTAGTAGAGACGGGGTTTCTCCATGTTGGTCAGGCTGGTCTCGAACTCTGACCTCAGGTGATCTGCCCACCTCGGCCTCCCAAAGTGCTGGGATTACAGGTGTGAGCCACTGCGCCTGGCCTGGGTTACCACAATTTTCTAAGCACACTTCCTAGTGACACCTGGCCCAGTTTGACACCTGTGTAGAAGCAATAGTCAATGAAAGCATCTTCAGACATTCTAGGCCCATACTCAGAGCCAGCTGGACTTTGTTTTGGTATTGGTCCCAACCTCTGGGGTGACATACGCTATTCTTCATTGATTTTGTTTTTATGTGTTTTGAGACAGAATCTCCCCGTGTTGCCCAGGCTGTAGTGCAGTGGCGCAATCTCTGCTCATTGCAACCTCCACTGCCTGGGTTCAAATGATTCTTGTGCCTCAGCCTCCTGAGTAGCTGGGTTTACAGGCATGTGCCACCAAGCCCAGCAAATTTTTGTATTTTTAGTAGAGACAGGGTTTCTCCATGTTGGGCAGGTTGGCCTCGAACTCCTGGCCTCAAGTAATCCGCCCACCTTGAGCTCCCAAAATGCCGGGATTATAGGCATGACCCACCATGCCCAGAATGTTTTTGAATTATAGAAAACCCCTTGGGTTTGGTGGGAGGGAGTGAGGGTTTCATCCATGATACAGTGACACTTAAAAAATCAGTTTATTCAATGCACCTAAAGGAATTGCTTGATAAATTAAGGACAGTAATACCTCTGGCCTTAGATAGAAATGATTAGAAGGTCCTTCTTAGATAGAAATGATTAGAAGTCCAGAAGAATCTGGGAAGGAATTTCTAAATTTTCTCTTTCCATTGACATAAGGTACCAGGGTATAATTCATTTGTCCTTGTATCTATGCATTTATTTAACAGATATTGGGTATCTAATACATATTAGAGAATCATCCCCTAGATTATCTTGATAGAGAAAGGAAAAGTTCTGGAGAAATGGTGGAGAGTCATTCCCAGGAATATAGCTTTGTAAGAAAATTTTCCTGGATCAATTGGTAAAGTTTTCTGGAACCACTAGGTGGTGATATTACATTATGAAAATGACATGCTTTCCTTGACACCTTCCAAGTAACTGCAGGCCTCTGGTAATTTCTGAGGCCAGTGTCTCCACAACCAAAGAAATGTCTTAATGAGTAAATGAAGAAAACCACATTCCATCATTTACATATATAAATTTACATATGTAAATTTAAATGCTCCAGGAGACTGGTAGTTCCTCGAGAGAAGGGTCTGTGCCTATTGTTTTCATGGTTACAACCCCAGGTGGCGTGTAGGAAGCCCTTGATCAATGCTTGATGAATGAATCCAACTCTGAACAATTTTGATGACCATTGAAAGGACCATTCCAAGAGTGTGGCAAAAAAGGTGGCACATGTCCAAAAGGCCTAGGATTTTGGGAAATTAGGAGCTGTTGATGATCCTGACAGATTATCAGTTGGGCAGAGACTCAGGAAGGCAGTATTTGGAAGGGCAGAAATATAAAAAATGATCCGAGGCAGTTATAATTCTTTGTATCCCCTAAGCTTACCTTGGCCAGATTTCGTCTTTTAAAAAATACAGCGAGGGGCCGGGTGCGGTGGCTCACGCCTGTAATCCCAGCACTTTGGAAAGCCGAGGCGGGCGGATCACGAGGTCAGGAGATCGAGACCATCCTGGCTAACACAGTGAAACCTCGTCTCTACTAAAAATACAGAAAAATTAGCTGGATGTGGTGGCACGTGCCTGTAGTCCCAGCTACTCGGGAGGCTGAGGCAGAAGAATTGTTTGAACCCAGGAGGTGGAGGTTGCAGTGAGCCAAGATTGCACCACTGCACTCCAGCCTGGGCAACAGAGCAAGACTCTGTCTCAAAAAAAAAAAAAAAAAAAAAAAGAAAAATACAGGGAGGGTGTAAACCAATAGATTCTGTTTTTTATATATATATATATATATATATATATATATATGCAAGCATTGAAGATAAATAAGGTAGAAATGTCTACTTTATATTTTTGGCCTTAACTATGCCGATGTAATTAGAATTCCCTATATTTAAAATGGTTCCTTTTACTTATTGAATATATATGTATAAAATTTTTTTGGGGTCTATATTACTTCTTGGGATGGCTTTGCCTTAGAAGGAATCTTCAAAAATCGTTTTTAAAAAACTCTTCTCTGCCTCTCATTCATTGTTTTATTTGCTCATTCATTTATTTGCTATAAATTCATTCATTCCTCAAATATTTATTGAGCACCTATTATGTACAAAGCAGTGGTCAAGTTTGTGTGATCATCTTTGACCTTTTCTTTTTATGGTCCATCTGAATTCGGTTAATTAGCAAGTCATATTAGGTGCAGCATCCAAATCTATCCACTTCTCTCTGCTTTTTCTGCTATTACCCTAGTCCAGGTCTCTGTCTTCTTGCATCTGGGTTATTGCATTACCCCTAGTCTTTTTTTTTTTTTTTTTTGAGACAGGGTCCCGCTCTGTTGCCCAGGCTGCCAGGTTGGATTGCAGTGGCGCAATCACAGCTCACTGCAGCCTCGACCTCCTGGGTTCAAGCTATTCCCCCATCTCAGCCTCACGAGTAGCTGGGATTACATGTGTGTGCCACCATGCCCAGCTATTTTTTATACTTTTTGTAGAGATGGGGTTTTGTCGTGTTGCCCAGGCTGATCTCAAACTCCTGGGCTCAAGCCATCCTCCTGCCTCAACCTCCCAAAGTACTGGGATTATAGGGATGAGCCACCATGCCAAGCCTAACCCCTGATCTTTACCCCGACCATCCATTCTTCCATCTTTCCACCATGTGAATATCATGATACATCTTTCCTTAAAACTCTCCTTTCCCCTTAGGATCAAGCCTAACCTCTTTCACTTAGTTTACAAGCCTCACAAGGCAGGGCCATGACCTGGCTTCTCTCCCCCCAGCCCCACTGCCACTCACTCTCACCTTGTTCTATGTGCTCCAGCCAAGACTTTTTTCTTTAGGTTCTTCTAATGAACCATGTCCTCTCTTACCTTCTGACTTTTTTTTTTTTTGGTACTTTTTCTTCGACTTCTTCTTCCCCCTTCTTCATGGCTATTTTCTACTCATTCTTTAGGTCTCGGCTTACATATAACTTATTTGGGAATAAGCTTTTTCTGACCACTGTCAAGATGAGGTTCTCCTCTTTCACTTTTTCTCTCATAGCCACTATTGGGGTTCACAGCTTGTCTGTTGCCACCCTCTACTGCCAGACTGACTTCTGCGAGTGGCATAGCTCTCTCTGTCTTCCCTGTATAAATATCCAGCACCTCATTGAGTGCCTGGCCCACTGTGCTTAATAATATATGTTGAATGAGTGAATAAATGAAAAAATATATATGATGTGTCTTCTTTCTTCAGTGTACTTATAATCCAGCAGTGTGAGGTAAGTGGTACAAAGAAAGAACTACAGTGATGAGAAGAAGGAGAGGTCACTTTAGATATTACCATTTAAAGCTGGGTTGGGTTTTGGCAAGTGAAGATGTTTGTGGAGGTGGCATTTGAAGTGGAGGGAAGTGACATAGGTGGGAAAAGTTTGGGGAGCAGGCAAGGAGCATAGTGTTCCTATCTCAGAAGCGTAGGAGTGCTACTGAAGACAGCTTGTGACTAGATTGTGCAGGGCCTCGACTCTGATAGCCAATGGGGAGACATTGATGGCTTTTGAATCAGGGAGTGATGGCACTAAATCAATGCCTTAGAAAATGCTAATCTAATGGCAGAGTGAAACATGAATTGGAGAGAGACCACCAAGACCAGTTAGGAGGCTATCATAGAAATCAAGATGGGAGGTGATCAGGGCCTGAATTATGTAGATGTCAATAAGAATGGAGACAAAGGGATACTGTGCAAAGGAAGAATGAACCAGAACCTAGAAACCAGAAAGGAAGAGTGAGGGAAAGGGAGGAGTGAGGTGCTTTATTATCGGAAATGTGAAGTCAAGAGGAAGAACCAATTTAAGGAAAGATAGAGATCATTAATCAAACCTTTACAATGAAATTGTGGTTATATATACATTTTACTTATGAAAATTCAATCAATGTGTGGGATTAAAACGAAAGCCCAAGTGGGAGGGAGTGACAAAGAAGCTGTACTACAACTAATGGGAGCTGTTCCAGCTCTTCCACTCTGAAAATACGTCCCAGAGGGAGTGTGAGATGGGGAAGGTCAAGTTGCTGTTCCTCATTTTATGTCAACCATGCGTATTTTATGGTTGACATAGGGATTATTTAAGGATAACTGTGGTTATTCATGATTTATGTCTTATACACTGATTTTAGAACCAAATTCCCAAGCCAGATTTTGCTTTTTATTTATTTATTTTTAATTTTATTTTTTGAGACAGAGTCTCACTCTGTTGCCCAGGCTGGAGTGCAGTGGCTCAATCTTGGCTCACTGCAACCTCTGCCTCCCAGGTTCAAGTGATTCTCCTGCCTCAGCCTCCTGAGTAGCTGGGACTACAGGCGCCCGCCCCCACTCTTGGCTAATTTTTTTGTATTTTTAGTAGAGATGGGGTTTCATCATGTTGGCCAGGCTGGTCTCGAACTCCTGACCTCAGGAGATCTGCCCGCCTCGGCCTCCCAAAGTGCTGGGATTATAGGCATGAGCCACCGTGCCTGGCCAGATTTTGCTTTTTATTTTTATTTATTTTTATTTTATTTATTTTTACTTTTTTGAGACAGAGTCTCGCTCTTTTGCCCAGGTTGGAGTGCAGTGCCGCAATCTCGGCTCACTGTAACCTCCGCCTCCTGGGTTCAAGTGATTTTCCTGCCTCAGCCTCCTGAGTAGTTGGGACTACAGGCACATGCCACCATGCCAGCTAAATTTTTTTTTGTATTTTTAGTAGAGACGGGGTTTCATCGTATTAGCCAGAATGGTCTCGATCTCCTGACCTCGTGATCCACCCGCCTTGGCCTCCCAAAGTGCTGGGATTACAGGTGTGAACCACCGTGCCCAGCCAGATTTTGCTTTTTAAAGCATGTGCCAGGCCCCAGGCTGGGCAGTAGGCAGATACTAAGAAAACACATGTCAGTCACTGCATTGGAGTTGCTCACAGTCTAGTTGGGTAGAAAGATATGGAAGCAGACAATGAGCACTACAGTCTAGGTGAGCAGTCAGAGAGAAGGGTGGAGGCAGAGGGAAAGGAGACTGGTGGCTGGTGTGTCAAGGCAGAGGTGGTGCTGGGCCCTGGGAATGGAGAGAGATCTAGGAGTCATTAGAACAGGTGAGCACAGCAATAGGTGTGCATGAGCTCTCAGAGGGAAAGAATATTGAGGAGGGAAGAGGACTAAAGGCCACAGCCAGGAACACACAAGAAGGTAAGCAGAGTCAGAAAATAGAAGAGTTGTCAGAGAAGCAGCAGGAAAACTCAGGCAAGGGGGATGAGGACTGTGAATAGGCAAGTGGTCTGCATAATGAGGAAGACAATGGTGACTGCTGAGTGAATGAAGTTTCAGCAGTGTGGCGAGGGCAAAAAAAGGGGTCCCCAGGCCGGGCACGGTGGCTCATGCCTGTAATCCCAGCACTTTGGGAGGCTGAGGTGGGCGGATCACGAGGTCAGGAGTTCGAGACCAGCCTGGCCAATATGGTGAAACCCCGTCTTTACTTAAAATACAAAAATTAGCCGGGCATGGTGGCGTGTGCCTGTAATCCCAGCTACTCAGGAGGCTGAGGCAGAAGAATTGCTTGAACCTGGGAGGCGGAGCTTGCAGTGAGCCGAGATTGCACCCCTGCACTCCAGCCTGGGCGACAGTGCAAGACTCCGTCTCAAAAAAAAAAAAAAAAAAAAAAAAAAAAGCGGGGGCGGTCCTTGAGTGATTGGAAAGAATCTGGAAGCAAAGGGAATGCATGCCACTTCTCTAAGTTCCAGCTCCAGAACAACTAACTTAGATATGTCCTCTAGTTTCCAATCAGATTTCCCTGGAGAAGGTTTGGGATCCCTGGATGCCATGACCTCTGTCCCTGTTTCTTTACAGTATGGTCTGCTATGTCCACTGGAAGGGCACTTCACCATCACAGTACATGGATCCAGAAACAGACTTTACTCTACATAAGCCCTATATTCAAACCTGAGTGCAATCCAGCTGATCTCAACTGTGGTTGTTGCATTTTAGACTACACATATCTATATTATTTTCTTCCATAAGTAGCATCCATATTCCCACATGACTGCAATTGCTAACTTGCTAATAGCGTCCCTTGAGTTTGCTTCTTGCAATTATCTAATCAGAAGGCAGCATATGCAATTTATTACAGGATGCAGGGAACTCTGGGTATTTTGTTTTTTTTTTAAGCCAATGGTTCCTATCCTAGTTATACTGTTCTTTTAAACAGATTTAAATAATAAGAAAAGCTCTTTTATATATACCTATGTAGTTAGCATTTCCAGTGTTCTCTTTATTCCTTTGTGTAGATCCAGACTTCCATATGGTACCATTTTCCCACAACTTGAAAGACTTTAACATTTCTTGTAGCGCATGTTTGCAGATGATGAATTCAGTCAGCTTTTGTAAGTCTGAGAAAAATCTTTATTTTGCCTTCATTTTTGGAAGATATTTTTTGCTGGGTAAAGAATTCTGTTTTTCTTTTTCTTCTTTTCATTTTATGTTTCTTAAGGGTCAGGGCTCACTCTGTTGCCCAGACTGGAGTGCAATAGTGTGATCATAGCTCACTGCAGCCTCAAATTCCTGGGCTCAAGCAATCCTCCCACCTCAGCCTCCTGAGTAGCTAGGATTACAGGCATGCACCACCATATCTGGTTGCTTTTTAAATTTTTTTTGTAGAGATGGGTCTTGCTATTATTTATATACCCAGGCTAGCCTCAAGCCATCCTTAAATCATCCCCTCACTTTGGCCTCCCAACATACTGGGATTACAGGCATGAGCCACTGCACTCAGACTGTTTTTTTTCTTTCAATACATTAAAGATATTGCTTCCCTGTCTTCTGTCACATCGTTTCTGATGAGAAGTCTGATGTCATTCTTATTTTTGCTGCTTTGTATGTAATGTGTAGTTTTTTTTTTTCTGGCTGCTTTTAAGATTTTATCTTTTTCATAGTTTTAAGCAATTTGATCATGATGTACTTTTAGGTTTCTTCACGTTTCTTCTGCTCAGAGTTCATTGACCTTCTTGGATTTGTGGGGTTTATAGTTTTCATCAAACTTGGAAAAAGCCCAACCACTATTTCTTTAAATATATTTTCTGTCTCCTACTTTCTTCTGGGATTCCAGTTATTATACATATCTATTCCAGTTAGTAATATGTATCTATTAGGCTGCTTGAAGTTTTTCCATAGCTCACTGATGATCCATTTATTCATTTATTTTGGTCTTCTTTGTGTTTAATTTTGGGTGGTTTCTACTGCTGTGTCTTTGAGTTCACCAGTCTTTTTTTGTGCAATGTCTAACCCACTGTTAATCCCACCTTTTGTGTTTTTTATCTCAGGCATTATATTTTTCACCTCTAGTTGTTCAGTTGGGTCTTTTTATCTATATAAATATATTTATATAGATATATTATATCTATATAAACATATATATTTATATAAGTATATATAGAAGTATATATATATGTACTTATATAATATATAAGTATACATTATATATAATATATAAAATATAATATAGAAATATATTTTATATAAATTTACATATAAAATACATTATATTATATGTTATATATAATATACTCATTATATAATGATTATATAATATAATAAATATATATATCTTCCATGTCTTTACTTCACATACTCTTTTTTTATTTTTATTTTTAAACAGGGTCTTGCTCTGTCACCCAGGCTGTGATCATAGCTCACTGCAACTTCGAACTCCTGAGTTCAAGCCATCCTCTCATGTAGCTAGGACCACAGTCATGTGCCACCATACCCAGCTAATTTTAAAAGTTTTTGTAAAGATGGGGTCTAAGTTGCTCAGGCTAGTCGCAGACTCCTGGCCTCAAGCCATCCTCCTGCCTCAGCCGCTCAATGTGCTAGGATTACAGGTGTGAGCCACCACACCAGCCTGCTTAACATGTCATTTCTGGGTTGGTTTCTATTGATTTTCTCCTTATTATGGGTCATATTTTTTTCTGCTTCTTTGCCATACCTATTCACTTTTTATTAGATACCAGATGTAACAAATTTTACCTTTTTGGGTTCTAGATATTTTTATATTCTTACAAGTATTCTTGAGCTTGTTCTGGGATGCAGTTAAGTTACTTAGAAACAGTTTGATCCTAGCTGGGTGCGATGCATGCCTGTAATCCCAGCACTTTGGGAGGCTGAGGTGGGTGGATCACTTGAGGTCAGGCCATAGACCAGCCTGGCCAACATGGTGAAACCCTGTCTCTACTAAAAATACAAAACTTAGCCAGGTGTGGTGGTGTACACCTGTAGTCCCAGCTACTTAGCAGGCTGAGGCATAAGAATCGCTTGAACCTGGGAGGTGGAGGTTGCAGTGAGCTGAGATCTTGCTACTGCACTCCAGCCTGGGCGACAGAGCGAGACAGTCTCAAAAACAAACAAACAAATAAAAACCAAAATCAAAAACAGTTTGATCCTTTTGGGTCTTGCTTTTAAACTTTTTTTTTTTTTTTTTAGATGGACAAGTGCAGCATTTAATCTAGGGTTGATTATTCCCCACAACTGAGGGAAGACCCTTCGGAGTATTCTATCTAATATCTCCTAAGGAATTAGAAGGTCTTTCCACTCTGGTTGATGAGCTTAAGAACTATTCCTGGCCCTGTGTGAGCTTTAAAGATTGTTCCCTGTAATTCTTTGGTGGTTCTTTCCCCAGCCTTGGGATACTTTCCTCAAACCCACGAGCTCATTAGCACTTAGCTGAAGTTGTGAGTGGGGACCCTCTGGAGACCTCTGGGGCCCTCTCTTTGTGTGACTGTCTCCTCTCTGGTACTCTGCCTTGGAACTCTAGCTGCCTTGGCCTCCCAAACTTCTCAGTTCAGGGATTTGGAGTTGGCCTGAGTTCCCTCTCCCTTTTGGAAAGTCTGTCCCGGGAATAAGCTGGGCTGATCACAGGGCACAGCTTGTCTGTTTTCTGTTTCTCAGGGATCACTGTCCTTCGTTGCCTGATGTACAATATCTTAGAAACCATTGTTTCATATGTTTTGTCCCGTCTTTTAGTTGTTTCAGGTGAAGGGAAAATCCAGTTCCTGTTATTCCATCTTGGCTAGAAACAGAAGTCTATATTGTTTTTTAATTTTGAAGAACTGAGGGCCTCTGGAATGTAGGATTATGCCAGGCCAAGTTGCTCATTATCAGGCCAGGAAAAGCAGCTCTTGAAGAGGCTTGAAAGGGCTTCCAGCCTAACTGCGAGGGTGCTGAGTCATTCTAGCAGAGACGGGGCACTCTGCTTTTCTGGCTCTTATCAAGTCTTTAGCTTTTATCTTTGGACTCAACTTACTAGTTCACATTCCTTTGGTGGTGAAGGTTTGGTCTCTTCCACTTTGAAGCAGTATCTCTCAGCTTACACTTGAAATCTTGAATCTTTTACTTGGTTCTCTTTAGTCCCTGTTTGTGTATTTAGGTCACTAGAGGCTTCTACATCTGGGGCACATTAAAGTTCCTCAGTGGTATTTACAGCAACCAGTATCTGTTTCTGTAGAGAACAATTAACCCAAAGATACTACCTTGTTCTACCTTGAAGATGAATTACAGAGACACTTTTAAAAGGCAAATCCTTCATTTCAAGAGTGAATAAAATACCACTTAACAAAGCATTTCAGCTGGTTAAATTTAGGACATGAAAAAAAACCTGACCCAAGAATATCATCTGGCTTTGAGCCCAGGGTGTTTTTCCTTTTAGAGTAAATTTGGTACCTTTTCATTCATGTGAAGTTGTTGCCCCCCAGCATTTCATTCCGGGATGAAAGGTCAACAGGGACTGTCTTGTTGCTAAATCTAATGGACACTTCTCAGTTATTAAACCTACTGGACCTCTTAACAATATTTGACACTGTTGACTATTATTTCCTTCTTAATACATCCCCTGACTTTTCCTTCCCCTTTCTGGCCTTTCTTCCTCTGCCTGTTTTTTCAGTTGGTACTATTCTTGGTTCTGTCCTGAGCTTTCTCACATTAAACATTCCCTATGGGCTGTCTTATGCATGCCCATGGCCTCACAGGGAATTCCTAAATCTATATTTCTGGCCTAAGTATTTTTTGCTGAGCTTCAGACCATTATGTTCAACTGTTCACTTGACATCTTCACTTGGACGGCACATGGGTCACCCAACCTTAGCAGGCTCACAGTTGAACTCATCCATTCTCCCCTCAGTTCAGCCCTGCCTCCCATGTTCTTCATCTGTGCAAAGGGCACTTCTAAACAATTTCTCAAGCCAGAATTCCTTGCATTCCATCTTCTACTCAATCACCATGGCCTGTTGATTCTATCTCTTTCCATCCCTATTGCCACTTCACTAGTTTGGTCATTGTCATCTTTTACCTGGATGACTAGAAAAGACTTCTAAGAGCAATTTTTGCTTCCAACCCTCATGTCATGCAAACGCCTCCACCCCTAACCAATTCTTCTTTTTTTTTTTTTTCATATTCTAGCCAGAGCAATCTTTCTAAAATGTGAATTAAACACTGTTGGGATCTTGCTTAAAATATTTGACAACTGCTCTATGCTCTTAAAATAAAGCCCAAGCTCCTTATAATAAAATATGAAGCCCTGTATGATTTTTTTTTTTTTTGAGACAGAGTTTCGCTTTTGTCTTCCAGGCTGGAGTACAATGCGGTGATCTTGGCTCACTGCAACCTCTGCCGCCCGGGTTCAAGCCATTCTCCTGCCTCAGCCTCCCGAGTAGCTGGGATTACAGGCATGTGCCACCACACTGGCTAATTTTGTATTTTTAGTAGAGATAGGGTTTCACCATGTTGGCCAGGCTGGTCTCAAACTCCTGAACTCAGGTGATCCACCCACCTCAGCCTCCCAAAGTGCTGGGATTACAGGCGTCAGTCACCACGCCTGGCTGAGGCCCTGTATGATTTGGCCCCTGTTTACCTTCTTGCATATTACTGATTCCCTCACATTCTAAGTTCCCTGCCACATTTCCCATTGTTCAGTTCCTCAAACGTACAACACTGCCTCTCACTTTCTGGCCTTTACATGTTTTGTTCTTTCTGCCTGTAACCCTTCCTTCCTCTCCTATACTTGGCTAAGTCATCCTGCAGGTGATTTTCTTTGGACAGTCTTCCTTGACCTCCTTTATCATCTTGGTCTGCCTAGCTCCCCAGATTAAGTGAAATGTTATTCTATGCTTCCAGAGGTTGCTGTGTTTCCTCTATTGTAATGCTTACCCAGTCTCCCACTTGACTATAAACTCCATCTTGTTCACTGCTATATGTATCCCCAGTGCCCAGTTATAAGGCTCAGCTCCATAGGTGCTTAGCAAACACTTGTTGAATTGAACTTTAATGTGTCAGTAGCCACAGAAGTCTCAGTCCTGCTAGACCGTAGCCTTGCCACTTTGAGCAGGAGGACTGCTGGGAGAGATGGTATTCTATAATGGTTCTCTTGCTGGGACCTGGATTTTTGTTTCCCCACTGTTTATTTACTAGTTTAGCAACCTGATTCAGTTAACAACTCTGCATCTTAGTTGCTTCATATATAAATACAAATGCTTGAACTTTCTGAAAGCAAATGGTGTGACCAGATTTTTTTTTCTTTTTCATTTCCTTGGTTACTAGAAAACCCAGGTAGTTTTTGAGGCAATTTCTATAAGACCTTTAAGAAACAGATGATGCAATTTTGGCTATTTCAGAACCTAGGAAAAAAATGAAGATTTGTCAGCGCTAGGTAGGAAGCTAGACAGAGACGAAAACCAAATAAGGTTAGAAATAGGAAACTATAGACAAAAGGTCAAAGGTAAAAATCTCTTCATAGACCAATCTGACTGATGCCTATAGATGTAAAAATACTAATAAAATATTAGCAAATCAAATCCCACAGTGTATGCATGATCAAGTCAGTAGAGACAGGGTTTCACCATGTTGCTCAGGCTGGTCTCAAACTCCTGACCTCAAGCGACCCACCTGCCTTGGCCTCCCAAAGTCCTGGGATTACAGGTGTGAGCCACTATGCCTGGCCAAATTCATTTTTTTAGTTAAAAACATTTTACATTTTTCTGGCCATAGAAATGTCTTTAACTTTAAAAATTTTCACCCAACCATTTGAAAATGTAAAATGCATCCTTAGCTCACCTGTTGTACAAAAACAGGCAGCCAGCCAGATTTGGTTGGTAGGCCATAGTTTGCCAACTCCTGCACTAATATGTTCACTAAATTTGAACCATCTTTGCATTTCTAGGATAAATACCAACTTGATCATGAATATACTGTTGGATTTGATTTGCTTATATTTTATTAGTATTTTTACATTTATATTCATAAATCAGATTGGGCTATGTAGAAATTTCAAACTAGCTGTGGGGTATAGATGTATTCTATTTAGCCTTCATAACATTGTAAAACATTTTGAATGAGTTGTTAATATTAAAAAATTGGGAAATATTACATGAATTATTTAAGATTGCTGGCTTTTCTTTAAGAAAAAAGTGACAAAACTGGGAGAATGTTGGCGTAGTTTTGCCACATTTTAATAGATCTGCTCTATTGTGTATTTTCTTTCTTTTTTCTTTTTTTGAGACAGAGTCTTGCTCTGTTGTCCAGGCTAGAGCACAGTGGCATGATCTTGGCCCACTGCAACCTCTGCCTCCCGGGTTCAAGTGATTCTCATGCCTCAGTCTCCCGAGTAGGTGGGACTACAGGCGCATGCCACCACACCTGACTATCTTTTGTATTTTTAGCAGACATGGGTTTCACCATATTGATCAGGCTGGTCTTGAACTCCTGACCTCAGGTGATCCATCCATCTTGGCCTCCCAAAGTGTTGGGATGACAGGCGTGAGCCACTGCATCCAGCCTCTATTGTATATTTTCTATTTAATTAACTTCTATTCTTACTTTTATCTTTTACCTTTGGTCTATAGTTTTCTGTTTCTAACCTTACTTGGTTTTTGTCTTTGTCTAGCTTTCTACCTAGCGCTGACACATCTGTTTTTTCCTATGTTCTGAAATAGTTAAAACTACGTTAGCATCATCTGTTTCTTGAAGATCTTATAGAATTAGCCTCTTAAAACTATCTGGATTTTCTATAATTTTGTTGAATAGAGTTTTGGTTTCCTTTTCTATTTTATCTATAGTTAGTGATCTATTAAAAATTTCAAACTTTTTATCAATTTTACTAATTAATACTTTCTAGAAAATCATCCAGTTCCTTTCAGATTTTCAAATTTATACAATAAGGTTGCAATGGTTTTCTCTTATAATTTAAAATATTAGCCAGCACGGTGGTTCATGCCTATAATCCCAGCACTTTGGGAGGCCAAGGTGTACAGTTCACTTGAGGTCAGGAGTTCGAAACCATCCTGGCCAACATGGTGAAAACCTATCTGTACTAAAAATACAAAAATTAGCTAGATGTGGTGGCGCACACCTGTAGTCTCAGCTACTTGGGAGGCTGAGGTATGAGAATTGCTTGAACCTGGGAGTGAGCTGAGATTGTGCCATTGTACTCCAGCCTGGGTAACAGAGCGAGATTCTGTTTCAAAAAAAATAAAGAAAAAGAGGCTGGGCTCAGTGGCTCACACCTGTAGTCCCAGCACTTTGGGAGGCTGAGGCGGGCAGATCACCTGAGGTCAGGAGTTTGAGACTAGCCTGGCTAACATGGTGAAACCACGTTTCTACTAAAAGTACAAAAAATTAGCTGGGCATGGTGGTGCACACCTGTAATCTCAGCTACTCGGAAGGCTGAGGCAGGAGAATCAGTTGAACCTGGGGAGGCGGAGGTTGCAGTGAGCAGAGATCGCGCCATTGCACTCCAGCCTGGGCAACAAGAGCGAAACTCTGTCTCAAGAAAAAAAAAAAAAAATCACCTGTATATTTTGGCTTTCTCTTCCCTAAACTTGCTTATTTCTGGTTTTCTGTATACGTTTTGCCAGAGGTCTATTTTACTGAACTTTTCAGAGACAAGGCTTTGGTCTTATTGTTGAAGTCTATTTTTTTGAGAATAAATTTCACCTTTAACCTTATTTCCTTTTAAAATTTTCTTCTGGCCAGGCGCAGTGGCTCACGCCTGTAATCTCAGCACTTTGGGAAGCTGAGATGGGCGGATCGCAAGGTCAGGATATCGAGACCATCCTGGCTAACGGGTAAAACCCCGTCTCTACTAAAAATACAAAAAATTAGCTGGGCGTGTTGGCGGGTGCCTGTAGTCCCAGCTACTCGGGGGGCTGAGGCAGGAGAATGGCGTGAACCCAGGAGGTGGAGCTTTCAGTGAGCCGAGATTGCGCCACTGCACTCCATCCAGCCTGAGTGACAGAGTGAGACTCCGTCTCCAAAAAAAAAAAAAATTTTTTTTTCTTCTGAATTAGTTTATTCCTCTTCTAACTTTTTGAAATGAATTTTTAGTTAAAACACTTTAAATCTTTGTCATTTTCTAAATAAATTATCCCCTTGAACTTTCTGCTCTAATTCCATCGATCTGTCTTTTCTTTTTAGTTTTATATTATTTAACATCATTTAACATCTGGTAGTCCAAGTTCCCTTTATTATTACTTTTCGAAGTTTTCTTGGTTATTATTGGGCTAGATGATCTCTTAAAGTCACTAAGATTCTTTGAGAGTTATTGTGAAAATGCACCCAAATAAATCCATTTAGTCCCTTCTTTTCAAACTCAAGTATTCCTTATTCTTCCAGATATAGTCAGTCTTTAAAAAAATGCCTAAAATCATTGCTCGATACTTTATTAAGTGCTTCAAATCAATCTGTGTATATGAATATGGTATATATGTAGTGTATGTGTTTTGTGTGCATATGTCTGTGTGATGTGTGTGCTTGCATATATGCATAGGATGCATATATAATGTGTGGGGTATGTTTGTATATGTATGTGAGGTGTGTATGTACTGTGTTTATGTATGTGTATATGTGCATATGATGTGACTGTGTGTGTACATGGGATATGTTAAGGTATGTGTATGTATGTGCGCAGAGTGTATGATTGTTATCATGTGTGTGGTATGATGATGTATGTGTGGACTGTGTGTGGACATGTGTGAGGTGGAAGAGCCCCAGGGGGTGCTAGAATGCTCAGGACATGTGAGAAGGCCAGGCTTGGTCAAACTCTCCTGTCTTCTTGGGGAAAGCAGGGCCATGATCATGAGCCTTTCTGGATGTTGCCTGTGGACAGCAGTGTGAGTTAATAGGGCTGGTCTCTCCTGAAGTGCCCTGCCCAAGCTCCCACTCACCTCTCTCCTCCATCTCTCGAGGAAAGGGTGACCGACCTGTCCTTTTAGGAAAAGGAAGCTTCCAGCACGCTACTGAGTAAAGGAGCCTTACTGGTGGTGGTGAAGGTGATACCATCAGAGGGGCCAGCTCAGGATCAGGCTGGCCTTGCAATCTTCCAACTGAATAGGTTAGCTGCTGAGTGGGGCAGGAGTCAGGAGGGGACCTACAAAGCAGTGGAATCTTTGTTCCCATTACCGGGTGTAAGTGCCCAGTGTGGGCCTCAGTCTTTTCTCTCCTAGGTCACATTCAGACAGCACACCTCTGCCCAATTCTCCTTCTGGATCTCACCGTCCTGAGTGTTGCACCTGCAGGTTGCTCACAGCCTCTGGAGCCCACGATAGTTTCCTCTTTGGGAGAAGGCTCTACAGTGGTCCCTGGCAAAGTTGTGAAGAGGTGACTATCATCTCAGGCACATCACCTTCCCTTTCCCAGTGGGCCTTCCTTTGCTCTGTTTCCTGAACACCATGCTTTCTAGTTCCTCCTGGGTGTGAACACACCTTGCATGGGGCATCTTCAGGCCATGGCTAACTCATGCTCCCATCTTGCTCCTGCAGGTCTGCCACATCTCTGCACTCAGTGTCCTGTCTACATCCTGTGGCTTGAGCCTGAGTTTGCCCATATTCCCTGGCTGGATGGAGTGGCTAAGCCCTGATATCACTCTTCCCAGAAAAGATGAGTGGACTCAAACTTCTCCAGCCAGGAAGAGGATCACGTACGCCAAAGTCCAGGGTGCAGGTAAGTCCATCTGTCACTGGCTTGAGGCTAGGAGAGTGGACCTGCTCTTGTTAAAGGCAGTGTTCACCATGTGTGTGTGTAACCAGGGTTGGAGGGGGAGAGCGGGGTGGGGTGGGGGTGCAGTAAAGAGCAGGGCAGGACTTCACGAAGTGCCAGGACTCAAACAATCCTACGGCATTTATGTGACTTATCACCAGTTTGCTGATTCAGGGCTCCTTCTCCAGTTTCTGCTCCTCGCTAGTGGCCACCTGACCCTGTGGCATTTGCTCCCTCCACCTGCTGTTGGCCATGGGGCAGATGTGTAGGCCAGGAAGAATAGGACAATGGCGTTTGGGGCAGACAGGCCTGGGTTCAAATTTCAGCTCTGCCTATTCCTAGCTCTGCAAACCTTGGGCATGTCACCTGTCTTCTCTGCCTGAGGTTCAGATTTCTTCCTGGTAAATTGGGGCTAATACTTATTAGACTTACTGTGAAGATTAACTGAGATAATGTGTGTAAATTGCGCAGCTCAGCCTCTGGCATCTGGTACTCAACACATAACTCTTCTCTCCACTTTCTCTCTTGCATCTCGCCATCTTGTTTTTGAGTGGATCACTGAACCACGAATATCCACTTGGCGATGAAGTCTGGGGAACAGGGACAAATACCAACACTTCCCATTTTTAGATTTACACGAGACTAACAGCTTTCCTTCCCACAGTGGCAACAGTCAGAGATTTGCAGAGCAGATGTCTTGGTGTGAAACTGCTACCGGGAGGTGTCCTGTAAATGTTTGCCGACAAAGCAGCAAAGCAGGGTTTGACCTTCCAGCTCTGCCTCCCCGCACCGGGCTGGGGGATTCACCCACCCCACTCCGTTTCCTGTGCCTTCCTCTTTCTCAGAGGCTGTGGGCCTGTCCTGCTGTCCGATGGCATCAGGCTGTGGGACGGGGGGCCATCAGGTTGGTTGGAGCAAGCTGCTCCCATCCGGACCCGTGTCAGGCAGCACTTGTTCAAGAGGAGGCTCAAGAGAGTGATCCAGGACGCAGGGTTTGGGAAGAGGATGCAGCTTGGTGGGGGGCGACCTGTCCAAGCGCAGAGAACACTTTTCCAAACCTCACTGCCCTGGACCATCGGGTGCTCCTTTGCCTTTGCTTGGATCTAATGATTATAGGCCTGAGCTTCAAAGCAGGTTATAAACTCGACTAATTGCTGGTCTAGGAGAGCTGGAGGAGGAGGCCAAGCCTGCCCAGAGTGGGCACCCTGGACTGGGGCTTCTCGTGGGACTGGCCTTTCCAACCGGGAGCGCGGTGCTGGGGCCGGGATCCCCGGGGTGGCCGCACCATCCTGCTGGCTTCTTGGGTGGCTGCCCTCTCTGCTCAGCGCGGGTCGGCGGCGCCGCCTCCCCCACCCTGGCCCAGCTCTGCTCCGGCAGGTGGAACTCTCCCCATTCAAACCCGCGCGGGCCAATCAGGGCCGGGCGCGCCCGGGCCGTTCCAACGCGCGGGGCAGCCCTACCTCCCGCTCGCGCTCCTCCCGCCCTGGAGACTCCGGCGCAGGGGGCGGTGAGCCTGCTGCCTCGGTTACTGGGGAGCAACACAGCCGCCTCGGGTTGCCGGCGCTCCTGTCCGGGTCGCAGTGGGACGCCATGGAGCGCTCCCTGCACCGCGTCTCCCTCGGGAGCCGGCGTGCCCACCCGGACTTGTCCTTCTACCTCACCACCTTTGGTAAGTGCCCGCTGGAGCTGGCGGCAGGGGCTGCTTCACCCTGCTCCCAGCGCCCAGAAACGCAGGCCCTCGTGGTGACAGGGCAGGCTGGGAGCAGGTGCTCTTTCTATCTAGGGGCACCTTCTCTGGCCCCTTTCTCCTGTGACTGCCCAGGAGGGGCTCAGGGCACAGGCTCAGTCCAAGCAAGCTGCTGGACACCACCTGCTGCCCGGCCATGGGTGCCAACTGCGGTTGGTTCTGCCTCACTTGGCTGGAATAATCACGCTGTACTTAATCTTTCAGAGACCTGGGTTGTCACCACGGAGTTTCTCATTAGCAAGCAGCTCAGGTTAAATCAAGGTCTTGTTATAGCAACTGGAGATCTCATTCACCCACTTTCCTTTGGCTCAGGGAGCGGCCAGGTGCTGGGCCCTTTGGCCCTGCTGCCTTGTGGGGAGGCTGCAATCTGACCTTGTTGAGTATCTGAGCCACACTGGACATGGGAGACTTCCCTCCTCCAAGAAAGAACAATCCCTTAGGAGGGTCCCAGGGCTGCCTCAGGGTTTGAGGTGGAAAGAAATGAACAGTAGGCTTCACTCCCAAGCCCCTAGGTAGCAGACTGAGTTCCCCCAAATAACAGCTGGGCGGCAGCTGCCCAAAGGCCTGGGCAAACTACCGCCATAGTAAAGGGAACAACCCTACCCTAGAGGGTAACCCTTCATTTCCTCACTGGTCCTGCAACTCTCTGTGGAGAGGGGTTATTTTTCCTCTGTGAAGACTTGAAACCAAGAGATCTTCCATGAGCCAGTGGCAGAGTTCGTAGCTGAGCTCAAGCCTTCCAGAGATGACCTGTCCAGCGCATTTTTGTTTGAACTTTCATACAATTTCCTTCTAAAGGTTGGGGCTATTACTGAAACATAACTGGACATTGCCCAGCCTTCAAAGACAGAGTGCCCAAGGAGTTTGGTCCCTCCCTGGGTTCCTGGCTCTTCTGTTTTCAGGCTTACTCCTGCTCAACATATTTGCTTTTCCACAACCTGCTTTTTTTCCTTAGGGGTAGAGGGAATGATGGAAGAGCAGTGGCTTGGCCTCTGGAAATTGCCTGACGTCTGGCAGCAGGAATTCACTGGTCTAGTTGGTGGACGATAAAGGGCAATTAACTAGCCATCATTTGTTGAGAACTTGCCATTGCCATTCCTTATGCCAAGTGTTTTACCTGCATTATCTCACTTAATGCCCCAGCCTAGGAGGCAATTCCTGCTAACCCCATTGGGATGCAGGGCTCTGTGAGACAAGGGTGGTTTCCAGGATGATCTGTATTGGCTGGGGTAGGACTGGTCAGGAAAGGGTGTCAGGGAGCTGTGAGGCCCTCTTACCTTAGCTGTGTCTTGATTAAAAAGTAAAAATATGTTTGCTTTTTTCCTCCTTATTATCATGGTTACATGTGTTTACTGCTGAAAACTTAGTGAAAAGAAGAAAGTGAAAATCACTTGTAATCTGACTTCCCAGGGAGACCACTGTTAACTTTCTGATTTATATCCTCCCATGCTTATTTCCACACCTATTTCTGTGTGTGTATGTGTGTGTGTGTGCGTGTGTGTATTTAGGGGTCAGATTTCAACACAATTGAGATCAAGTTTGTATGGACAATTTTGTAACCCATATGTTTCCCTTAGTGGCCTGATGTGAATATTTCCTTGCATCGGTCCATGTTCTTCTATTGGATTAATCTCCCTGCCAGATCTGGGAAGTTGGGGAGGGTTCAGGCCAAGCAGGGAGTGGATCTTCCTGCCCAGCCATGGCCTCAGGGCTGAGTCCAATGGGTATCAGGGAAGGTTGCTGCTTGAACAAGTGACTGTGACCTGAGTGTGCAGGAGGCAGGCAGGAGCCTGGGTGGGGTGGGAAGCCACCTGCTCTTATTTGTGCAGGCTCCTCTCACATCTCTCTGAGGATGCTCATGAGAGCATTTGAGAAATTCTCTCCTGTTTCCTGCGCTGGCTCTGTTTCCTTGGGTGCCATTTGTCGTGGTGCCCCTCTTTCAGGCTGCTGATTTTCTTTATCCACTGTGATCTTCGCTGATCTGCTTATGAGCAAAGATTCCTATCAGTGGTTTCCAAACCTTGCCAAACATCAGAAGCATGTGGGGAGCCTGTTAAAAATACACAGATTCCTAGAATCTTCTTCTGGAGACTCTGGTTTAATAGGTCTGGGGTGGAGCCTGAGAATATGAACATTTAAGAAGCCACAGAGTGTTCAGACTGTCATCCAGGTTAGGAAGCTATGGATTCAGAGTCAGTTTTGGTAGCAATCGGGACCACTTTTACTGTGAAGGTTTTGGCTAAGTTTTTTCTCAGTTCACTGGCCTTTCCTTAGCATAGTAGGTAGCCCCTGGCCTTCTACAGTGAGCTTTGCCTTGGTAGAACCAGATGAAGATGTTGCTTAGCTGGTAGTTTCCTGAGCACAGACATGTAAAGGGAGCATAATCATCTATGGAAATATAAAGAGACAAAACTGTTTTGATCAGAATTCCCTTTGGGGAGAGTACTGCATGATATATGTATTTGTGTGTGCACATGAACACAACCCCTTGTTCCCCAAAAGGGGTATGTTCAAGTGACATTAATTGAAGGACACTGCCTTCTGAGGAGGTGGCCTTACTTCAGGGGAAGGGAGTAGGCAAGCTGAGGCTAGGACCCAGCTACTCTAGAGGGATTTTTTTTCTTTATTGTGAAAACTGATGTAATTTGAAGTCATTATAGGTATACATAGTATTTTTCTCCAGGATTATATATTTTATTTTGATTAGGATATTTGCTGATTTTTCTTATAAGAGCTTTATTGAGATATAATTCAGATATATACAATTCACTCATTTAAACCATACAATTCAATGGTTTTTAGTATATTCACAGAGATGTATAACTATTATCACAATTTTAGAACATTTTCATTCCCTCAAAAAGAGACATTATGCTCTTTAGCTTGTACCATCCTCCCTTGTCTATTGCCCTAAGCAATCACTAGTCTATTCTCTGTCTCTGTAGATTTGCCTATTCTGGACATTTCATATAAATGGAATCATATTTTTTTTTGTGACTGACTTCTTTCACTTAGCATAATGTTTTCAAGTTTAACCCATGTTGTAGCAGATATCAGTACTCCATTCATTTTTATGGCTGAATAGTATTCATTGTATGGATATACCACATTTTAAAAATTTATTCATCTGGTGATAAATATTTTGGTTGTTTCTCCCTTTTGACTGTTATGAATAATACTGCCATGAACATTTGTGAACAAGTTTTTGTGTGGACAAATGTTTTCATTTCTCTTCATATACACACAGTATATACCTAGGAGTAGATTTGCTGAGTCCTATGGTAACTCTGTTTAACTATTTAGGGAACTACCAAACTCTTTTCCAACGTAGGTGTATCATTTTATGTTCCCATCAGCAGTGTATGTGGGTTTTGGTTTTTCCGCATCCTTACCAAAACTTATTATCTGACTTTTTAATTCTACCTATCCTAGCGGGTGTGAATTGATACTCATTATAGTTTCGATTTGCATTTTCCTGATGACCCGTGATGTTGAACATTTTTTCATGTGCTCATTATTTATATATCTTCTTTGGAGAAGAATGTATTCAGATCTTTTGTTCATTTTAAAATTGGGCTTTTTGTCTTGTTATTATTGAGTTGTAAGATTTCTTTATATATTCTAGATGCAAGCTCCTTAACAGATATGTGATTTCCAAATATTTTCTCTCAATCTGTGAGTTTTTTTCACTTTCTTGATAGTGCTCATTGAATCCCAAACTTTTTTTTGGGATGGGGTCTTGCTCTGTTGCCCAGGCTGGAGTGCAGTGGCATGATCATGGCTCCCCTTTGACCATGCAGCCTCAATCTCCGTGCCCAAGCGATCCTCCCACTTCAGCCTCCTGAGTAGCTGGTAATACAGACATGTGCCACCATGTCTGGCTGATTTTTCTTATGTAAAAAAAACTTTTTGTAGAGATGAGGTTTCCCTATGTTGCCCAGGCTAGTCTTGAACTCATGGACTCAAGCGATCTCCTGCCTTGGCCCCCCAAAGTGCTGGGATTATAGGCATGAACCACTGTGCCCAGCCAGAACCCCAAACATTTTTAATTTTGATGAAGTTCAATTGACTTTATCTTTTGTTACTTGTACTTTGTGTTATATCTCAGAATTCACTGCCAAATCTAAGGTTCTGTCAGTTACCAAGAGATCTACCTGTATGTTATCTTCTAAGAGTTTTATAGTTTTGACTCTTATCTTTAGATCTTTGATCCACTTTGAGTTAATTTTTGTGTATGGTATGAGGTAATAGTTCAACTTCATTCTTTTGTGTGGCTATCCAGTTGTCCCAGTACCATTTGTTGAAAATACCATTATTTCTCTATTGGATGATCTTGGTACCTTTATTGAAAATCAATTGCCCATAGACCCACAGCTTATTTCTAGGCTCTCAATTCTATTCCATTGATCTATCTGTCTATTATCATTCCAGTATCATACTGTCTTGATTACTGTTGCTTTGTAGTACATTTTGAAATCAGGTTGTGTAAATCCTCCAATTTTGTTCTTCTCTTTCAAGATCATTTTGGCTGTACTGGGTCCCTTGAATTTCCATATGAATTTTAGGCATGTTTTATATAGAAAATAAAAAAACCCAAGTTCACAAAAATGTTGAATAGATAGTTTTAAAATATCATCTTGAAGGGATACCAACTTATTAGTTTGACTGATGAAGCAAATTATTAACTTACCTGGGGTCTCAGAACCACATTTTAACTTGCTTGGGATCTCTAGTCACCTGGATATGGTGAGTGGTCAGGAGAGAGAACAGGTTGCCTTTTTTGCAGGGCATCTGGGTCTGGAGATGATGGGCAAGCTGGACATGTTCTGAGGTCTGCAGGTGGCTGTGGACATTGGGTGACACAACGCACCTCTCTTTAGAAATGCCAGCCCCCTATGAACCTGCAAAATGAAAGCTGTCAGGAGCAGCTCTAAATCCAGGCTCTAGAGGACTGCCTGGAGTCCCTGATTTGCCAGAGGGAAGTTGGGAAGATGTGGTTCTGGAGGCAGAGTAGACTTAGGAGTGTCATTGATTTGCTCGGCATTTTTTTTTTTTTTTTTTGCCTCATGTTTGTTGTGTTGGTACAATGTTAGCTGGGGCCTGTTTCACTCCTTTCTCTGCCTCTCTTTAAAAGCCATGGAGATAAATAATTCATTTTCTGTAGTGAGAGTGAAGCTTGGGAACAGATGTCAGCCAGCTGCGTGGTGTGTTGGGCAGTGCACGGTCAGGCCCTGAGCTGGAGGCCTTCAATGTGTCCCTGCCAGCTACCCCTGGCTGGCACGTGTTTCCAGTCCCGCTGCTCTGAGCCTGGGAGATTCCCTGGCATGGCTGGGGAAACCTATCCAACTGTTTCTCAGGAGCTCATCATTTGCTGGTCATACTCCTCAGCATTTATTGGCTTTTCTGTCATTCAGAGTCCATCTGCTCGGGAGCTTTCAGAAATTCCTTAAAGTTTCTGGCCTGTAGATAGCCCTTTGTCCTCTTTTCCCATTCTGCTTTGTATGTTCTTTTTAAACATTTAAAAAATTTTGAAATATTACACACACAGACAGAAAAGTGTCCCCCAAATAATGTGCAATCCAGTGACTTATCACAAAGAAAATACCTTTGTAACTTTCACCAGAGTCAAAAATTGAACATTTCTCGTATTTAGAAGACTCATGTTGATAATGTAGTTTTTTTCTTTATCATTTACTTCAAAATATTTTCTAATTTTCATTGTCATTTCTTTTTCAATCCTTGGGTTAGTTAGAAGTATATTTCTAAATTTCTAAATATTGGGGATTTTCTGATAATATTTTTATATTTACTTTGCATTTTAGTCAGAGAATATACTCTCCATCCTTTTCATTCCTTGAAATTCGTCAAGATTTACTTGATAGCTCAGCATAGAGTTAGTTTTTTTGTTGTTGTTGTTTCGAGACTGAGTCTCACTCTGTCACCAGGCTAGAGTGCAATGGCACAATGTAAACTCACTGCAGCCTCCCCTTCCTGGGTTCAAGCGATTCTCCTGGCTCAGTCTCCCATGTAGCTGGGATTACAGGTGCCCACTACCATGCATGGCTAATTTTTGTATTTTTAGTAGAGATGGGGTTTTACCATGTTGGCCACACTGGTCTCGAACTCCTGACCTCAGATGATCAACCTGCCTTGGCCTCCCAAAGACAGTCAATTTTTATAAATGTTCTTTGTGTACTTGAAAAGGATTCTGCAGCAAATGGGTGCAGTATTCTTTGTGTATGTCAAGTTTAGGTGAAGTTTGCTCTTTATATTGTTCAAATATTCTGTATCCTTGTTCATTTTTCCCGTTTTCTCTGTCAGTTACTAAGAGAGGTGTATTAGAATTCCCACTGTGATTGTAAATTTGTCTATTTCCCATTGCAGTTCTGTCAGTTTTTCCTTTGCGTATGTTGAAGCTATATTAACAACATACAGATTTAGAATTATTATCTTTCTGGTGAGCTGAAATTTTTATTATGAAGTCTATTATTGTTATGAAGTCGTCTTTATTTCTAGTAGGGATAAAGTCTACTTTTCCTGATATTAACATAGTTACCCAGGCTTCTTTCAGTTAATATTTGCCTGACATATCTTTTTCCATCCTTTTTCTTTCAACCTTTTTGGATCTACATTGTAGGCATGCTGTGTCTGCTACAAAGAATAGGCACATGGCTGGGAGTGGTGAGTGGCCCATGCTTATAATCCCAGCACTTTGGGAGGCTGAGGCAGAAGGATCACTCGAGCCCAGAAGTTCGAGACCAGCCTGGGCAACGTAGTGAGAGCTCATCTCTACAAAAAATAAAAAAATTAGCTGGGCATGATGGTGTGCACCTGTGGTCCTAGCTACTTGGGAGGCTGAGGCAGGAGGATCACTTGAGCCTAGGAGGTCAAGACTACAGTGAGCTATGATTGTGACACTGTACCCTAGCCTGGGTGACAGAGTGAGACCCTGACTCAAAACAAACAAACAACAAACAAACAGTACAGGCACAGAGTTGTTCTTCTTCTTCTTATTTTCTTCTCAATGCAGACCTAGGATGATATTTTCCTTCAAAAAATCTTTGTTTGTTTGTCAGGTGCTTAGGGTCACTGGGATAGTCTTAATTCAGTGTTAGGACTGAGAATACTTGAAGTCGAGCTGTACTCCCTGGAGGAGCTGTGTCTGATTACAGTTCACCCTATTCCTATGGAGCAACCCTTCAGGGTCCTTACACAAAAGATGGGGCTCAGAAGAACCCTGCTTCTTGGTGGGCCCTGGTCCCTAGTTCCTATTCCTCTAGCCCTGAGAGGCAGGCAGAAACTCACTCAGCCTCTTGATCTCTCAATCAGCCCTCTGGAATTTGAAAACACCCCAGGAGAAAATTAGCCCAGAAAAACACTAGGCTTCCTTCTACAGTCCTCCGTCCCCCTAGATCCTGCCTGGTAGCTCCTCTCTCTCATGTTGTTTATCTAAGAAGATCCTTTAACATATTTTGTTTAGCATTTCTAGTTTTCCTCAGTGGATCTGTCATCCCAGAAATGGAAGTCCCTTACATATGTTTTCTAAGCTTTTTGAGTTGGTTTTTGTTTTTTTTCCTCCCTTTCTGCCTCTCTCCCTCCTTTTCTCCTCCCTCCCTGCCTCTTCCGTCCCTTCCTCCCCCCGCTCCCTCTCTCCATCCCTCCTTCCTTTCTCCCTGCCTGCCTGCCTACCTGCAGTTGTCCGAGCAGGCATTACTGGGGCTGAAGGGTCCCTTTCCAAGATGGCTCATTCACATGGCTCTCGGCAGGAGGCCTCATTTCCTTGCTACCTGTAATTAGGAGGCTTCTGTTTCTTATTGCAAGGACCTCTTCGTAGGATTGCTTGAGCTTCCTTATTATATGGCAGCTGGCTTCCCTCTAGGCAAGTGATACAAAAATGAAAGCAAGAAAGAACTCCCATAAAAAGATGAGTAACCCAGTTCAAAATGGATAAAGGATTTGAATAGACATTTTTTTTCCAAAGAAAAATTGCTAAAAACACATGAAAAAATACTCAGTGTCATTAGTTATCAGGGAAATGCAAATCAAAACCACAATGAGATACTATTATACTAGAATGACTATAATAAAAAAAGAGACAATAACAGGCGTTGAAGAAGTTGAAGGGAAATTGGAACCCTTGTACATTGCCGGCCGGAAAGTCAAATGGTGCAACCACTTTGGAAAAGTTTGGCAGTTCCTCAAACAGTTAAATGTAGAGTTACCATTTGACCCAGCAATTCCACTCTTTTTTTTTTTTTTTTTTTGTGAGACGGAGTCTTGCTCTGTTGCCCAGGCTGGAGTGCAGTGGTGCGATCTCTGCTCACTGCAAGCTCTGTCTCCCTGGTTCATGCCATTCTCCTGCCTCAGCCTCCCAAGTAGCTGGGACTACAGGCGCCCGCCACCACGCCCGGCTAATTTTTTTTTTGTATTTTTAGTAGAGACGGGGTTTCACCATGTTAGCCAGGTTGGTCTTGATCTCCTGACCTCATGATCCGCCCAACTTGGCCTCCCAAAGTGCTGAGATTACAGGCGTGAGCCACCGCACCCGGCTTAATTCCACTCTTAGGTATAAATCCAAGAGGAATGAAAACACATGCTCACACAAACATATGTACACACACACGTTCATAACAGCATTATTCATAATAGCCAAAAAGTCGAAATAACCCGAAATATCAATCACCAGATGAGTGGATAAACAAAATGTGGTATATCCATACAATGGAATATTATTTGGCCACAAAGGGAATAAAATACTGATATGTGCTACAATATGGGTGAACCTTGAAAACATTGTGTTAAGTGAAAGAAGTCAATCACAAAAGACCATGTTTTGTGTGATTCTATTTACATAAGTATCCAGAATAGGCAAGTCCTTAGAGACAGAAAGCAGATTAGTGGTTGACAGGGGCTGAGGGAAGAAGGGAATAGGGTGTGACTGTGAAAGAGTATGGGATTTCTTTTAGGAGAGGATGAAAATGTTCTAAAATTAGATAGAGGTGATTGATTACAGAATCCTGTGAATATACTAAAAGAAAATCACATGCTTTAAATTGGTGAAGTGTGGCCGGGCATGGTGGCTCAATGCCAGCACTTTGGGAGGCCGAGGCGGGTGGATCATCTAAGGTCAGGAGTTCGAGAGCAGCCTGGCCAACATGGTGAAACTCTGTCTGTACTAAAAATACAAAAAATTAGCCAGGTGTGGGTGGTGCATGCCTGTAATCCCAGCTACTCAGGAGGCTGAGACAGGAGAATAACTTGAACCTGAGAGGCAGAGGTTGCAGTGAGCTGAGATCACGTCATTGCACTCCAGCCTGGGCGACAGAGTGAGACTCCATCTCAATAATAAACAAAATCGATGAAATATATGATATGTTAATTATATCCCAATACAGCTGTTAAAAAAGAAGGAACTCATAATACCTTTAATATCCTAATGTTGAAAGTCATCCATTGTAATTTCCACCACTTGTATTTGTTAGAAGCAAGTCAATAAGTCCAGCCCATGTCTGAAGGGAGGAACTAGGCTTCATCTCTTGAAAGGAAGGGTATCAAAGACTTCGGGGACAAATTTTAAACCCATCATAGGTATAGAGAGGCTAACAGTGGGGGCCCTGGACTGCCTAAATGCAAACCCCAGCTCTGCCATTTACTGGCTGTGTGATTTGGACAACCTGTTTTAGCTCTTTTTTTTTTTTTTTTTTTTTTTTTTGGGAGCTGGGGTTTCACTCTGTTGCCCAGGCTGGAGTGCAGTGGTGTGATCACGGCTAACTGCAGTCTCAGCCTCCTGGGCTCCGGTGATCCTCCCACCTCAGCCTCCTGAGTAGCTAGGACTACAGATGCACACCACCATGTCTGGCTAATTAAAAAAAAAAAACATTTTTGGAGAGACAGAGTCTTGCTATGTTGCCCAGACTGGTCTCAAACTCCTGGCCTCAAGTGTTCATCCTGCCTCAGCCTCCCAAAGTGTTGGGATTACAGTTGTGAGCCACCACGCCCAGCCAACCTATTTACCTCTTAATAATCTTCAGCTTCCTTGCCTGTAAATTGGGATAAAAGTGGTAAACATTTCATGGAGTTATTGTGAGGAGTAACAGAAATAAAAAGCTTATAGTAAAGTGCTGAGTACCTAGTAAACATCTAAGAAACATTGACTTTGTTCTCTTCACGTGTGTGCCTAGCCTGGTAGTTCACTATGGCCCTGAACTCTGGGTTGAGATGTGCGTGAATCCTGTAGGATGTTTGGATCTGAGCCCCCACAGGACTGCTAGCCAAGATTAGATGCTGACTGCAGTAGATTCAGGAGTTTTATTTTACCAGCTTGCCCAGGATGGACCTAGAATCCCTTGTGAGTGATCCAAGGAAATCTAAATTATCAAGAGACCTGAATGCTAATTTATTAGTTTATGCTGAAAAATAGAATTTCTGAGTAGACTAGAAGACTTATGCTGACCAGAGCAATCTCCTTCTGGAAGGAAAAAGAGCTTGGGAAACTACATTAATATCAGCTTTCACAGGAAGCAGAGGCCAGGGGATTGAACTGACCCATCACAACTTTTATCCCAGCGCTGTGAGTCCTATGTCCTCACCTTCGCAAACCAGGGCCACTTTTTTGAATGGAACTCAAGGTTCCCCTTCTTTTAACACAGTAGCGATGGGAAATTCTCATGGGTTATGTCCGTAGAGCTGTGTGGCTGCCTGTTTCCCAGTGCCACTACAGCCTACCATTTCTCCCTTAGATCAAGCAGGCAGTGAAATTGGTAAACACACGCTTCACTCTTTCTGAGCCTGGATCAGGGCTGGGGTGTGGATGAGGCAGCTGAAGACTACAGAGAGAGGGCGTGCCTGGCGTCTGGCTGGGCTCCCTCCCTCCTGCGAGGAAGACTTGAGTACAGACGTGTCCTCGTAAATGGAGGGGAAATCTGTGGGTGTTAGCGACTGGCTAGGCTCCATGTAGACCCAACTGCCTTCGTATGTTTGTTTGGATATCATCACCCTTCCTGTAGCTTTTAACATGTGACAGTTCTTAAATGGGCAGTGGCTTCTGGGGTGAATTGGATTTTAGGATGCCTGCTGCTTCATGCTAGCCAGGCAAGTCCATCATAGATGTATTCTCTGCACATCTCAGGGTGGCATGGGCTCCCGCTGGGGCACATTCCGGCTGATCCCTGAGTCTAGCAGAGGTGTGCAGTCCCCATCTACTTCCTTTATTTTCAGAGTATGTCTCTTTCTGACTGTGGCCTGTGGGTTAGAGTTCATCTGTGGTTCTCTACTGAGTATTGTCTGCCAGATTGAATTTTTTTAGCTGGTGTCCACATCCATTTAAAAGTGCCCAGTAAGTCTGAGCCCTTCAAGTCCTGTGCCCAGCAGAATTTGGGTTTGTTGCCTTTTCCAGGCTTTCTGAAGCTCACTCCCATCCAGTATTTTTCCTGCTATATGGGGCCCTGTCTATTCTCCCTTTGGCTCTGGGCCCTGGTACACACTTGCAGCCTCTCTGGGCATCCATCACCACCACCTTTTGCACATAGTGTTGGTGCCCACTGCAGTCTCATGGGAACAGGGGACATGCCCTGTCCAAGGGCCCTGCCCAACCTCGATGAGGATGACTTCAAGCCCTTTAGCCTGAATGCTCCCCGCTTCTAGGGAGGGATGGGGAGTGTTGAAAAAACCAGAGGTGTAGGGTCGGGAATATTATTGAGAAAAGTTTTAGGTTTTTGTTTTTTGAGGCAGGGTCTGGCTCTATCACCCAGGCTGGAGTGCAGTCGTGCAATCATAGCTCACTACAGCTTCGACCTCCTGGGCTCAAGCAATCCTCCTGCCTCAACCTCCCAAGTAGCTGAGACTACAGGCACACACCACGGTGCCTGGCTATTTTTTTAATTAATTTTTTGTAGAGAAGGGCTCTTGCTATATTGTCCAGGTTGATCTCAAACTCCTGGGCTCAAGCGATCCTCCCACCTCAGCCTCCCAAAGTGCTGGAATTACAGGCATGAGCCACCACACCCCATAAAGACAAGTTTTTAAAGGAACAAGCAAATTTCAGAACAGTACATAGGGTATGTATCTGTGGAGGGAGGTTGGGGGGGGTGTTCTGAAAGGATGCCAAATTAGCTGGTGCCTTGGTGAGCTGAAGACTCCAGGGATTCAGCCCTACTTCCCCTTCACCTGGAGGTTTCTTTCTCTAGATTGGAGACATTTCTAGGAGGCTGCCCTCTATTTTTTTTCATTTTCTTTTTTTTCCTTTGAGACAGGTCTCACACTGTTCCCCAAGGTCCAGGCTAGAGTGCAGTGGTGTGATCATGGTTCACTGCAGGCTCAACCTCCTGGATTCAAGTGGTCCTCCCACCTCAGCCTCCCAAGCAGCTGGGACTATAGGATGTGCCACTGTGCCCAGCTAACCTCTTTGTTTCTTGAGAAAAGCTGTGGCACCTGGTGCTGTCCCTGATGGTTCTCTCTACCTCTGAATTTGAAGGTTGTGTTGGCAAACGCAGCGGACACAGTAGAAGAGGTGCATGCTAGAGGGCTGTGGGTGTTCCAGAAGACTGTGCACAGGAAAGAGTGCTGGAGTGGGGGTAGAGTTCTAATCTCTGGCTCTGGATTCTCTGGGCCCAGAGCAAATCACCTTCCATCTCAGGCATGACTGTTCTGGCTACAAAATGAGGAGACTGGACAAGATGACTTCAGGGGCCTGTGAGTCAGACATTTGGTGGAGTAGCCTGATGGGGGGAAGGAGGGGGCAGGCATGGCTGAGGGAGGGATCTTGTGAACTGGGGCAGGTGTGTCCTGGCCTGGGGAGCCTGGAGTCTGGTCTGCTGGGTTTGGTTTCTCTGCTGTAACAGGGTACAGGGCACCCTGGCCTTCCTGAGAAGCCCCTGGCTGGCAGGGCCTGGAACGGCAGCAGTGCAGTGTGGTGCAAACTCGTCTCAATCCCGAGTCAGCCTTTGCCCCTGGGCCTTTGTCAGCCTCCAGCTTCTCACTTGGCCTTGCCCAAGTCCCTGTCCTCGCCACTGGGCTGTGAGCCCTGTGAGGGCAGGCCCCTGCCCAGCCTCGTGCAGATGCCCAGCAAATATTTGCTAAATGGAATTAGTGACCATTTGTGTCTGGAGATTTCTTGATCCTGACTTCTGGGCAAAGGGCCACTGTTAGTTAGGTGATAGGTGTTGTGGAGCACAGGGGTTCCTGTGGCTTTCGGATCCAAGCATGTTTGTGCCAGAGCTGGCTTTGCACAGGTAGTAGTTTCAGAAAAAATGTTTCATGTTAAACATAGGTGTCTTTGAGTTGGTGAAATTCAACCCATGACTGCTGGCTTCGTTTGCCTGTTTCCAAACCTCTCTCTCTCCCACCCCACACTAGATCGGGCACAGTTTTCGTAGGTTTCTCAGCTCTAGGGAGCCACAATGAAGTAATTGCTCAGACTTTGAGATAATGATACCGTCAGTTCTCCCGGTGCCTTTCATCCAAGGAGTCCTCCTCACCCGCCAGCGTTATCTGATCACAGCTTGGAGAGTGCCAGAACCCCTGTTATTAGCTCCACCTCACATCCATGGCCACTGTGATCCTGAAAGAAGAGGGCAGTTAGGGCTGGAACTGAAACAGGATTCCTGGGCTTCTGAGATCCGGGTCCTGGACAGGAGAACTGTAGATATTTCTGATGGATGAAGGGCTGGACTAGGGTTTGCGGGAGCCTGAATTGCTTGGGACTGAAGCTTATCCACCAGAAGTATGAGGGCCAAGTGATGTCTGGGTCACAGTGATTGGTGGACTTATGCAGAGTTAGGAGACATGAAGGTTCTTCAAACCTGTTCTCTAACCAGAAACAAAGCACAGCCCCAGCCGCCAGCCTAGTTTCAAGAGGCATGTCCAGAGCTGGCCAGATGGGAAGATAAGGGGATGTCTCACCGTGCTGTGAGGGATTGTGGAAGGACTTTGGAGTTCAGGTCTAGAGGAAAGAGCCCAGAGAATGCAGAACTAGATCCGGGCAATGAAAGTTACTGAGAGGCCACTGTTGGCTTAATATAAGATGCAGCATTGAACAATCAGAGCTCTTGCAAAAGGGAAAGGGCTCCCACCGCAGGAAGCAAGCTCCCCATCGCTACAGGTGCCTGAACAGAGGGAGGGCACAGCTAGCCAGGGTCGTCACAGATGGAGCCATGCCTGGGCTTTCTGGTAGATGGCCCTGCCCTGCTTTCTGATGTCTCCAGTGCCTGTCCATGGGGTGGACTGAGTTCAGCAGCTTTTTGAGGTCCCAGGGAAAGTCTACTGGACTGAGAGAACATTTTCGATGTCACCGAGGAAGAGGAGTGTGACCCTCTCTCTTCTCTGTCTTGGCTGGAGGCCATTGGGTGTCTGTGAGGATGACCTGAAGTTTTGTCCTGTTTTTTCTTTTTTTAAAAAATTTAAACAAAAATGGGAAAAGCCAGGGGATAAACCTCACCCGGCCACGCATTCTTGCCCTGCCTTCCAGCCTCGTCCTTCTGTTCTCTTTACATGTCCCCTCCCTCCCTGTTCTCTTCCCTTCCTCCCTGCTCTATCTCTTCCTCCCCTCCTTTCTCCTGCCTCTTTCCTTCTTCCTTTGTTTCCTCTTTTCTTTCTTTTTAATTATAGAAGTGCTATAGTTCATGGATATATTCAAATTATTAAAACAACAATTGTGATAGATTGAAATTCCTCTTGACTACCCTCCTCCAATTCCTAGTCTGTTCTCTAGAAGGGATCACTGTTTTTAATTTGTCATCCTTTCAGAACCCCACCTCCCCCGCCAGATACATACCCTAGGTATTGTTCTGAAATTTGCTTGTTCCTTTAAAAACTCATCTTTGTGGAGCGTGGTGGCTCATACCTGTAATCCCAGAACTTTGGGAGGCTGAGGTGGGAGGATCACTTGAGCCCAGGAGTTTGAGACCAAACTGGACAACACAGCAAGACCCCTTCTCTACAAAAAAATTAATTAAAAAATAGCCGGGCACCATGGTGCGTGCCTGTAGTCTCAGTTGCTTGGGAGGTTGAGGCAGAAGGATTGCTTGAGCCCAGGAGGTTGAAGCTGTAGTGAGCTATGATTGCACGACTGCACTCCAGCCTGGATGATAGAGCCAGACTCTGTCTCAAAAACAAAACAAAACAAAACAAAAACCTAAAACTTTTCTCAATAATATTCCCCTGCCAGGTCGTATGGAGCTCCTCCATTCTTTATAACAGCTCATACTATTCCATATACGGCTATGATGGTTTACTTCACTATTTCTATATTGATGAACATTTCAGGTATTTCCAGTTTTTCCTTAAACAATGCTGTAGTGCCAGCCTTTGTGTGCACGTGTGTGTGTTTGTCTACGATAGTGACCTGGAATGAAGACTTTTAGGTGGAAGAATATGCACATTTAAATTTCAGTAGATCTTGGCAGAAATTACCCTCTATTTGCACTCCCTCCAACAGAGAATGGGAGTACTTGTTTTCCTACACCTTTACCAACATTTGACAACGGCCCAGCAGTGAGAGCTCCCAGCATCCACCTGGCTGCCCGTACAGAAGTGAGCTCCCCATCACCAGAGGGGCACAAGAGAGGCTAGAGAACCACTGCTGGAGGCATTCGAAAGGGACTCCCGATGTGGTGGGCAGGGCTGAACCCTGTGGTTTCTGAGGTGCCTGCCAGCCAGAGACTGTGAGTCTTTGAATGGCTTCACATGAACAAAAGAGCATTCCTGTCACCTTTCCTCCAGTTTTTTCCACCACACCCACCAGGGAGCTGAGGCAAGGTTGTTTCTATTGCTGTTTCCTTAGGTCAGCTGAGGCTGTCCATTGATGCCCAGGACCGAGTTCTGCTGCTTCACAGTGAGTATGGCTTTGTGCAGGCTCACCAAGGAAGGGGCGGGCCACTCAGCTTCCTGCTTGGGGCTGGGGTTGGGGGATGGTGGCACCATGGGCCAAGGCTTCTTTTCTCATCCTTGTATAGTGTCCTGCCATGTATCCATTGATAAAAGCCAGTATTCACCTGGGGCTCTTTCTACAGAGCAGCCCTGGTCCTGCCTTGGATGTGTCTGGAGTCTACATGGTAGACCTTTCTCATTGACAGGCTATAGCTGCCCCTGGGTACCTCAACTTCCTTCTCGGCCCCAGCAGAGCAGGGCCACAGAAGAGTTTTCCTATCTTCTCTCTCTTCTTTATTCCATCCTTTCTTCTTTTCTCTATTTTTCTCAGTCATTCATTTATTCATTGGTTGACAGGCAGCATAGTATCATGGTTAAGATCATAGTCTTTGGAGCAAGACCACTATAATTTGAACCCTGGTTCTGATACTTGCTGAGTGGCCTTGAACAAGCTCAGTTTTCTCATCTGTCAAGTAGTGGTGGTAATACTGTGTATCTTACAGGTTGCTACAAAGATTAAGTGAGTTACTATTAGTAAAGTGCTTAGAATAGTGCCGAACTTGTAGTCAATCCTGTATAAGTTTTTGTTAGATAAAATAGAAAACTGGCCAGGCATGGTGACTCATGCCTGTAAACCCAGCACTTTGGGAGGCCGAGGTGGGCAGATCACGAGGTCAGGAGTTCAAGACCAGCCTGGCCAACATAGTGAAACACTGTCTCTACTAAAAATACAAAATAATTAGCCGGGCGTGGTGGCAGACGCCTGTAATCCCAGCTACTTGGGAGGCTGAGGTAGGAGAACTGCTAGAACCCGGGAGGTGGAGGTTGCAGTGAGCCGAGATCATGACATTGCACTCCAGCCCAGGTGGCAGTACGAGACTCCGTCTCAAAAAAAAAAAAAAAGAAAACCATACATTCCAAAAATAGCGATTGAGCATTAGCTCTGTGCTAGGGGCTGGGAACACCAAGGAGAAGCACCCACCCCTGTCTAGATGGTGTTGATGGGATGCCAGGGAAGACTTGGTGGAGGGGGTGATGCCTACACGGTATCCTGAAGGAGGAATGGGCCTCAGCCAGGCAGAGAGGAGCAGGGAGGGTGTGGCTAGCACTTCATGCACAGGGCTAGCAAGTGCAAAGTCCTGGGGGTCAGAGAGAGCAGGATGCATTTGAAGAGCTGTCTAGCATGGCTGGAGCACAGCACAGGAAGAGTTCATACTCCACCTGTTTGTCTGTCCATGTGTCCATCCTTCCATCCAGCGCATGAATAGTTACATGAGTTGCTCTCATGGCCCCCACTGCCAGGACTCTTCTGTTTAGCCCAGAAGGCCCTGTCTATCTCTCCAGCCTCCCTGGCTCTTGCCGCTGAAGGTACCCTCCACCTCCAGCTCTATCCAGTTACATGCACTCCCGTGAATGCATCTTGCTTGCTCCTGCCTCTGTGCCTTTGCACCTGCTGTTCACTGTGCCTGGAATAACCTTTCTTTTTTTTTGAACCCCTTTTGAAAAATAACTCTCCCCCTGCTCTGATTTTGCAAGAAATATGCCTGCCTTCATCATCGTTAAGACTCAGGAAGGAAGGCTCATTTTGCCTTATTATTTCTGCCTCCAGGAATCATCCCCCCGACCCACCTGTCTGGGCTGGGTTTATTGCTTTCTCCTTTGTGTCTTTGTCACAGCCCTGACTACACTGTGCCACCTGTGTCTGGCCTCTCTGCCAGACTGAGAATGCAATGAGGGCAGGGACTGGGTCTGGTTCATTGCCACTGCTGGCCAGAGAGACCCAGGAGGTCACCAGGCCTGGGTCCTGCCCTCAAGAACCACGCCCTTGAGGGAAGGGATGCACACGGAAACAGTAACCAGGATACTGGGCAGAGTAGACTAGTAGGCACCTGGGTCCTCTGGTCCTGGCCATGGGAAGCCCAACGTGAAGTTCCCAAGGAGCAGCAGAGGGGTGTTCTCTGCCTGCCAGGGCCTGACTCCAGCTGTGCAAACAGTTTTTGCAAAATGCATCTTGGCCTCCACCACTCCATTTGTCCTGCACAGTTTGCTTTGGCTTCACCCCAGTCTCAGGCCCTTCATCCCTTCCCGCTGGTCCCCACTCCTTCCATTGGCTTCCCAGACCTTGCACCTCAGACTACTAGGAGCACTGTCTGAGCTGAACCCTAGGGCTCAATGAAAACCAGATGTAAGGCTGGGTGCGTTGGCTCACGCCTGTAATCCCAGCACTTTGGGAGGCTGAGGTGGGCGGATCACCTGAGGTTGGGAGTTCGAGACCAGCCTGACTAACATGGAGAAATCCTCTCTCTACGAAAAATACAAAATTAGCTGGGTGTGGTGGCGCAAGCCTGTAATCCCCGCTACTTGTCAGGCTGAGGCAGGAGAATCACTTGAACCCGGGAGGTGGAGGTTGCAGTGAGCCGAGATTGTGCCATTGCACTCCAGCCTAGGCAACAAGAGCGAAACTCCATCTCAAAAACAAAAACAAAAACAAAAAAAAACAAAAGAAGAAACAAACAAAAAAAACCAGACGTAAAAGAAAATAGAACTGAGGCTTAGGTTCTATCAGGTCTATTGTCTTCTTTCTATAGACCTCAGGCAAATGGTGCTGCCTACTCTTGTGACCACACCTGCACCCACCCCACACCTCTCCCCTTGCCTTTATTTATTATTATTTTTCTTTAGCAAACATTTTTTGAGCAATTACTTATTTGCCAGGCACTCCTCTGAGCACTTCAGACACATTACCTCATTTAATTGGCACAACTACCATGTGAAGTGCATGTTATTATCACTAAAGCATTAAAAATGGCAAATTCTGTCCCATGCAAAGCAACTCACTCTAGCTTATATGGTGAGTAAGCGGTGCAGCTGGGATTCATGCCTGGGTCCGTCCACCCCTGAGGCCCCAGCTTGTGACTCCTGTGCTGTGCTGTCCGCCAGCCACAGCACGGCTCACGGCACACCATGAGTGCCACAGCATGGCATTTCATTCCAAGAAGGCAGTCTTGTGTGGTAGAGCACTGGGCCGGGAGTCAAGAGACATGGGTTCCAAATCCAACGGTCATTCCCATTGTTCTGTGATTGTGGGCAAGTTTCTTACTATCTTGGGCCCCCCTCGAACCCTCATTTTCCCCATTACATGAAGGGTTGGATTCTATAAACTGTAGTTCTCTTCCAGCTGTAAGATTCAGGGAATTGAATGTACCCCGTAATGCACTGATGAGCGTGCTGCCAGAGCGTGGGAGATGGTGGGAATGGCCTAGACCGGAGCAGGTTCATAGCCAATGGTGGTTATGCAGATTAAGGGCCTAGTAGTAGGGGCCATAGCCCTGCTACTCACAGATACGCTTTTCTTTTCAGGTCTCTTTATTTGTGTGGGTGGATATGTCTATATGTGTCTCTTTTTCTCGCTGTGTGTGTGTGTATGTTTCCATTCATCCACCCCAATGTCTGAATTCTCTTTTAGTTATAGAAGGTAAAGGCCTGATCAGCAAACAGCCTGGCACCTGTGATCCGTATGTGAAGGTATGTGGTGGGGCCGGAGGTGGGGAGCGGGATATTGAGGGGCTATGTCACTGGGCTCAGTCCCAAGGTCCCAGCACACCTGTGGGGCTGGTGACCTTTGAGGAGGCAGTTGCCATCTCACTCATCTTCTCAATAGGCATTTATTGGGCCCAGTGCTGGGACAGACCCATTCCCTTAGCTCAGCTGGGTCCCTGGGGCTTCCTGCAACAGCCAAAATCTTAAGGGCGATCTTGGTCATCTGTATAGGTGGGCACAGTGAGTATGTGAATGGCTGAAATCCACAGGTAATCCCAAGACCTCTTGTGAAAAGCACCGTTTTCACCCACTTTCCCCCCAAACTAGGGGCAAGATGGCCAGATTTGGGCTGTAGAGTGGAAGGAGTGTCTCTGAGGGCTGGAAGATCCTTTTGGGTTGGGCTTCTGCTGTAAAGACAGGGTCCTTGTAGGGGTGGGGCTCTACTTTCAGTGAGAGCCAAAGGCCAGGAGCTTCCTAAAGTGTGGCAGCTGGGGTTCCAGGTGCTGGCCCTCAGCATTCTTCCTGAAGCCTTCAGGCTGATCAGAGGCCCCTGCTGGCAAGAACTTTATCAGGAGCAGGGCTAGAACAGCCCTGGGTTGAGAACAAGGATTTGGGGCCTTGGCAGGAGGCTGACTTGGAGCCTTTGTGAAGGGAGCACTCAGCAGCTGCTGCCTTAGAAGAGAGGAGGCCTTTTGCTTCTGGGGAAACCACTCTGCTTGGGGGAAGAGCAGAGATGATAAAGTTGTACCCCAGCTCTGGCTGGGCTGTGGCTGCCTTTTTGGTACCACCCACCATGAGGCCCTGTCCTGGCATTTGCCTCCAATGTCTCTTGCCCTGGGCTCCTTGTTCCCTTGCAGCATCTGACAGGGGACTCTATTCTGTCCTCTGCAGAGGCTGACTTGAAGGACCCTGGGAAGCCTTTAACTTGGAGATGTGCAGAGTCAGTTGCTGGGCTTAGGTGGGCCATGAGATCCACTAATCATGCTTCCTTTTTTCCGATTCAAGATTTCTTTGATCCCTGAAGATAATAGACTACGCCACCAGAAGACGCAGACCGTTCCAGACTGCAGAGACCCGGCTTTCCACGAGCACTTCTTCTTGTAAGAGTCTGGTGCAGCTGGGCCCTAGAAAGGAGAGGGAAGGAGTGTTTATCTGGAAACAGCTCTGTTTGCCAAATCTAGAACTAGATCTATGCAAAAAAAAAAAAAAAAAAAAAAACCAAACCAAAACAAAAAAAACAGTGCCTTCTAGAGGATGTCTTTGTTTTCTCACTCACTTGTGTCCTTACATCCCTGGCACCGGGCCCAGCAGCGAGGTCCGCAGTGATAAGGTATCACTTGGCTAGCTCTCATAACTAAAATGCCCAGCCTGGGGCTGGCAGCCCATAAAAAGTGTAGGCAATTTCCCACTGTGCCTTGGGCCAAGCTTTCTCCTTTAGCCGAAGGAATTTTCCAAGCTGAAGGATGTTTTGCCTCCCTGCCCCCCTTTTTACTTCAACTTTCTAACCTCTCCGAGCCTTGGCTTCCTTATTTGTAAAATGGGGCTAATAATAGTAGCAACCTCAGAGAGCTGTGGGGTATAAATGGGACAGTATAACATAACACAGGGTACCAGCTATTATTGTTATTATTTCTTTCCCCAATCTCTGAACTCTGGGGCCAATGGGAAGGTAATGGACATTTTGTATTTTCCTATTAGTGAAAAGTAATGATAATATTTTGGTTTTTTTCTTACTACATAAAGTAATTTTGGTTATGATAGGAAAATAGAAAATATAGATGAGTAAAAAGAAGAAAATAGAAAACACCTATAGCCCTCCTACTCACAGATACGCCCTACTGTATTTCTTTTCAGACTTTTTAATTTGTGTGGGTATGTTTGCATATGGGTGTGTATGTTTGCATGTGTGTGTGTATATGTCTGTGTGTGTATGTTTACAAAAACTGAATTTTTTTTTTTGAGATGGAGTCTTGCTCTGTCACCCAGGCTGGAGTGCAGTGGCACAATCTCGGCTCACTGTAAGCTCCGCCTCCCGGGTTCACACCATTCTCCTGCCTCAGCCTCTGGAGTAGCTGGGACTACAGGCGCCCGCCGCCACGCCTGGCTAATTTTTTTTGTATTTTTAGTAGAGATGGGGTTTCACCATGTTAGCCAGGATGGTCTCGATCTCCTGACCTCATGATCCGCCCACCTCGGCCTCCCAAAGTGCTGGGATTACAGGCATGAGCCACTGTGCCCGGCCCGAAAATGGAATTATTTTATAATAGCATGTTGTAACCTCCTTTTTGTCCTTAACGACATAATATAAACTGTTTTATGCATGGAGGTAGTCATCTCTTACTTTATTTGTAATATAGTTTATTTAACCAGCTGTTGATGTTACTTCCACATTTTTGGAATTATGACTGACTCTGTGAGTCAGCCATGGCCTGGAGCTCAGCCCTTACTAACACTCAGATGGTCTGATTGACTTCGCAGTCCTGTCCAAGAGGAGGATGATCAGAAGCGTCTCTTGGTTACTGTGTGGAACAGGGCCAGCCAGTCCAGGTGAGGAGAGCTGCTGAGCTGGAGGGGGACTCTGCTCTGGGCTAGTGGGTGACAGCCAGGTGGCCAGCATACACTACAGGTTCGATTAGTGCTTTCTGGATAAATGAGTGGTAGTGGCAATACTAAATTGCAGAGGCTGCCCCTCCTTGAGTCCCCATCATTCCAGGTGTTACCAAGGACTGTGTTATCAATGAGCATTTGCTGAGCACTCGGTATCAAACAAGGCACTGTACTGGTCACTGGGGATGCCGACCAGCCTACACACGGATTTTATTCTCAAGGTGTCCACTGTTCAGGTGGGGACACCAGGCACTGCATGGAGAGAAATTACAATAAAAACATGTACGTGCTCAGTTCTATAGGACTCTAAGTACCTTGAAAAACAGGAGTATTTCTTTTTTAGTCATCACGGTACCTAGTGCCTAGCATATAGATGTTTATTAGATATTGGCTGCATGAAGAAAAGAATGACATGAGTAATAAAGGCCATCAGTATGGGAAGAGGGAGAGTTCACTGTGGTCTGAGATGATCAAGGAAGGCTTCATGGAAAAAGTGGAATTTTGAACTTGGGCCACAGATGAAGAATAAGACAACTAAAGAAGAAGGTTGGAAATGGCATTCCAGGCAGGGCACAGCATGGGCAAAGGCAAGGAGGCAGAAATATTCACTGTAAGCTCAGGCTGCCATGATGAGGCCAGGTAAGGGAGTGTAGAAGTTTTGTGTAGGAGAATCCAAACAGGCTGATCTTGCAGGCAGTACAGGACACAGGAGGGCTGAAGTGGCCATTAGTGATGGCAGTTAGAGCAGAGCAGGGGATGAGTGCTGGGCAGGTGAGCATGAGAATTGGCTGTTAAGTGACAGCAATGGACTGCCATGGCCCACTATTAGCGGCAGTGGCTCATTTGGCTGGTGCAGCCTAAGGAATCTGGGATACCCCATGGTCAGTATCATTTGTGGAGCAATCACATGACTGAATGGTGACTGAAAAGGGGCTTCCGTGAATGAAAATCAGCTCAAGTCACCAGCTGAGACCTAGATTTTTGGGTTCAATGCTCTTTAGTACCCTAAATGTTATTAGCTAATATGTTTTTTAAAATCGGGGTGTATTTAACCTACAAAACGAAGGATTACTCTTTTAATAAAGTATCCACTTTTCATCATAGGGTAGTATAGTACAATAAACCTCATTCATTCATTCATCCAGCTGCCATTTCCTGGGTATCACTGTGGCAACAACATGCTGGGGATGCATGCATAGGGTCAAAGACTTTCCTATCGGATCACCGATAGAGACTTGGAGCTGAGAGTGAGGAGGGGGACATCATGTTAATAACAAGAGCAATCACTGACTGGGTGCTGACCTGGAGCCAGGGGTTAACAGTGCATTATCTCATTTAATTCTTACAACAACTCTAAGAAGAGTGTGGTTTTGTCCTAAGTTTTCAGAAGAGGAAACTAAAGTTTAGAGAGGTTAGGAGTTTGCCTAAGGTCATACAGCCAGTTAACAATAGAGCCAGGATGGAATCCAGGTGGTTGGACCCCAGGGTCTTTCCTCTCAACACTGTTCTGACTCATGGGTGGACAGGTGAAAGGACAGAAGAAAGAGCCGGTAAAGTAGAGAGAGAAGGGCAGGGCAAGAGTGGAGTGAGGAGGGATCTGCAAACTCATTGATGTTGCTGGAAGGTTAAGTACAAAGTAGGGACTGGCTAAAGATTAGCTGAAGCGGTTGGTATAAGCCAAGTCAGATGATTCTGTAGATTCTCTTTGGAGTATGGGGTTTCTCCTAAGGGCCAGTGGTTCTCGATCCTGGATATACATCAGAATTCCTTGGGATGCTTGTCAGGAACCCAGATTCTTAGGTGCTGCGTCAGATTAATTACATCCAACTCTTCATGGGCAGGGCAGAGAAATCTGCATTTAAACATGTTTGCAGTGTGAACCTCCTGCAGCCGCTTTGGTGTTTGGGAATGTCTGGCCATTGGGAGATACTGAAGTGTGTCGAGCCAGGGAATGATGGATGCACATTCTAGATCTATCGCTTTGGTAGGTCTTTGGAAGGTTGAGGTGAGAGAGAGGCTTTGGGGCTAGGGAGGGGAAAACAGACTCAGACCATATTTAGGAGATTAAATCAGTAGTGCTTAGTGGTGATTTGGCTGTGAGAGCAGTGTGAGAAGTCAAGGGTAACTCCTGGGCGGCTGGTGGTGTCTCCACCTAAGACAGAGTTGCTGGAGGTGGAGGTGAGTCAGCTTGGGATACGGTGAGATGCAGGTGCTTGGAGGGGAGCCAGGTCAGAGCTGTGAAAGAGGGCTCACCTTTGCCTACCTGGAACTTGGAAGACAGAGATATGGGAGCCATGAGTAGGAAGGCAGTGGGTGAAATTCTGAGCAAGTGAGATTGTCAAGGAAGGTCATCGAATGCTAAGGACCAAGGGTCCGATCCCTTCTTTGAAGGGACAGGTCAATGAAGGAAAGGTCCTGAAGGAGACAGCAGAGTGTCAGAGAGGCATATGGACACCCAGCAAGCCCTTTGGGTGGAGGCAGACACCAAAGTGCTGGAGAAGGAGCCCGTCATGCCCTTCATGGCTTTTGGAAAAGAAAATGAGGCCAGGGAAAGTGAGTCAGCGTCATGGGGCAGTGTCCCCACGTGTTGCCTATTTTGGGAAAGTGATATGCCTTATTAAACAAAATACAGCCAAACTTACGGTCACAGTCCCAGCCCGAAGCTCAAGAGGATCAGGGCCTTCGGAGCAGAGGGCCCTGTGAAGCTGTGAGCAGCACGCAGGCCGGCCCGGCCCCCTTGCGCTCTCCTTTTCCTCTCTCCTTTATCGATCCATTTCGGAGCGAGAAGGCTTCTGAGCTGGAGGAGGCAGACAGAGTGATTGCAGGAAACTTCGGCTCTGCTGAATGCTCTCAAATCAAATTGTGCCTCTCTGAAGGACGGACATTCAACTTATCAACATGAAAGACAATTGTGGAAGGAAGGAAACAAACATTTATGGAATTCTTCTCTGTGCCAAGCACTTTACATACATTATCTCATTTTATCCTCATTATGATCCTGAGAGATAGGACTTATTATTGCCCCTCTCTTCAGAGAAGAGGAAACTGAGGCTTATGAAAGCTGAGGCACTTGCTTGAGGTTATGTAACAGCTCATATTTATCAAGCACTTACTGTGTGTGGACATTAAGCACATGGCACTCGTTCTCCAGTTTAACCCTCACAACACCATAAGAGGTAGGTATTATTATTTTTGCTCTTTTATAGGTGAGGAAACAGGCACAGAGGCATTACATGACTTGTCTAAGGTAACACAGATCGGGTGCCATGAAAACAAGATGTAAATGCAGGCAAGCTGACGCCAAGCCCAGGTTCTTGTAGCCACATTACGGTACACTTGACCATCTCACATGGATGGTAAATGACTCCAAAGCATACTCTTTCTGTGTCAGTATGCTTGCTCCTCAGGACTCAGGCTGCTTCTCATTGCATTTATAGTGTAGTTTCATTGATTGATTGTTTGATTGATGGAGACAGGATCTCACTCTGTCACCCAGGCTAGAGTGCAGTGGTGTGATTAGAGCTTACTGCAGCCTTGAACTCCTGGGCTCAAATGATCCTCCAGCCTCAGCCTCCTGAGTAGCTGGGACTACAGGTGCATGCCACCACACCCAGCTACTTAATTTTTTTTTTTTTGTAGAGACGATGCCTTGCTATGTTGCCCAGGCTGGTCTCCAACTCCTGGCTGCAAGTGCTCCTTCTGCCTCAGCCTCCTAAAGTTCTAGGATTACAGACATGAGCTACCACAGAATTTATAGTGGAGTTTTATATAAATTATTCAGCCAAATGTGTGGTGGTCACATTTTGAAACTGATAGGAGGTAACAGGAAAGCATCTGTTTCACTAATTCTCATGATCCTTCCAGGGATGGCTGTGAACTTGTATTAGAGAAACAAGATGATCTACAAAGAAGTTCTGGAGAAGGGCCAGATGATTTCAGTTCATCGTGGTGATCACAGTGGAAACTGAGGAGAACCAGGCCTCAGCACAGTAGATTTTGGCTTAGCTTTGACTAGCTGTGTGACCATGGGTCAGTCCCTTCCCCGTGCTGAGCCTCAATTTCCTTGTCTGTAAAATGCAGTGATCACTAATGTTTCTTTCAGCTTCAAGGTTCTGGGAGTTTTTTATAGGCACTTTCAAATGCGTGCAGAGGTAGAAAGTATCATATAATAAACCTTCATATACTCATAGCGGAGTTTCATCAATTATCAATATATGGCCAATCTTATTTCATTTACACCCCATCCACTTTCCCCTTCTCCAGTGAATTATTTTAAAGCAAATCCCAGGCATCTCATCTCATCGGTATATATTTCTAAAAGATGGCTTTAAAAAATAATCATGATGACATTATCACACTTAAAAATTAATAGTAATTCCTGAATATGCCATTGAATATGGAACTCAGCTTTAAAAATTCTGTTTGATAATATGGCAAAGCCAAATTGAAGCTTCTAGTATTAATCAGAACTTGTGGCCAGGGAACAGACTTGGAGAGAATTATAATGTTATGTCCTAAGGTAAAAAATGCATATGTGTATTATATTTATACCTCCAAAGATTATGTTCAATATATAATATATTATTATAAATTATATAATATATAAAATATAATATATTATTACAAATTATATAATATATAAAATATAATATATTATTACAAATTATATAATATATAAAATATAATATATTATTACAAATTATATAATATATAAAATATAATATATTATTACAAATTATATGATATATAAAATATAATATATTATTACAAATTATATGATATATAAAATATAATATATTATTACAAATTATATAATATATAAAATATATTATTACAAATTATATAATATATAAAATATATTATTACAAATTATATAATATATAAAATATATTATTACAAATTATATAATATATAAAATATATTATTACAAATTATATAATATATAAAATATATTATTACAAATTATATAATATATAAAATATAATATATTATTATATTATAACTTAATTATATTATAATTTTATATTGGCATATATAATTATATATGACTTAATTATAATTATATTGGTATATATAATTATATATATAACTTAATTATAATTATATATTGGTATATATAATTATATATATAACTTAATTACAATTATATATCGGTATATATAATTATATATAACTTAATTATAATTATATATCGGTATATATAATTATATATAACCTAATTATAATTATATATCGGTATATATAATTATATATAACTTAATTATTATATATTGATATATATAATTATATATAACTTAATTATTATATATTGATATATAATTATATATAACTTAATTATTATATATTGGTATATATAATTACATATATAACTTAATTATAATTATATATTAGTATATATAATTATATATAAATTATAATTATATATTAGTATATATAATTATATATAAATTATAATTATATATTGGTATATATAATTATATATATAACTTAGTTATAATTATATATTGGTATATATAATTATATATAACTTAATTATAATTATATATGGGCATATAGAAATTATATATAATAATATATAATTATATATTATATATGTTCTTTATATATTATTATATATTAATTATATGTAATTAAAGAACATTATTTATATATGTAATTAAAGAACATTATATATATGTAATTAAAGGACATAATCTTTTTTTAAAGTAATTTTTTTTTCTTTTTTTTTGAGATGGAGTTTCACTCTTATGCATGATCTCAGCTCACTGCAAACTCTGTCTCCCAGGTTCTAGCAATTCTCCGGCCTCAGCCTCCCAAGTAGCTGGCACTACAGGCACATGCCACCATGCCCAGCTGAGTTTTGTATTTTTAGTGGAGATGGGGTTTCACCATGTTGGCCAGGCTGGTCTCCATCTCCTGACCTCAGGTGATCCACCCGCCTTGGCCTCCCAAAGTGCTGGGATTACAGCCGTGAGCCACCAGGCAGGGACATAATCTTTTTTTTTTGAGATGAAGTCTCTCTCTGTTACCCAGGCTGGAGTGGAATGGCGCGATCTCACCTCACTGAAACCTCCACCTCCTGGATTCAAGTGATTCTTCTGCCTCAGCCTTCCAAGTAGCTGGGATTACAGCCACCATGCCTGGCTAATTTTGTATTTTTAGTAAAGACAGGGTTTCACCATGTTGGCCAGACTGGTCTGAAACTCCTGACCTCAAGTGATCTGCCTGCCTTGGCCTCCCAAAGTGCTGGGATTACAGGTGTGAGCCACCGCGCCCAGCCAGGGCATAATCTTTTATACGAATAGTAGCTACATTTAGGAAGATTCTACTTGTGATTTTCCCTGCACTTTCCCAGGCACTGTAAGTGTATGCTCTCCTTTAATCTGTTTTATAAATGAGATCTCAGTGCCAAGTACAGTGGCCTAATGTCAGAAAGCTTGTGACCAGTGATGGGTACTGAGCTTAAGGAAAAAGTGAATGGAAAAATCTAAGTTCAATTTAAGTCATCAAATTAAATATAAATTAGGATTAAATGGTATAACCCTGTAACAGAAATAATTTACCTGAGAGGGAGAACTAAAGTGCATTTCCTCAAAAAATAATATATTTTTCCATCTTGTAATGAGTCTGCAACCCTATGCTCAAAAGTAAACTGAATACTGTTCCCCATGTGTGCTGCATGAAGTTACTTCAAAGCCTTTATAACGGCTGTTCCCTCTGCCCAAAATGCTCTTCATTCTCTCTGGCTCAATTCATAGGTCTTCTTCCAGCCTGTCAGCCCGAAACTACCTCTTGTGTCCCTGAGCCTTCAGAATTTGTTGTCTGCACTGTTCATCTGTCAATCGCACCCTGTCTTGTGACATCCCCTGTATTGCTGTCTTGAACTGCTATTTAAATTCCTGGATGTTTGTCTTGTTTCCTTAACGCTGTGGCTCTTTGCCCAGTGCCTGCCAACCATGGGCGTGATGGATTCATCCATTTGTCAAGCCTTCACTAAGTGCACCAAGCCTGGAGCTCAGGGACTGGTAGTCAGAATTAACCAAGGCTTGGTTCCGGAGACTTTGCATCTAGTGAGAGTTCAGGCACTCCCGAGGGTGAGCAGTAGTTCCCAAGTTTATAAACTGACTGCTGTATTGTCATATACTCAGGTTGCTTTAAAAGAAGTCTTTCTTCCTCCAAAGATTTTTCAAAAGCAGGCATAAGAAATAGCTAATTGAAGAACACTTAGAGAGAGGTTCCTGCTTATGGACATTAATTGTGGCAATTTACGCTGCCTCAGTTATCGTGAAATCATGGGAGGCCCCTTAGCAGGAAGTAAAACTCAAGGGAGGCTATTAACCATTTAACATTCTCTAAACACCAGGGAATGAAAATTTCGCTTACTGAAGAGCAGAGAGAGGCTGCTGAGCTAATGCATTGGCCTGGAGACTTTGAAAGTTTCAGCCCTACCCAGTAGGAAAGAAGTGTATAGCAGAGTAGTGTGGGCACCTGGATAGCAGCTGGATTTCTCTCGAATGTGTGACAAATAAAATGAAATTGGTATGAGGACTTTGGCAAAGTCTTGCCAAGGCTTTTCTGGAATGGCAGCTCAGATTAGTGTCGGCTGTTTATGATAGTCACTGCAACTGCCTCCTATTAGTGCTGACTTGGCTACTTCCCAAGGGGGAGGAGTATTTGTTTTTGGCGGTGGGCTGGGGAGGTGGATGTGGAAGGGTTGCTTTAATGGAGTGAGTGCATTGTCCTTTTTAAATAGATTATTAAAAGAGCCTTGGATGATGAGAGAGGCAAGGAAGAAGGGAGCAGATGGAGCCAAGGCTGGAGGAGCTGGGAGCAGGAGTGATGAACTGAGAGCAGCTGTTGAGAGACAGCCAGAAGCAGGGGCCTCAGCCCTGGACCGTGGGGCAGAGCATGGGTTTGCAGGCAGGTGGACCAGTTTTGAGGAGCAATCCGCCAGCATCCTGCCTCCCCACCCCTCGCTTGACTTGGCTGCCTGTGAGAAGCTAGTTTTGTTTTGCTTAGGACTGTCAGGTGGTAAGCTGCCACCCTTTCCGGAGAATCTGAACAATATGTCTTTATTGAGACCTTCTAGATCACTGGTCTTTGACTGGGGCAGGCATAAGTGGGTGCTTGGCAGGATCCCCTGGAGAGCTTTCTCCAGGCTCCCATGTTCAAACCCCACCTTGGACCAACTAATTTTGGGTTCTCAGGAAGAAGTCCTGGAGCATATACCTCAGACAGGCTGTTCAGGTGGTTTTGTGGTACACTTCTGGCTAGAACCACTGCTCTAGCTCAGGCCCCCATAGACCAGGTTTTGGAAAATGCATCTCTAGGGAGTTTACTATCTATACAGCAGCCTGTTCCGTCTTTGGTTTTGATATTGTGCCTTCCATAGGACATGCCAAATCTCTCAGCTATGTGGGTCCTTCAGCTATTGAAGCCAGCCTCCAGGGTTATGCTCCAGTCTAAATATCCACGATGTTTCTTGATTAATAGTTATTAAACCAACCTATGAAGGAGTCCAAGTTGAGGATGGGGTAAGAGAGAGGAGAACAGAAAGATAACATTAAAAAAAAATCCTACTGTCAGGATAGAACAGGATGTGGCACAATAAAAGTCCTTAAAAGTAGATTGATACTGTCTTTTTTTTTCTCCTGATTATAAAAAGGGTACTTGTTCCCTATGCAAACAGTGAAAACCCATAAAGGAAAATTAAAACCCTAGTAATCCCACCTACCAGATATGACCATTGTTAGTATTTTTGTGGGTATCTTTCTCATTAAACTCACATTACTCATTAAATTTACAGCTTTGTAAACTTCCTTTTCTCTAACAATATCAAGATATTTTTGGACTTTATTAATATTAATCAGTTATCATTATTATTTTTTTGAGACAGGGTCTCACTCTGTCGCTGCAACTGCCTCCTGTTAGTGCTGACTTGGCCACTTCCCAAGAGGGAGGAACAGTAGCACACAATCACAGCTCACTGCAGCTTTGACCTCCCAGGCTCAAGTGATCCTCCTACCTCAGCCTCCTCAGTAGCTGGGGCTACAGGCTCATGCCACCATGCCCTGCTATTTAAAAAATTTTTTGTAGAGATGGTGTCTCCCTTTGTTGTCCAGGCTGGTCTCAAACTCCTGGGCTCAAGTGATGCCTTCCAAAGTGCTGGATTACAGGTGTGAGCCACTGCACCTGGCCCATGCCATCATTATTAAAAGCTGCCAACTCTTAGTCCCTGATTATTGGACGTTGAGCCTCAATGGTGGACATTCTTCAGGAACTCTGAATTCTTCTTCTTCTTCTTCTTTTTTTTTTTTTTTTGAGACGGAGTCTTGTCTCTGTCGCCCAGGCTGCAGTGCAGTGGTGCAATCTTGGCTCACTGCAACCTCCACCTCCTGGTTTCAAGTGATTCTCCTGCCTCAGCCTCCTGAGTAGCTAGGATTACAAGCATGCACCACCATGTAGGGCTAATTTTTGTATTTTTAGTAGAGACACGGTTTCGCCATGTTGGCCAGGCTGTTCTCAAATTCCTGACCTCAAGTGATCTGCCTGCCTATGCCTCCCAAAGTGCTGGCATTACAGGCGTGAGCCACCATGCCCAGCTGTGAGTTCTTTTTAACCAAGAAGATTGAATTTAGCCCCTCACCGTAGTCTGACATCCCCATGAGGCCTGACCCTGGCCCATGCCTACCTGCCCTGCTGGCGGCGAGGTCAGATTGGTCTCAGCAGCTTTTGTGTCAGGTTGGTTTGGACCTTGATCTGTAGCCATCTAAGAACTTCTCAGCTCCTTCCTGGACCTGAGACAGAACTTCTTGAGCTTGAGGTCCCATAACTGTTCTCCTCCACTGAGCATCACCAACTGATGTGGGCAAGGAGGTTCCCTGTGGGGACCAACTCTTCAGATCTACCCAGCACCAGAATGGTTAAAACTCATGAAGTACCGCTGAGCTTTTGTGTTTGGTAGAGGGAGTGCTGAACTTGTCCTGTGACCTTGGGAAAGGGACCAACTCTGAGTCTCCATTTTTCCCTCTGTAAAATGGAGATAATAGCTCCTCTCTAGCCTGCCTCACAGAGTCAGAAGGATCAAACGAGATGATGCGGGTAAAGAGCTTTGTAAACCGCAGTGCATCAGGCAAACCCATGCTATACTTGATAATGGACCTCCCGATAGAGCCCCAAAAAAAGTGCTGACTCAAGTCTCAATTGTTCTCCCAGACAGAGTGGACTCATTGGCTGCATGAGCTTTGGGGTGAAGTCTCTCCTGACTCCAGACAAGGTGGGTCCTAGGGACGCTTCTGTCAGGATCATCCCAACTGGGCTGGGGCTGGTACAGGCAGTTTCTCTGTCAGCTCTTGGGCAGGGCTTCTTTCTGTGAGATGGTGCCCCACTGAGACAGGTGCCCGGTGGGGTGGCCTGCATAGCAGCACTGTGGTTGTTACTTGCCTAGCTGAGAATTTGAGTCTCCTTCTTGGTTTGTCTTGCCAGAGAGCAGTTGTTAGGCAGCCCCAAGTCTTCCCAGGAGGCTCTGAGTCTGGTGTCTGCTGTTGAAGACACTGGCAGATCCCTTGGGGCCCAGAGCACTCCTGGGTCTGCCCCAGAAGACGAGGGCCAGGTGCGCCCATGGTCCGTTCCAGGGGTCCTCTTCATGTGTCTACCAGGCCTGATATTTCTGGGCCTAACAGGTGCTCAAGGGTGGATTGAGCAGCACCATCCTCTGTGGAGCTTTCCTTCAGGCTAGAGGAGGACTCTTTGGGACCCAAGACTCCTAGCTCTGGGTCACCGGTCCCTTATCAATTTCTACGCTGCACTGGACCCTCCCAAACTGGAAGGTGGAGGGTGGGGAGCACTCCTTTTGCACATCCCTGGAAACGTCCTGGTGGCTTGTGGCATGGCCTGCCACGCAGATTTGTGTTCTGGGGTGGGTGGCTGAGGACCCTTTATCCTGCATGTGAGTCCTAAAGAGCTTCTCTCTCTCTCTCTCTCTTTTTTTTTCTTTTGAGACGGAGTCTCACTCTGTTGCTCAGGCTGAAGTGCAGTGTTGTGATCTTGGCTCGCTGCAACCTCTGCCTCCCAGGTTCAAGCAATTCTCCTGCCTCAGCCTCCTGAGTAGCTGGGATTATAGGCACCTGCCACCACGTCTGGCTAATTTTTGTATTTTTAGTAGAGACGGAGTTTCATCATGTTGGCCAGGCTGGTCCCAAACTCCTGACCTCAGGTGATCCACCCGTCTCGGCCTCCCAAAGTGCTGAGATTATAGGTGTGAGCCACCACGCCTGGTCTAGAGCTTCTCTTGACTGCAGCCTTGGCTTCATTCTCCTAGAAAAGATGTTCCCCCTGGAGACTGCTCAGGAGCCACAGGATGCCTTTTGGTCTCTCCATCCCTCTTTCACTCCTTCACTTCTGTTCTGTCAACAAATATGGCTTCTACTGTATACCAGGCATAGTGTTAGGCACATCGAAAAGCCTGTGCACAACTTAGTGGGGGAGACAGGCAAGTAGGTGGTTGTCCTCCAGGGATAAGAGGCTGTGGGAATTTGGCAGAGGGGAGAGCCAGATCTGCCGTGAGCATCATGGAAGGCTTCCTGGAGGTGCAGGCATGGCAGCTCGGGGCCAGGAAGGCTGGAGAGTCTGTCTCTCCTGTAGGAGGGTGTCCAGTGGCTACTTTTGGAGGGGGATTGGTGGCTGCCTGGCCTGTGCCTCTGCCTCCTGTGTCTCAGCGTGCCATTCCTTCTCTCGTGACAGGAGATCAGTGGTTGGTACTACCTCCTAGGGGAGCACCTGGGCCGGACCAAGCACTTGAAGGTGGCCAGGCGACGACTGCGGCCGCTGAGAGGTACCTGCATACCCCCTTCAGCTTCCCTTCCCAGGACCTGCCCCCTCCCTTCTTTCCTGCATAGTGGCATCAGTACTGGTATTTGGTTGCCCCTGCTACCGAGAATGCTCTCAGCCTGCTGGGTGCAGGGACTTCTCAGGAGCACCTGCTAGAGTGCAGGCTGCAGACAGCCTCTTGCCCATGCCTCCACTGTTTATCTGGTTGGACTTTTATTTTAGAGGCTATGGCCTGACCCCATGTGGTTTAGCTCCCTCGCTTATGGGGTACTTTATGCTTCCCCAATGGCTCCTTTCCAGCTCCATGTCTCAGGGATCCCCCAGGCTGCCTTGCTCATTTTGGGATACCCACCTCTACAGACAGGGCGTTTAGGTCCTGCCATGATCCCTAAGGCTCAGAATGTGGATTTCATGACCCTTTTCCGTGTTCTGCCTTTCCCACATGCAGCCCTAGCTCCTGAGTCCTTGTCTGGATTGAGCCTCAAGTGTCCCCACATCCTGAGGCCAGGAGTGGCCCTGGGCAGCCCCATGGGCCTGTTTCCCAGCGCTGTCCTCTGGGTTGTCCGAGGAGGGGAGACTTCTATACCACCAGAAGTTTTCTGATTCTGCTCTGTCACCTTCCAGACCCGCTGCTGAGAATGCCAGGAGGTGGGGACACTGAGAATGGGAAGAAACTAAAGGTAGGTGGGGACAAGCTAGGGCATTGCTCCAGGAGCTGGATCTGCTACTTGATAGCCCCTGGGCCCACGAAACCCCTAAAGGGGCAGCATTTGGTGCTTGAAACTCAGCAAGTCATGTACTCAGAAGGAATGATTTCTTGACTTCCCTGAGGTGTATTACAGGAAATAAATGCTCTTCTCGGGGTATCCATGATTATGGCAGGGGTGGGGAAATGGCCAGGCCCCCACCTCTGGAAATGCAAGTATCTGGATCTTACTGACTTTGGGCCTCTAGAAACCGAGTCCTCCCCTTCCCACAGACCTTCTCAGCCCCCTGCTTCCCCTGGGACTGAGGCCGAATCCCCCTCCCAGGTTAGGCCTGCTTGATGTCAGAGGGCAGCTGTGATTCTGAACCTGAGACCAAGGGGTTCTAACTCTATTAGTGCTTCAAGTCTGGAAAGGAGCCTTTTTCACATAAGGAGTTGGGAGAATTCTCCAAAATTCATTCCATCTCTTTGCAGGGCATGGCAGGGGATCTATGGTTTTCTTTAACAAGTAAGAGAGGGAATTACTTGGCCAGGCGTGGTGGCTCACGCCTGTGATCCCAGCACTTTGGGAGGCCAAGGTGGGCGGATCACCTGAGGTCAGGAGTTCAAGACCAGCCTGGACAACATGGTGAAACCTTGTCTCTATAAAAATACAAAAAAATTAGCTAGACATGGTGGTGGGTGTCTGTAGTCCCAGCTACTTGGGAGGCTGAGGCAGGAGAATCGCTTGAACCCAGGCAGCGGATGTTGCAGTGAGCCCAGATCATGCCACCGCACTCCAGCCTGGGCGACAGAGCAAGACTGTCTCAATTAAAAAAAAAAAAAAAGGACCAGGCACGGTGGCTCATGCCTGTAATCCCAGCACTTTGGGAGGCTGAGGTGGGCAGATCACTTGAGGTCAAGAGTTTGAGACCAGCCTGGCCAATATGGTGAAACCCTGTCTCTACTAAAAATACAAAAATTAGCCGGGTGTGGTGGTGTGCTCCTGTAGTCCCAGCTACTTGGGAGGCTGAGGCAGAAGAATCGCTTGAACCTGGGAGGTGGAGGTTGCAGTGAGCCAAGATTGTACCGCTGCATTCCAGCCTAGGTGACAGAACGAGATTCCATCTCAAAAAAAAAAAAAAAAAAAAAAAAAAAAAGGGAGAAACAAACTCCCAGCAATTCATTAGCCCCTGTATACCAGGTGCTGTTACCTAATCTTCACTGCCTTCTCTAAGACAGCTGTTACTTCCGCATCTCACAGATGAGAGGGACGTACACGGTTCAGAGCATTAGGCCCTCTCTGTGGCCACACAGCTGGCAGGTGGTGAAGGCAGGCTCTGAGTGAGGGCTGGCCGCCTTTTCAGTGTGCTGTGGCACACTGCCTCCTGTGCATGGCCTAGCTGGGAATATAAGACATTGCTGTAGTTCCTAATAGTATCTTACGTATTACACAATATCGGCATATTACAATCTACCAAACATTTTCACGTTCACTGACTCAAGTCATTCACTCATTCGTCATTCATTAAATATTTCCACCTGTGTGGGCTGGGACCTGTGCTGGGTGCTGGGATGCAGCTCTGGACCTGTCTAAGGCCCTGCCCCATGGAGCAGTCTAGAGCTGTGCTGGCCAGTGTGGTGACCACCTGCCACCTGTGGCTATTGAGCACTTAGTGGCTAGTGTGACCGGGGAACTGAGTGTCAACTTTAGTTTTAAGTCATTTCAGTTTACCTGGCACACGTGTCAGGTAACATGTCAGGCACATGTGTCAGGTAACCCAGTCAGCTGCGACTGGGTTAGACAGAGAAACTTGCCAGGAGTAACTTGTCAGGTTTGTTTTCTGTGGTTTCATTAGTTGAAAAGCTTTCCTCTGGCTTCTGTGGGGAACTGCAAAGACCTTTCCTCTTCTCTTTCTACTTGCCAAGCACAGAGAGGATGGTGATCAGGGGGCCTCCCCTCGTGATTCATGGAAATTACATGGGCATCAACACCATAAGTTTGCTTCCTCCAACATCATAGGTTTCTTGGTGGCTTGTAAAGTCCTGCTGCATGCTGGATTCTGCACACAGGCCCTGAGCCCCTTGATCTAAGGTGCACTGGATTTTCCTGAGCTTGCGTGCTCAGAGATGTCTGTGGGACTCAGCAAAGTGGGTGTGCTTGTCAGAGGCTTGGTTGGGGCCGGGGAGAGCCCCTGGAGGCCATCTCTTCAGCTCCTGTGCTGTGCAGGTGGGGAGATGGAGGCCCAGAAACCTGGGTGAACTACCCACAGTCACACAGCAACCAAAGCTGGGTTGAACCAAGGAACCCTCTGTCATCAAGGACTTGAGTGCGTGGCTGGGCTTCCCCAGGGGCTCTGAGATGGGCAAAAGCAGCTGGGCTCACCATGTGCTGCTCTGCAGGATGCTATCCTGGGACTGCCAGGCAGGAAATAGGACCCAGGTTCTGGTCCTAGCCCCACACTGCCCTGCTGTTTGACCATAACCTCTCCAGGCCTCAGTTTGTTTGTCAATAAGATGAGGACGCTGGATTGGCTGATGACCCGGAAATCCCTTCTACATTTGACTTTGTGGTCCATGTATCACCAGATCCTGACAGCAACCCACTTCCATGGACAAAGGACAAATAAATTGACTTTTTTTTTTTTTTTTTGAGACAGACTCTTTCTCTGTCACCCAGGCTGGAGTACTGTGGCATGATCTCAGCTCACTGCAACCTCTGCCTCCTGGGTTCAAGTGATTCTCCTGCCTCAGCCTCCCAAGTAGCTAGGACTACAGGCACCTGCCACCACGCCCAGCTAATTTTTGTATTTTTTAAGTAGAGACAAGGTTTTACCATGTTGACCAGGCTGGTCTCGAACTCCTGACCCCACGTGATCCATCTGCCTCGGCCTCCCAAAGTATTGAGATTATAGGCATGAGCCACCGCGCCTGGCCGAAACTGACTTTTAAGTAGTTTCCAAGTGGCAGGCAGGTCTTCAGACTCCAAATGTTTTATGTTCCCTGTCTTGAGATAGGATGTCTGTGAGTCCAACCCCCCAAGGTGTCCTTGGATTCTGTAGGCTGGGGTAGTCTCCTGGATTTCTAGCAGGGACCCTGGGACTTGCAGGAGGAGGAGGCGTTGTTACAGAGCAGCCACGTTTTCTGCCTGGGTTCTCCTCCAGTGAGGGGTGTTTGTGAGAACATTGGAATCACAAAGTGGCCCATGGCGGAGAATGCAGCCAGAACAAAGGCGCCCTCTCCCCGCCGGTCCCGGGGAATACTAACTAGTTGACAGGAATTTTAATATAAAACTCTCCCTCTTCCTTGTCATTCTGAGGTTTCAGGAAGCCTTCGGGCTTATCGTGCAGAGGCACACAGCACAGACAGGGCTTGGGGAGGTGAGAGGTGATTTCCTGCCATTCTTCTGTGGGGCGGGCTTCCCAGGGTGCTCATGCCAGGCTGACGGGTCCAGTGCAGGCTCCCGCTGCTGGGGGAGAGCTGGGTTTTCATGGGGCGGCAGCCGAGGCAGGACCCGCAGCCATGAACCGCTTCAATGGGCTCTGCAAGGTGTGCTCGGAGCGCCGCTACCGCCAGGTGGGTGCTTGGCCTCTTGTAGGGAGCCTGTGGGGTGTTCGGGGATGGGGTAGAGGGACCATCTGAGAAGGATGTCGCTCCCCACAAGGTCTTCTTTGACCCCTCCTGCTCCCTGCAGGTTCACTTGGATATGGGGAGGAGGATAGAGGCAGGAGCTGGACCCAAGGCCCCTTTAGGGCCCAGCTCTGTGTGGAGTCCTAACCACGGGCTGGGTGGTGTTTTTGGTGAGATAATCCAGCTAGCTTTCTGTTCTTTTTATCTGGGGAGGGGCCGTGGGTGTGAAATTGAAAATGCCATGGTTGCTGAGCAGCTGGGAGCGGAGTTTGTATTTTTGCTAACTTTTCCTGCTTCTGACAGGACAGCAGTGCCCATTCTACCCACTGTGCATGTGTGTGTTGGCGTGTGCTCGTACGTGAGATCGGGTGTTTTCGTGTATATGTACATACGTATAACTTTCCTCTCCCCTACTGCTGATGCCTCACTATGGCTCAGGATTCCTTTGGCTTTGGAATCCAACTTTACAGTGAGGGTTTCGCCTCTCAGCCTCTGGTCTTGGAAAGGGGGCAGAGTGGGCCATTATGATCCCATTAGCCCCCCTGAGCCTCTTCTAGAACTGTGATGGGCCATTTTTTCTCATAAAATAGGAATGGGGTTAGGGATGGTGAAGGCAAGTGATATCTAATCTGGAAAGGAGTTCTGAAATTGTTCTGATTTTAAAAAATCACATAGAGAAGCCCCTTTATTTGTTTTAATGACCAGACTGGACTGTGGGTCTTGACTCCTCTGAGAGGCAGTGCTTAGGTCCCAGGGAGATGCCCCAGAGGGGCCCCTGCCCCCCCCACCTGCCTGCTAGGGGACCCAGTGTTTTCTCTCTAGCCCTCCCCAGCTCTCAGATTCTGCCCTGCAGGCCCCACTCTGTGTTTCCTGTGCTCCTGGAGCTGGGAAAAGCAGCCCCTGCGACACTAGCATCTGGATGGCAGAGTGGTGAGACAGAGAGAGCACTGGATGGGACATCTAGTAGTCCTTGGTCACCCTGGGGCTATGGGCTAGAAGACTGGGCATGCTGGCTGTCAGAGTGGGGCCAGGAGCAATTGTGGGCTGGACCAAGGGCTCAGGGACTCAGAGTTCAAGATGGTTTCTGTGTTAGAAACCAGTGCAGAATTGAGAGCAGCAAGCTTTTTGTCAGGTCTGAGCTCAAATCTAGCTCTGTTCCTCTTTAGCTGTGGCTTTTGAGCAAGTCACTGTTTCTCTCTGAGCCTTTATCTCCTAGTCAGTAAAACAGGGATAATGAAATCCAGCTATGGTGCCATGGGAGTGAATAGGATGATGTGTGTGAAGAGCTTGGCTCAGTGTCTGCTGTGCATATTTATCTAGGAGGTGTTTAATACATGGCAGAATTTGGGGATTACAGTCTAGGCAGGACAGAGGAGCAGAAACTAGGCAGGAGAGCAGAAGTAAGGGGCTGGCACGGGTGAGACCTGGGAGCAGTGGCTGTTCCTGCCCAGGACAGGAAAGAGTGAGAACCACCCGCAGGAAGGACAGGCTCTGTCAGAAGCCGCCAAGGCCTCGGGGCAGGGCTGCTCCTTTCACCTCCTGTCAGAGCAGGGTTGAGAGTGGGAGGGTGGAGGGGGTGGCACTTCGAGTCTTATCTCCTTGTCTGTAAAATGGGCGTACTCATTCCCCTAGGGGCTGCAGGGATGGTCAGATTCTTTGGACACTACCCTCTCAATGTGGTCGTGATCATGGTGGACAGAGTGTAATTCTGCTTCCTCCGAGCTAGGAGGTGAGCTTGCCTCCCGGTACCCTCTCCTCTTCCCCTCCTTCACACTCCCAACTGGCTTGGACTGTGGTCTGGGCTGGCACTTCTTAAGCTGGTGCCCAGGAGGGTGAGGGGCCCCAGCCCACAGTCCTGCTTGGATGTGGGGTCTGGATGTGGGAGGAGGAGGCTGTTTTCTTGGAGCACACTCCTCCCCAGACCCCACTCTCCAGCTACTGCCCCAAAACTGGCCATCCAGAGCCCAGTGTGCTGGGATGAGTTTTCTATGCAGGGGGCTTTGGCACTGGGTGGGGTAGGGGTGGGGAAGGGCTGCATAGGCTTTGGGACCCCAGCTTGTGCTTGGGTTGAGGGTTGGCTTGTGAGACCCCTAAAAAATCCCCGCTGGTTCCATGGAGGGAGCCAGGCTCCTGGCGTCTTCCCTGGCCTCAGGCGGGCCTGGCAACTAGTGGCTGCTCCTTTCCCCCAGGTTTCCACACTCGCACCCGCGTTTGTTTTTCTTTCTTTCTTTCCATTTTTTTCTCTTCCTGTCTTAGCTGCGTGTTTTCCCAGAATTCTTATGGGAACGGGGTATTTTCCTGCCTCCTCCCCCTTCCCCTTGTCTGTCAGATTTCCTGTTTTACAAACTCGCTTTGAATCCAGGCCCGGGGCTGGTGGGAAGCAGAGCCTCAGAGGTCCCTGCAGCTTCCAAGGCCCTTGGTCACTCTGGGCCCCCTCCCGCTCACCTTCCTCATGCCTGGCCCTGGGATGGTTGGCAGGTGAATGAGTGTAGGTGCCCAGCCTTGCAGGGACAACCCTCAAAGGAAGGAGACAGAAGTCTGACAAGGCCAGCGCCCTTGACCTTTTCCAAGCTTGCTGAGCTGTCCTCTTTCTCAACTCGCCTGGGACACCCTTCCCTGTGCCTCACCAGGGCCCACCCCAAGTCCCAGTTTCTCTAGGGGGTCTCTTGGGACCCCTTGAATCCCTTTTCTGATTTGTGCTGCCTTTAGCAGCTGGAATGGGCCGGCAGACCACCCTACATCCTCCTGTGTGTGGGACACTGCCAGGCTGTCCTCCCTACATTAGCCTCTGCTGAGTTCCTACCGTGTGCCAAGCATGGCGTCCACAGTCGGAGCATAAAGGACTGAGAATGGCCCAGTCCTCCTGCTTTGCTTTAGTGCCCGCTGTGCCCTGCTTCACTCTGGAGAGGTTTGTGTACCCTCGTGCTCCTCTGGGAGTCAGAGACCAAGGCTGCGTGCCTCTGTATGTCCGCAGAGCCTGGCATGCTGTAGGAACTCAATAATTGTGTGCCGGTTTGAAAAGAGCATCCAGATGGCAAGGCCCTCTCATGGACTTCTGAAAGTAGGAGTTGTGGACCTGTCAAGCACATGGGCCTCAGCAGGCACATGAGTCAGTAGCTAGTTCAGGTTCAGCCAGGAAGCCTATCTGTGACCTTATCGGCCCCTTACCTGGGAGTCCTCACGGAATGCCTTGGGGCCCTGGCCACAGATTGGCCCCCAGAACCCCAGCTCTCTTCCTCTGACCCTTGGCCTGAGATGGAGTGAGTGTGTCCCAGTGTTTCCTCCCCTGTGCTCTGGGAGGGCAGTGACCAGGCTGGCCTTGTCTTTGGGCCCTTAGCACAGGGCCCGCCCCAGGCTAACGCTCTGTGAACCTCTGTGAGAAAGGAAGAAGGGAGCCAGGAAAACAGTGGATCAAAGGTGAGGCTGAGTCATGCAGTGCTGGTGGGCCCTTGGATCAAGGGCTGGGGCTGCTGGGGCTCAGGATGGCAAAGTTTGCTTTTCCAAGACCTTGTCCATCCCAGGCCCTCCCCACATCGGCCTGGGTTTACCTGCTGAGCTCTGGGCCTTCCTGCTTGGCCCACAACCCAGTGCTCAAGTTGTCTGGGCTGAGATAGGGACACTGAGGGGCTGGCCAGCTCCTTTGTGGCTCCAGTTCCCTTGGAGAGGAGGTTGGCTCTTGGCAGGGGTGGGCTGTGGGCTTCCTGACCTTGGGGTAGAGGCAAGAGCCTCCAGCTTCTGGCAGTGACTGGGCAGGGTTGTGTCCTAGATCACCATCCCGAGGGGAAAGGACGGCTTTGGCTTCACCATCTGCTGCGACTCTCCAGTCCGAGTCCAGGCCGTGGATTCCGGTAAGTGATTGACAGGGGGATGCCAGCCCCACTTGACCACCACACATGTGGGCTTTGCAAACATAGGCTGGAACTAAAAGGGGAACCCCAAACTGGAGCAAAATGTCCTGGCTTTTCAAAATGAAAAGAATAATATTTTTAAGTGACCATAGATGAAACTGCCATTTATGAAAATATGCCCACTTTTTTTTTTTTGTTTTTATCAAAAGGAAAATAAGTTTTTATATTTTGTTTCCCAATCAGTTTGAACAGGAACTAAACCTATATTTTCAGCAATGGCTGCAAGGGAAAATGAGAGTCATTTGTGAACTCTATTTGAAGCTGTTTCGTATCCTATCCAGAGCCTGATCAGCACTTAAAAAGAGCCATCCTTCCCTACTTTTCACAAATGAAGATTTCTCTTAATCACAGAGTGAGCATCTCAAAGACAGAAGCTAGGGCTCAGTGGTCAGGGTGTTTCCAGTGCCTGCACAGGGGTGGGCATGAGGTTTGTGCACAATGATTGGCAGAGAAGGAATGAATGGAGTGTGGGAGCCTGGCCCCAGGGAAGGTTCTCAATGGGGTAGGAGGCCCTGGGGAGGGGTAAGGGCCCGGGTGGAAGGGTGGACTGCAGAGAGGTGAGCCAGCAGTAGGGGAGGCAAGCAGGGAGAAGGGAAGGCAAAGGGATGCCTTCTTTCAAGGCTCTTGAGAGGCACCAAGTTCAGTCCCTCATTTCACGGATGAAGAAACTTAGAGAAAAAGGGAGGTCCTTGTCTGAGGTCACCATGGCAGCAAAGGACTCCAGATCCTTTGAAGTGGTCTTAGGCTTCAGGGGCCCCTGAATGGCTTTTCTTTGTCCCTGCAGGGGGTCCGGCGGAACGGGCAGGGCTGCAGCAGCTGGACACGGTGCTGCAGCTGAACGAGAGGCCTGTGGAGCACTGGAAATGTGTGGAGCTGGCCCACGAGATCCGGTGACAGGGGACAGCGGGCGGCCTGGGGCCTCAGGCTGATGGCACACCCTCCCCACCCCTGGGCACGCTGCCTTGCCTGGCCCAGCTCTTGCTGCTCCCTCTTTTGCCCAGCAGTGAGCAGGCAATTCCTTTTGCTCCTCAAGGAATCTGTTTCTTGGCCTGAGAATGGAAGGTTCAGGCTCAGAGCACTTTTGGATTCCAGAGCAAACAGCAGGGAAGATGCTCTCAGACTCTGTGGTTCAGGACGGGGCACCAGGAGGTTGCTTTCTGCTTTAGCTAATTATTTCTGTTACCTAAGAGCTAAGTCCATTTGTTATTTAAGGACATGAAGATGTTGCAAATGTTTCAATTGCACAATTAAAAAAATATTCTTGAAAATATTGGAGTCTCCCAAATTTTGATCCTCTAGGGTAAAACCCCGATGGCCCCATTTTAGGTCAGCTTCTGGAATAACCAGAAGAGGGCTTGCACTTAGGTGACCTGCTAGCTTTACTTGATTATATCTTGCTTATGACAAGCATCAGGGATTGAGTATGGAACTCTTTCCTGTTGAACCTGGCCTTGGCCTCAGGGTCCTTCTCAGCCACTGCCCGTCAACAGGAATTGACCTAGGTAACCCATTTGCTGTCTCTTCTTTAAATGGCTTCTTTCATCCCTTCCTGCCCTGACACTGGAGGCTTCCCCCCAGCCGTGTCTGCCTCCTCTTCCCCCCAGCCGTGTCTGCCTCCTCTTCCCCCCATCATCCTCTCTGCCCTGTGGGCCCTCACTCTGGCTGATACTGGCTTTTCCCAGGCTCAACTTGTCTGTGTGATCCCCCAACTTCCAGGAGCTGCCCCAGTGAGATCATCCTACTCGTGTGGCGCATGGTCCCCCAGGTCAAGCCAGGACCGGATGGTGGGGTCCTGCGGCGGGCCTCCTGCAAGTCGACACATGACCTCCAGTCACCCCCCAACAAACGGGAGAAGAACTGCACCCATGGGGTCCAGGCACGGCCCGAGCAGCGCCACAGCTGCCACCTGGTATGTGACAGCTCTGATGGGCTGCTGCTCGGCGGCTGGGAGCGCTACACCGAGGTGGCCAAGCGTGGGGGCCAGCACACCCTGCCTGCACTGTCCCGTGCCACTGCCCCCACCGACCCCAACTACATCATCCTGGCCCCGCTGAATCCTGGGAGCCAGGTACGGACAGCTGGTGTGGAGAAGGTGAAGGGCACTGGGTCCCTGTGGGAGGCCAGGAAGACTCGAAGACCCAAAGTTGTGTGTTGAGGAGCCTGTGAGGGGCTGCGATGTTGGGCAAGGAGATGGGGTATGTGCTAGCTCTGCCTTCTGCAAGGCTGTTCTTGGTGGGGAGGACAGATGGGTTTATGTGGCCTCAGGGCACAGATCCAAGACCAGGGCATGCACAGGCTGGAAGACTTCAACTCACAGAAGGAGGAGCTTTCTACCAGCCTGTGCTTTTCCCCAGTGGAATGGGCTGCCTTGGTAGGTGGTGAGCCCCCATCATAGGAGGTGTGAAAGCAGACACTGCATGATTGCATGGTGGGATGATGGAGTGCGCTCCCCAAAACATTAGTCCCATGAGATGCTCTGGGAAAAAGGTGTTCTGAGGTCAAATAAGCTTGCGACATATCCCGTACTCTCTTCCTCATCTAGGAGATTCCCAATGCAAAGGAGCCTAGTAGAGGCTCTGCTGGCATCCTGTATTACAGCAGGTGGTATCCCCCAAATAATACCACATTTCCCAAACTTGCCTAGTGGGGGCACACTTTAGGGCGTGGCTGGTACCGTCTTACCATTCCAGTGTTCCCTGGAATGCACTTTGGAACCAGCTGCTGCAAAGGAAGTTGGGGACTTGCCAAGGGGTTAGACTTCATGACCCATAAAGCCTCTTTCAACTGGAATATTCTGGGATTTTGTGTTCTCTCCCAGCCTCCTCCCTCAGCTGGTTACCAGAACTGCTGTTTTTCTCTTGTGCCCCGAGGTGCTCCACTTCCTCTCCCCTGGGGCCCCCGTGTCCAGCAGCCTCCTGGGCTGTCCTGTCCTGCTCCTGGGGCTGAGGTGATTTTCCTGTCTTTCCCTTGCAGCTGCTCCGGCCTGTGTACCAGGAGGATACCATCCCCGAAGGTGAGTCTCCTGCTGCTGCTGTGCCCTCCTAGCTCAGAGAGGCAGCAGGGGTCAGCTGAGGCCTGGCCCAGCCTCCGCCCCTGAGTTCTGAGGCCTTTCCAATGGAGTCAAGGTCACTTAGCCTATCGACACAGACTCTCTTTCCACGTGGTACCTTTTCTTCCTCACGGAACCAGTGTCTTTCTTCCTTGAAGCCAGAACTGAGAAGGAGGATAGGGGATCTTACCAGGGCACTTTGAGAGACAGTGTGTCCAGGCCTCAGGCATTCAATTGAGATTCATCCAATTTTACTGAGCAACCGATATATATTAGGTGCCAGAGGCAATGTGGTTGGGCTTGTGTTGAAGGGAGTCATGGAGCGTGGAGGTGGGAGGTCTTGAGTTGGAGTTCTAGCTATATGACTTTGAGCAAATCATGTCCCCTTGGTTGGGCATGGTGGCTTATGCCTGTAATCCCAGCACTTTGGGAGGCTGAGGTAGGTGGATCACGAGGTCAGGAGACTGAGACCATCCTGGCTAACACAGTGAAACCCCATCTCTACTAAACATACAAAAATTAGCTGGGAGTGGTGGTGCGCGCCTATAGTCCCAGCTACTCAGGAGGCTGAGGCAGAAGAATCACTTGAACCTGGGAGGCGGAGGTTGCAATAAGCCGAGATCACGCCACTGCACTCTAGCCTGGGTGACAGAGCAAGACTCCGTCTTAAAAAAAAAAAAAAAAGTCCCCTCGCTGAGCCTCAGTTTCTTCATTTATAAAATGGGGTCAATAATTCCTACCTCAGAGGGTTGTTGGGAGGATCCCATGAGAGAATGGTTGTGAGTAGTTGCCTGTATACTGAGAGATGCTATACAGAGGGTAGCTGTCTTTGAAGTGCACAGATGTCTCTGCTGCGGGATGGATTCTTCTTCTTTGGCTTTTAAAATCCTGGCCAGGGATGGAAGCTGAGCTCAAAACCACTTTTGTCTCCCAGGAAGGCTGAGATATCGGTCTTGAGGCTGAAGCTGGCTGGGCATTCCTTGAGATCCTTCGCATGCCTGCCAGAGAGCTTTGACTCAGAAGTCCATCTGGTGTCTGGACCGCCTTCCTTGACAGTGGCTTTTGCTTAGCCACTCACAGACTTGCTTCCTTGCTGTTCCTCTCTCAGTGTTGTGAAGGCGATGCTTCTAGGGGGTAGTTGGAAAAGTGCGTGTGCCTTTTGCGGGTGTAAAGCGCTCCCATCAGGCTCAGGGACGCTGATGGAAGACACCTTCTTTCTCTCCGGTCTGGGGCACTTGGGCAGTTGAGCCTGGTCAGTTGGAAATAAATCTGTGTGCCTTCTGGGGAGAAGTCCGACAGCAATTCAATGATGAGTTTTATTTTTATTTTTTATTTTTCCATAGATTATTGGGGTACAAGTGGTATTTGGTTACATAAGTAAGATTTTTAGTGGTGATTTGTGAGATTTTGGTGCACCCATAACCCAAGCAGAATATACTGTACCCTATTTGTAGTCTTTTATCCCTCACCCCTCTCCCACACTTCCCCCCAAGTCTACAAAGTCCATTGTATCATTCTTATGCCTTTGCATCCTCATAGCTTAGCTCCCATGTATTGTTGAGAACATACAATGTTTGGTTTTCCATTCCTGAGTTACTTTACTTAGAAAAATAGTCTCCAATCTCATCCAGGTCACTGCAAATGCCGTTAATTCATTCCCTTTTACGGCTGAGTAGTATTCCGTCAATGATGAGTTTTTAAAAAGCTTTTGGTTGGCACATTAGGTTAGAGTGGAGATGCCGCTGCTAAGTAGGGACTTCATTAGGGTCAAGGCCTGGGCCTGGCTCATTTCTGTAGGTCCAGTGCAGGACCCCGGGCCTGGCAGATGGCAGATACTCAGTAGAATTTTGGTTGTGTGACTGACTGAAGGAGAACGACTTGGGTTGCCTCTGAGGCTTTGGAGTCTGGTCGTGGAGGAGGGGGGCTGGAGAAGTGTGCTGCCTGGAGTGGGCCCATGCACACAGGCTGGTGTCTGGGGTTGATTCCTTCTCAGTTTGAGGGGTACCTCTGTGTCTCCCTGCTGTGCTCCCAGCCTGCATCCATGTTTCATTCCCCTCTGAGAGTATAATACATAGTAAGTCAGCAAGAGCACAGCCATCTAAGCTGTGGGGAAAGGGACAAGTGAGGAAATGTTGATGATATTAATAACCATGGTAGCTCTTTGAATGCACTGTATTAAGATCTTGACCTTACTTTATGTATTCTTCATAATAGTAAATCTTCGCTCTTTACCAGTGATCAAGTCTTTGTAGCTCACAATTTTAGGATTCAGAGGAAAGGGTGAAATTCAGGGCACACAATTTCCCTTAAACACACTTGGGGTTGTCCAGAGGTTAAGGCTGTCACCAGGGTGCCAGCTTCTCAGTCCCCCTCCTCTGGCTGGGCTGCCAAGAGATAGCCCTTCAGGAGTGTTGGGTCATCCTGAGTTGAATAGGAGGGAGAGTTAAGCCATCCTGAGTTGAATAGGGTCTGGTGCCCTTCCGGAGCCCGGAGTGCCTGCCCGGCTGTGGTTGGCATGTTTCCCAGGGCTGCTGGTGCCCTTGGCATTGTCCCTGCCCTGTAAAGGTGACCTGGCCTCAGATTCGCCACTGCCAGAGCAGGGTGGCTGCCAGGGCTCGCCTCAGAATCTGGGAGTAAAGCCCTGTAATTACTGTATTTGGTCGGTGAAGCAGGTGTTGGAGGAAAAAAGGGTGATATGGGGGTTTGGACCAGACATCGGTAGCAGGTGGGAAGTAAATGAGTTTGCCTTCACAGAGCTCAGTAACTGGGTTGCAGGCTGTACTGTTCTAAAAAAAAAAAAAAAAAAAAAAAAAAAAAAAAAAATCAGTTTTGCAGAGCCACTCCCACTGGCCACATATTATCCAGGGGTGGGTGGAGTTTGGGCACAAGGGCATGACTGCTGCATAGATTGGGTTAATCCTGCCTTGTATAATTTACTGGCCAAATGACCAGTCACCCTACCATTCCAGACCTCAGTTTCCTTGTCTACAAAATGGGGCTGAGCCGACTTTTCCTCTCTGAAGGCAGAATTATGTGTTGGGTACTTTAGGTGAGGCCCTTGGTGAGGATTCTGTGACAGCCCTGGGCTCCTGGGCTAGAGAAGGGAAGAAATCAATTTTTTAAGAAGTTCGAGACTGGGGGCCCAGGACCCAGATTTTGGCATTTACAAATGGTACCCATCTTTAATTTTGGTCTATTTTGCTCCAGTCACCTGCTTGTCAGTCCTGCATGGTTTTGCCTTCTCTGCTGTAGGCTTAACCATGTTAAATTAGACTGTCTAGATCCAGGCTGGCCATGGGGTTTCATTCACAGCATGGTTTGAGACCCAGCAGCCCTGCCTATCCTTCTACTAGCCCTGGTAGGTGGATTACTTGGAGGCTTAGGATTTGTGATAATCCCCTGACTACTCACACTGTGGTACAATCCACCAAGCTCTTTTCCATCAGGTCTCTTGTGTGAACCTCCCACTGGCCCTGGGGCAAGCGAGGCAGCAATCAGTATTATCTCTACTTCAAAGTGGAGAAAACTTTGATTCAGAGAAGGAAGGAAGCTGTTCAGGGTTACACAGACTGTCTCTGACTTGGGAAGTCAGTGATCAAGCTCGGGTGTCTTATCCAACTCAAATTCAGTGAGGATCTTCAGACTCAGGATGGTGCTTTAAACAAAGGGTCCAGGGCCTGGCAGCACACACCCCTCTGGGACTGATGTGTAGGGCCAGATCAGACAAGGAGCTATGTGACATCTTCATTGTGTCTGCTCCTTCTGTGCCCATCCTGGGCTCATGCTCATTCTGCTCCTCTCTCCGTGACTCACAGAAGAGGCAGGAAGTGGTTTGAGTTATCCCGGTTTGAGCACTGCCCCCAGATTTGTCTATGATCAGTGGTCACTTGTCAGGGGGACGGGGGGAGTCAACTTGTTTTTCTCACCTTGCTCGGTGAGAAGGGGCTGAGGGTGGGAGGAGGAAGCAAGTGTGAAACCTTCTGAGGTGAGTTTTTCCTCCGAGGCTGTGGGTGCGCGTTGGTGGGGAGCTTCCCTGAGGTATAGCAGGGGTCAGGCCACCGGTTCCCCCTCGCTGCCAGGGCTGCTGGCAGCAGAAGACGGCCTGCGCCCGGGACCCAGGCTGGGCACCCAGGTCAGTGAGGACCTGGTAGTTACCCATACAGCAGCAGGAATGCCTTAGAAGGGGCCCAGGAGTGTGTGGAGCCTGACTGCTCTGGAGTTTCCCTCCCACCTGCTTGGTCCAGGAACCCCTGACTTTTTAGCGACTTTGTGTTTTGTCCCTCTGCCCACTAGACAGGACGTAATAAAAACCTATGCACAGGCTGGGCATGGTGGCTCATGCCTGTAATCCCAGCACTTTGGGAGGCTGAGGCAGGCAGATCACCTGAGGTCGTGAGTTCGAGACCAGCCTGACCAACATGGAGAAACTCTGTCTCTACTAAAAGTACAAAATTAGCCGGGCTTGGTGGCGCATGCCTGTAATCCCAGCTACTTGGGAGGCTGAGGCAGGAGAATCACTTGAACCTGGGAGGTGGAGGTTGTGGTGAGCCGAGATCGGCCATTGCACTCCAGCCTGAGCAATAAGAGCGAAACTCCTTCTCAAACAAACAAACAAACAACAACAAAAAACCTGCGCACCACCCCTTGTTCAGGGTGAGGGGTGTGTGTCCATCAGTGTCCCCTTAAAGAGGGACACCCCCCCACCGCCATTGCAGCCTCTGCTGTCCTTCCTGGGGGTGGTCTTGTTTCTCTGTTTCTCTCTCTCCTTATGATTAGAATGATTTGTGAGTTGGTAGCCAAGCTGGAGTACCTCCTGGGTATAGTGAAGCCTGGGATTCCTAGAGTCCTATGGGGCACCTGACTCCCAAACTTGCTTTTCCAAGTGGAGAAATCACAACAACGAAACAACACTGAGTTAGCAGCTAACTTTTATCATACACTTACTAGGTCCCAGGCACTGTTCTACAGACTCTAAGTGAACTTAGAGTATTTCATTTAATCCTCACTGTAACCCAGTGAGCTTGGCACTATTATTACAGTTGAGGAAATCAAGACTCTGAGGGTGAAATAAGTTGCCCAAGCTCACCAAGCTGGTAAGCAGGGGAGCAGGATTTGAGCACAGCCACCTGGCTTCGAAGCTTGTGCGCTTTACTGTGACCTGGGGCAGCAAGTGCCACTCCTTATTCTAGACTGACTGGAGTGGGCCAGGCTGCTCTAGCTCCCTTGGCTAGAGGGAGGACTCCAGTACATCCTGGGAAAGCCTTTGGTCTCCGCTGCCACTGCTGCAGAGAGTGGATTTTTGTCTGTGGGGCAGGGAAGGAGGAAACAGATTGGGCTGGGCTGAGCTTGTGCAGAGAGTAGTGGGAATGGTGTGGGGGTCTGGTGAGGAGAGTGCGTACCCTGCCACACAGGCTGGTCACCACTCTGCTCCAACTGATTGTTCCACGTGGGACTGTGGGCTCAGTGAGGACAGATCTTCTGATTTTTCAAATATGAGTGATTTCTTGATTTTTAAAAGACTGAGGCCAAAATGGAAAGTCTGATCCGGGGCCTGGGTCAGCAGGTGGAGCGTGCTGCCTCCATCATAGCTGGTGGCACCCAGCGTTGTGCTAGCCCTGGACTTGCTTGCTCACGTGTCAATGTCTTTCACTAGAGTGCGAGGGAATTCCTTGAAGCCCGAGCCCATGTGAGGCCTCCCTGTGTTTCAGCATTGTGCGCAGGGCCTGGCACAAAGTAGCTGCTCAGAAAGTGGTTGTTGACGGAATGAGTCCGTGTCCCCTGTTTCTACAGAGGGGACACCTTTGCAGGAGTGATGGAAATGTCTCATAGTCCCCCATCTCTGTTTCACAGAATCAGGGAGTCCCAGTAAAGGGAAGTCCTACACAGGCCTGGGGAAGAAGTCCCGGCTGATGAAGACAGTGCAGACCATGAAGGGCCACGGGAACTACCAAAACTGCCCGGTTGTGAGGCCGCATGCCACGCACTCAAGCTACGGCACCTACGTCACCCTGGCCCCCAAAGTCCTGGTGTTCCCTGTCTTTGTTCAGGTGAGCCCATGGCTGGTGTTAAGGGTTCCCTCAGGAGGAACGGAGAAAGAGGAGGGTCCTTGCCCCAGGACGCAGGGATGATGCGTTATCCCAGGACTGAGGGCCCCATTTTGGGAAAGATAAGTAGCTTTAGATGCACAGGATTCTAGGGGCTTATACTGAGGGAGCAGAGATTTCCAGGGAGATACACGGGAAAAAGTGAGGCCGGGGGAGCCCAGTAAGGAAAGGGTCCTCTCCTTCTCCCACCTCGCCTCCCCTTTCTCTGGGGACAGGGCAGGTGCACCCCAGCTGCTTGTTGCCATGTCATAGGGCCTGTTTGCCGACGCTCCCGCTCCCTGGCTCACCCAGTGGTTTTTTATTTGAAAACAACTGAGGGAGACCCTTGGGGTCTGTGCCTTGTCTGGTCTCCCTGGTCTCTGCAAACATGTTTGGCCCATATTCACTGGTGGCCTGCGATTCACTAGATCTCTCTTATTCTCCAAAGTCAAACAAAGTGCTTAAAGAAAGAGAATGAAACAAACAGCAAGCTGGGCCTGAAATCCCAGCTACTTGGGAGGCTGAGGTGGAAGGATCGTTTGAGGCCAGGAGTTCGAGGTTACAGTGAGCTATGATCATAACACTGCACTCCAGCCTCTTCTTCTTCCCCCTTTTCCTCCCCATTTATCTCTCCTTCTCTTTAAAAATAACCTTTATTGGACCAGGTGTGGTGGCTCACGCCTGTAATCCCAGCACTTTCGGAGGCCTAGGTGGTGGATCACTTGAGGTCAGGAGTTCAAGACCAGCCTGGTCAAGATAAAAACCCCATCTCTACTAAAAATACAAAAAAATTAGCTGGGCGCAGTGGCAGGCGCCTGTAATCCCAGCTATTTGGGAGGCTGAGGCAGGAAAATTGCTTGAACCTGGGGGGTGGAGGTTGCAGTGAGCCGAGATCACACCACTGCACTCCAGCCTGCACTCCAGAGTCTCACTCTGTCTCAAAAAAAAAAAGAAACAAAACAAAAACCCAAAAACCTTTATTTATTCCATCACCCAGATATGATGGTGTGAACATTTCAGCATCTTTTCTGTGTGCATATGCACATTAAAAAACAGATCTTATTCTATATTTTATATCATGTTGCGTTTTTAAAATGAAAATTGTAGCATGAACCTTTCCCACACCACTAAATGTTCTGTGTTTTACGGTGGTTGCTCACTCTTCTGTTCTATGGGTATACTGTATTTATTTAACCAGTTCTGTATTCAGATACTTCTGTCTACTCTTTTGCTATTGTAAATAACCCTGTGATAAAAATCCTTGCTCATGGATTGCCTCTCTGATTATTTTCCTCGGGAGAGATTGCTGAAAGGGAAATGACTGGGTCATGGGTCATAAACATTTTAAAGGCTCTTTACACATATTGACAAATTGCTTTGCAGGAAGATTCTAATGGTTTATCGTCTTATCAGCAGCATAGACGTGACTTGGCCCCAAGGGCTTCATTTCTGCGTATGCCTCTCTGGTCTCCCTGGCATCCCAGTCTGGGCCTGTCACTGTCCAGTAGGCACACTTTGTTAGGATGCAACACATCTCTGGGAGCTCACACGCCTCCCCTTAGACAGCTCTGTCAGCAGGGCCTGGCCTTAGCCTTTCTGTGGGTCTCTTCTCTTTCTTAGCATGTGACACAAAGTTCTTGGCATCTATAATGTCTAATTTTCTTTCTTTCTTTTTTTTTTTTGAGATGGAGTTTCACTCTTGTTGCCCAGGCTGGAGTGCAAGGGTGCGATCTCGGCTCACTGCAACTTCCACCTCCCAGGTTCAAGCAATTCTCCTGCCTTAGCCTCCCAAGTAGCTGGGATTACAGGTGCCCACCACCATGCCTGGCTAATTTTTTGTATTTTTAGTAGAGACGGGGTTTTACCATGTTGGCCAGGCTGGTCTCGAACTCCTGACCTTGGGTGATCCACCTGCCTCAGCCTCCCAAAGTGCTGGGATTACAGGCATGAACCACTGCACCTGGCCTGTGTCTAATTTTCATGTTCATTTTAATATTTGTATAAGAAACTACTTTTATTTAAGAGACAGTCTCTTGCTCTGTCCCCCAGGCTGGAGTGCAGTGGTATGATCATAGCTCACTGTAACCTCAAGCTCCTGGCCTCAAATTATCCTTCCACCTCAGCCTCCCAAGTAGCTGGGATTTCATGTCCAGCTTGCTGTTTGTTTCATGATCTTTCTTCAAGCACCTTGCTTGATGTCATGTACTTAGAAGCCATATTAGAAATATACAGTCATAAGGACAAGTCCTGCTGGGTAATCCAGAGCTTAGGGAGCTTCCTCTGGGCTGGGCTGGGCAAGGTGAGGGAGTAGGGTGAGAGGTTTGGGTGAGAATTGACCCTTGGGGGATTGGCTGAGAAGGAGACAGTCAGTTCAAGTGTGCTATGAATGCAGAGCAGGGACTGGCCTGGCTTTGAAGAGACTCAAGTGACCAAATCTCTTGGCATGTGGCTCTCAGGATGCCTCCTGGTCCTGTGAGGCATGAACAGGATAGATGGGGGATGGCGGGGGCTGGGAGGGCCCAGGAGCCCAGTGCAGTGGGGGGTGGGAGCTGAGGCTGAGGACTGCAGAGGGCCTAAGCCTGTGGTTAGACTTCCTGTCACTGAGTGTAGCTCTCACGGTGAGGGTTGATGGGGAAGGTGGCAGCAACAGTTCCACAGGACAGCAGCATCTGTCTTTCTGTTTCCATCTTATGTATGAGGGGGTGTGTGGGTTCTCGGGTCGGTGGCGGGCTGACAATCTTCTCTGGGTCAGAGGGTTCTCTGTGGCTGGCTTTGACAAGCTGCCGCTTCCTCCCCCCGGGTGCTCACCCAGCCTCTTTTTGAACTGCCCACTCAGCCTGCTTTATTTCCAGCCTCTAGATCTCTGTAACCCTGCCCGGACCCTCCTGCTGTCAGAGGAGCTGCTGCTGTACGAAGGGAGGAACAAGGCTGCCGAGGTAAGACTTTCACCTGCGTTTTTTAGGGGGCTTTCTGGGTGGGCTTCATTGGCATTCTCCAGGTCTCTCACTTTGGTCTCTTCCTGAGTATCTTAGAATTGTACACTCTCAGGGTAGGGGAGACCTGAGAAGGACCCCTCCACTCTCCCTAGCAAAGGCTACCCAGCTTTTTCTTGTACATCTCCTTTCAAAGCTGTTGAATCTTTCTTTGATGGTTAGAAAGTTTCCCCAGCCCCTAAAGACACCCCATTGTTTATCCCACCTTCCTCTCAGGAGCAGAAGAGATGGCAATTTATCCCAGCTGTGGGGAGTGACTTTGGTGGCAGGAAGAATAAAGCTATTAGCCAAAGTGAATTTTTAGACCAGCATCAGTTTACCCCAGTTTTCTGGGCCTGTTTTAACCCAAATCCCACATCCTCTTTTGAGAAACGAGTCTATGATTTCGCCTGGGTTCTAGCTCTGCCAGCGGGGTGCTGACGTGGGACCTGTGTCACCCTTCCTGGGAGCTGGCCTGGGATGCTTTTCTCTAATTGGGAGAACTTCATTCATTCACACAACCCCAGAGCTGGTCAGTTCAGTCTCTGAGCTTAAAACTACTTGGGTACAGAAGTTGGAGCCCTGGGCTCTGCCCTGGCTACCTGGGGCTATGGGGTGAGGGTAGCAGGCTCTTTGCAGATCAGGCCCCAATGTAGAGCTGCTTGGCTGAGCTTGGGGTAGTGGAAAGATCAGGAAACTTGGAGACAGGAAGTCTGTATCGAGACCCAGCTCTGCTGCTGGCTCACATGTGATTTCTTCCTTCTTCCTCAGTCTTTCCATCTGAGCAGTAGGTATGTGTGTATTTGAGGCAATAAGGGCAGGGTCAGAGGTTGGTCTGTAAGGACCCTTTAAACCTCAGCCTTCTGGGACACTATGTGTGACTGTGGCTGAAGCAGGAGGTTGGTTTGTTTTTTAAGTAAGCAGACTGGACTGGAACTCATCTATTCCAACTGTACATTATCTTTTTCAAGGGAGTGCCCTGGAGGGCTGCATGCTCCCTTCCATCGCTCGCTATTGCCTACTGTATTTCTGGACCTCCTCTTTTCTGAACCTCCTCTTGGGAACTTTGCAAACTTTGGGAACTTAACAATCTTTGCATATCTTCTGAATTGTCTCAGTGGGAGTAAAACTTCACCTGTTGGGAGGGATTTAAGTTTTAGGGATGAGAAGTCACTTAGAGCTATGTTTGGTGAATGAGAGTGTGGTGGACCTAAGTCCGGCATCCAAGGGTCAGAAATTGAGGTTGTGGCCATAAATTCACCAGACTCATAAGAAGCCAGTTAGAGATGGCAGCCACCCTGAAACGTATACATAAGTCTAAATTCACTCTTCTGTTTGTCCACTTACCCTTGAATCTGCAAACATTGAGCACTTATTGTGTATCCTCATTGTGTATGCATTTTACATACTTGACCCCAATTAGCTCTTGCAGCACCCCCATGAGAGGCACAATTGTCCCCACTCTGTAGTTAAGGCAACTGAGGCTCCAGTGAGATTCACTGGGACCCAAGAGTCTCCAGGCTGGTAAGGAATGGAGCCGGGTCATTTCTGGCTCAGTGATGCTTTCCGTGACCCCACACTGCTTCTGGCATGTCTGCATAAAGACAAACTAAGGAACACAAGCTGAAGCCAGAGCCTTGTGACAGTTGCAATTCATCCAAAAAACCCTGCCTTATAGATCTCTGGAGCCTTAGAACCAAGAGACTCCTCTCCCTTAGCCTTGAAGATGGAAGGAAGCAATTTGAAGACAAGTAAAATAAATATTAATATATTCCTTTTTCTTGAAGTATGATAGCAACCAAACATGTAGGTCTGGGCACCCTGTCATGTTACTCACACCAAAAAAAAAAAAAAAGAAAAAAATTCAAAGGGATTTGGATAAATTCATGAAATCTCAGCGTTGGTTAGGCTTTCAGGAGTCATCCATTCTAATTGCTTCCTTGTAACTTTCCAGTTAAATGGTTTTCTGATTGGTGCTTGAATCTTCTAGGGCAGCCCATTAGAGCAGTGGTTTTTTTACTGGGGAGGGCTAAATTGTAGAGCGTTCTCCCTTACACTCAACAGATATCTTTATTTGTGGAATGTTCCTCCTTGGTTCTTTGTCCCATCACTTCTCTGGGCATGCTCAAGTCTGCTAACATCTGTGAGCTGATCCAGTCCCATACTATGAACTACCCTCATCACAGCCCCTTCCAGAAGTAATAGACTTGATTAATGTGCCCTGAGGTCTATGGCCCTGTGCAAGGTTCTGGGAATACCATGAAGCACAAGACAGACACACCCTCCCTTTACACACTGACTCATGGAGTTTACCATTAACTAAAGCACCAAAGTCTTTTTGGTAAACTCTGCTCTTAGGTCAGATTCCCAAGAAGAAGCTTGGTTAGGGCCACTTGGGAGAAGCCACCCTCCAAGTGGTAAGGACCCCCTTACCAAGTGATCCCTCAACTCTGACCCTTTGGAAAATCAGATGTGTCCTTGGAGCAAGTGTGGGAAACACACCAGGTGACCCCCGTGGCCTGCTGTGGAAGGCGACGGGTGATTGGGCCGTGGAGGTGGGCATCACTCTCCCATGGGCTGCCGTGGCCCCTGCTGGTGCTGGTGAGATGGGGGAGTCCACATGCCCTCCCCGGCATGCTTGCCCCTCTGCTCTGCCTCCAGCTGTGTGCCAGCTCTGGCCTTTCCCTGACCCAACCTTTGGGAAATTTTTCATTTATGCCTTAATCACTTCCTGTCTAGACCGTATTCTCAGCCCTGGGAATCTGAGCCAGAGTGGTGGCCTGGGCCTTTTCTCACCTTGCTCATGGTTCTTCCCCAGTTGCTGGTGGCTCCTCCTACTTGCCCTACTTCCACCCCTCTCTGGGCCTGGGCTGTTTTTTGTTTTTTTTTTTTTAACTTTCTAGGCTCCTGACAGATTGTCGGCTCCAGCCCTTCCCCTGCCAGCCTCCCTCTGGGTCTGGAGGTGACTACCAGATTTCCCTTGAGTCAGGGACACATTTTGTGGGACCCTGAGGGTTTGCTTTGTGTTTATGGCTAGTTTAGAGCCTTTCCATTGCTTGGACTTTGAAGTCTTCTCAGACACCCAATTCCTTGACTCCTTCTGAGCTCTTGGGTCATTTTCCTCACCTCTTCTCTTAACATTGTTATTATTATTATTGTTAATTATTATTTTTGCCTCATTTGCTCCTCCTCTTTGGTCTCTGGATTCTTTCACATTCGGGAACTGAACAGCTGTAGGCACATTGCTACCTCTCTGTATAGTGAGAGCTTTAGGTAGCCATACCTGGGTAATGGTCCCTGGCTGTGTGGCCATGGACAGGTCACTTAACCTGTCTGAGCTCTAGGGTCCTTGTCTGTAAATGAGGCAGTGGTGTTATTTACAAGTGAGGATCCACTGAGCAGAAAGTAAGCGTTCAACACATGAAGGCTTCTCTTGGGCTGCATTGAGATAGGGCTGTGGTGGGAAGGGTTAGGGTCACCATCAAGATGCCTTATAGCCCAGGGTTCTGGAGTCCTCGTGTTTGGGCCCCACTGGAGAAGCCAAAGCCCCTGAGAGCTCCTTCAAGGACGTCTCCCTGTTGTCTCTGCAGCCCAGATTTCCTCAAGCCTCTGTCTTTGTGCTACACTCAAGAAGCCAAGCCATCTTTTGATATATATTCTATATTTTTAAATTGCAAAAGTAACAGTGATTGCAAATATAATACACATTAAATCAAAATGTATCAATTAAAATCCCACTCCCTGGAGTGAGGAGTGTGGCATCTTAACTATTTTAAAAATGTATAACAATAGAGAAATGTGTCATTTTGTTTTACAAAATTGGATTCTATGCTAGGTATTTTTGCACATTGTACTATTTTGATTTATGATAGACAGATTTCTATTTCTGCCCACATAGCTCTACTTTATTTTTTAATAGTTGCATAAAATTCTGCCATATGAATGTAGCATTCATTTTATTCATCTTCTCTTGATGAATGTTTGTTATTTTCTTTTCTTAAATTACAAAAATGCTGCTGAGAACATCCTCGTATGTTCATATTTTTACCTCCTTGTAAGTATTTCTGTAGGATAGAGTCTCAGAAGTGGGGCTGTGGGGTCATCTTTAACAGGTTGATAGCTGAATGTCAACCTGTTGGCTTTTTAAATGTCACCAACAGTCCAACACACACTCACGGTACCCTTCAGTGCATGCCAAGCCCTTCTGGCTGGTTCTTGTTCAGAAGAGACAAGGTGTCAAGTGTTTGATACCTCAAATGGAAGTTCACATACTTAATAACACTTTGTTTTCTTTGGAGAATCTAAAATCGGATTTTATTGCTTTTGACTAAAGGCCACTGCAGGATTTGCAAAACAAAGAACAGTGTAATCTTTAGTGGCATTAAAGGATCAAGTGGATTTTTCTTAGCATAAAAATATGCTGAGCATGCCTGTTGGTTTACCTATAATGTCCAAGAATAGCCTCTGCCTTTATTTTTGGAGCAGCTAATGCATAAAAGAGATAAAAGTGATGTCCATGTCTGTACTAGAGTGTGAGTAACTGGCTGTTTCTTAAACTGATTTCTCATTAATGCAATTAAACTTATCCACAAGGAATTTGGTAATATTAGCTCACATTGTGTGGCACTTTACTCAGTCTGCAAAGAGCTCGTGGAAGGAGCCTGTAAGAACACCAGGCAGGGACTCTTCTCCCTGTTTGGACTGTTGAGAAAACTGAAGGGGATAAGGGGTTTAAGCCAATTTTTTTGTGGCTAGTTAGTGGCAGAGCTGGGATAGGAGCCTCCTGACTTCTGACTCTCAAGTCCAGTGCTCTTTCAGCCAGACACTTAGAGAAGAATAAAAGCAAATATGGAAAATCTTACAGCTTAAGGGTTGCTCCAAGCCCCAGGTGCTGGGCTGGAGGCTCCAGGAGCATTTGGTCAGAGAGGTAGGCCTGGGGAATCAGGCTGTGGAGAGGCTTGCAGAGACCAGCTGCCATGGAGGGTGAGGGCCACTTTTCCCCTTCTGTTTGCTTTTTTCCTACTTTGAGGAGTGCAAGTATAGGAAGCTGGAGGGTGATGGGGCCATCTTGACTGCAGGTCAGGACTGCCCTTGGCTGAGGCTGTACTGAGCACTGCTCCTGGTTCTGTGTGAGATGATGAGGATGCGTTACCTGGGGAGGCTGTGGCTCCCAACCTTCTCGGGGAGGTTGTGGCTCTCAGCCTCCAGAGGACAGCAAAGTAGCCAGTTCTGCTTGCTCTCTGTCAACCCAGGTGACACTGTTTGCCTATTCGGACCTGCTGCTCTTCACCAAGGAGGATGAGCCTGGCCGCTGCGACGTCCTGAGGAACCCTCTCTACCTCCAGAGTGTGAAGCTGCAGGAAGGTAAGCAGATGCCGTAGGTGCCCAGAGCCCCTCTCAACTTGCCCCAGTCCTGCTGCTCTGGGCAGCCCTCTGGGCTCTGGCTGCCAGTCGTCCATAGGGCACTGGAGTGTGTGCTGCTGGGCTCTGTCCATGGGCCGGTAGGTCTCAGACACTGGCATTCTTTCTAGGCTGGTAAGCCTTCGGATATACCTGAGGTTTTCAGGGAAGTTTCTATTCTAGAGACTTTCCAGAGAGGCTATGGAGTCGGGTAGGAAGAGCTTTGGATTCAGACAGACCTGTGTTCAAATCTTGGCCCTGTCCCTCCATACTGGGATGACTGTGGGCACTGTACTCAGCCTCTCTGAGACTGTTTCCTCCTGTGTAAATAGGGATAAAAATAGTAACTCAGAAGGTTGCTGTGAAGATTAAGCTAGGTCATAAATGCAAAGTGCCTGGCCCATAACAGGTGCCCAATAAATACTTGTTGCCACCCACTCACCCCACAGATCTGTGGACAGAGACCGCAACTCGGCTCTACCCAGCTGCATGGCCCTGCGGAGCCCAAGCCGCCGGGGCTCAGGCACATGTGGGAGCATGGAGGGAATTTCTAACCCAAACTTTCCACCATGCCCTCCACTCGTGGGAGGGGAAGCCAGCTGGGAGTATCTGTCAGTGGTTTGGTTTGGCGCCTGAGGTCTCTGCTGAGAGGAGCTCGGTTTCCTCTCCCAGGTCATGAAAACAACAGACCCATTTGAGGATGGGTGACAGGGGCAGAGAGGAAAATATTACCCAGTGATAGAATTCTGCTTTGGCGGGGTTTGCTCCCGGAAAGCTTCCTGGCTGTTTGCAAACTGTCCTGCCTGCTCAGTGCCTGAGTGTTCCTCCTCCTCGGAAACCCATTCAGTATGAGAACCTCCACTCTCACTTCCCCACAGGAAGCCACTGACAACTTCTCCATCTCGGGCTCTGGCCTTTCTCCTGCCCAAGGAAAGGAAAAGCAAGTCACCTCACTGGGTCAGCTCCTTCCTCCAGGCGGGCTCAGCCTGACCACGGGGCGGTGGGAAGGAGCTGCCTGAGCAACTCCAGTTCCAGCACTGGCATTCCAGAGTTCCCCATGCCTGCTGGAGGGCAGTAGGTTGGAGCTCCAGTGGCCTCTGTTCCTGGGCTTCCCTGCTGTCCTCTCCATACCCCCAGCCCCTCCCTGGCTCCCTCACACCCAGCTTCCCATATGCCCATTCTCCCGCCTGTAGTGTGCACATTCACACATGCACTCACACCGAGTCCCTTCCTCTCTGCTTCCCCCTCCCTGCCCCCAGCCCAGCCAGTCTAGAACCCCGTCATATTTGAGGGAGGAGCACTGGATGGGCCAGGGCTTAGTAATATGCCCTGGTTGGTACAAGAATGGAACCCTCGCTCTGTTGTGCACATTAGAAGGCTGAGGCCATAACCCAGGACCCTGGTTTGCTCAGCTTCCTGCGAGAAAGAGGGAGGGAAGAGAAGCAAGGCTCACACTGGCTACAATTTGGGTAGAGGTGGAGGTTGCGGGGAGAAGGCAGTAGACGAGCTGAGGGCAGTGGCTGGGAGTCTGGGGTCTGGGCGTGGTACTGCTGTGCTGTGCTGTGTGGCTTCAGCTGGCCCTTTCCCTTTGCCAGGCTTCAGTTTCTCTGACTGGGAACTAAGGGTGGGGCCAACGCTTTGTGTCCCTCCCAGCTCTGATGCCCCCACACAGAACCCCAGAGCTTGCTGTGAGCAGCTGCTGGACCATGCGTATACTATCCTGCCTCTACCCCTCTGGGGGCCTGGATGGGGAATTGGTTGGGATCTCCCCTTCTGGAGGCCCCAGGCCCCAGCCATGAAGCTAGGGGTGGGGTGTGCTCCATCCTCCACTGGGTTGTGATGGTCAAGGTGGGTGGTGTGAGGCCTTGGGGTGTCACAGAGACTCTCCAGGTGCTGAGCTACTTCTGAGCCGCAGCCTTGTGTAAGCCTGGCACTGTGGCTTCCTCTCCCTGCAGATGGACGGCGAGCTGCACAAGGGCTGAGGATGGCCAAGGCAGCACTTCTCAGGAGAGACCACCATGGCCGGAAGAGCCCCTTGGATTGGTGTGGGAGAGGGGCCTGTGTGTGTGTGCGTGCATGTGTCTGCCTGCCCTGGATTTTTTTGGACAGATGGTTTGGGGCCAAACTCCAGGGAGCCTGAGAGCTGCTGAGAGGGATGGAAATGGCTCCATTTCTCCATTTCTAGGTGCACAATCCAACGCTTAGATTTCTTTCCAGGCACCGATGGAGCCCTTGCCTTCCCCCAGCTGCCCCCACTCCCCTGAGACAGGCTTGTGGGCCCAGAGGCTCATGGAAGTTTAGTGACCCCTTCTCCAGCAGTCTAAATTGGAGCTGCAGGACCCAATGTTCTGAGTCCTGGCGTCCAATTTCCTGCCTGCTTCCCCTGTGCCCCAAGAGACCTGCTGCAGCAGCAAGGGCCTGAGGCTTTTAAGGGATGCATTTGGGACCTCAGCTGGAGCCTCTCTTGGCAGAATGGTCTCTGATTAATATTGCTCATGACTCCTAGGTTTCTTATTTGTCTCTTTCAAACCACCATGTATGCAGAATTCAATTTGGCGCAAAGAAGATAGCAAACAAGGAATGCACCCAACCTTTCTGGCTGGTTGGGGCTGGCAGGGGCTGCTCCCTGGCGGGGAAGAATCAGCCCCATGCTAGGGACCAAGGTATCCCTGTGTAACTTGTCTGAAGAGTCCTTAGTTCCATTGGCCAAGCATACTCCCAGGGCCTAGCCTGGGGCATGGAACACTGTGGGTGTCTAATCAATGTTTGTTGTGTGAATGAATGACTAAAAGGAGAGCAGAAGTGTTGCCTCAGTTCGGGAGCTGGGGGTGCACCTCTCCCCCAGGGCTCCTGGGTGGTAGTCACTTAAATCTTGTCTGGCCCCGTCCTGCCCAGCCTCCCCTAGGCTTCAGCAGGGCCGAATGGCAGTGTAATGGGAACAGGCGGAGAGCTGGCGCTAACAATTGGGACATCTCCGGTCAGCCGGGGCCCATTGTGGTCTCTTCCTGCCTCTGCTGCCCGCTAGCTTTGCTATTCTTTGTGTTGCTGCCTCCCAGGCGGCCAGCATCATGCCCATAGTGTGTCTTTCTGGCCTGCTCTGGTGTCTCAGAAGTGGCCTGGAAATCTTCTGCTGATTATTAGGTTCTCCATTCACCTTGGAGCCAGGTAGGCAGTTGCAGAAAGTCAGTTGCCTTGGTCTCAGCTGCTGGAATGTTTGGAGTTAACTCTTGGTTAGTCCTCATTTTCTGAGCACGTCCTCAGAGCCCACATCAGTGATAGCAGTGCTGGGGTGATAGCAGTGGAAGGGACACGTTGCCACCTCTGGGGCTCATAGCCTGGTGGAATGCAGATGAGTAACTGTGGAGGGGTAGAAGTGTGACTTGGTGGTCAGGACGTAGGCTCTGGAGGCAGGCAGTCCTCAGTTCAAAGCTCGGCTTTGCCACTTACTCAATGTATGCCCTATTCATGTTGTTCTCCCTCCCTGGGCCTCAGTCTCTATATCTGGAGAATGGGGACAATACCCCTTCTGCTTGCCTCAGACAGCGAAGGGGGTTTGCTTAATGGTTGAGTTTTGGATCTCAGATCAGGTGAGAGAGGGCTCTGGGAAAGTGACGGAGGGGTCAGACCTGGGCCAGGAAGCTATCTCTGGGGCCAACCCAGCCCGTGATTGGGGATCCCTCCTGCATGGTCCATGTATTCCTTGCGGGAAGCGAGGTCCACTCTGGAACCCAATGGCTCCTTGTTGAATTTCAAAATGGCCAAGGCAGTTGGAATGTTTAAAGGAAAACCCAGATGTGTGCTGCCCTTCTCCTCCCTCCTAGCCCCCAGTTCTAATGTTCTAGAAGGGGCAGAATTTCTCTCCTGGGTCAGCCCCTTGCAGCTTGTTTTCTACAGCTGCAGCTCCTCTCCGGCACCCTTGACTTCCTCAGTTTGTTGTTCTTTTATGAGGCTCTGAACCATGCTGAGTGCTGCCCCCATTCTGTCCTCCTCTCAAAGTACTGCCAGCACAAGGCTGTGACGTGGAACAGATTTCAGGGAAAGTTTGCAGTAATGCAGGGAGGTTGGGGAAAGAGGCAAGGGTGTCACAGCACAGAAAAGTTGTCAAGCCAATCCATCCACCATTCCCTGCCATAGGAAATATGTCTCAGGGAGTGTTCCCCCAACCTCAGCCTCCTGTTTCCTTGCAGCTCTCATCTCCTGGACTTTCCTCTCCCTTCTAGAACCTTCTCTTTTCTCGCTGCCAGCTTCTAACCCCCAAGTTTCTGTTGTTTTCTTACATAGATCTTTTTGACTCTCACTTGGCACTAGGATCTGCTTCTGGAAAGCCAAAGAAATGTCCCAGTGTGTTCTCTTAAACAAAAGAAACCACCTCCTCTTGTCTCCACCCTCAGCAACACAAGGAACCAGCAGAAGCTTTGAAATTACAGTTTTCTTAAACATGATGGACTCCTTAGGCGGGACTCCCTCCCTCCCCAGTCTATCACTAGGTGGGAAGAAGTAGAAAGATTTATTCTGCCTAAGTCCGAAGTGAACCCTCATTTACTTATGGGAGATTTTTAAATCTGGCTGTGGCTGGCAGCCCCTGGCCCTAGGGATAACTTTGTCTCAGAACTGCCCATATACCTTGCTTCAAGGGGGCCTGGCCTTCACCCACACCAGGGCCCTCATTCACTGCTTTTCTTAGGAATTGACTTGACCCACAGTCTCTATTTTTATCTTGCTGTCTTCTCTTTGCAACTAATTTTGGTGTCTTTGACAATTTCTTTACTTCAAGTATGTGTTAAGGGTTCTACCTTGAGCCCAGCACTGGCCTGGTGCCTTGAGAGGACAGAGGAGCTGGATAGGGCTATGTGGTGGGCATTTGAGAGGTGGGGGTGTGTAGTGGTAGGAGTGTGGGCTCTGGATCCAGGCTACCTGGGTCTAAATCTTGATTCTCTTCCTTACTCCTGGGCAAGTTACTCAATTCATCTATGCCTCAGTTTTCTCAAGAGTCTTGGGTGAAAAGAGCCCTGCCTTCCAGGGGTTGTTGTGAGGGTCAAGCATATCCATGGGAAGCATAGGGAACAGTGGTTGGCGTGGAGTACTGTGGTGCGCTAAGGTCCTATGGCCCTTTAAGCATTTACTATTTTACGTGCTGCGTGGTTGCTTCCCTCAACAATGACAGTTTGCCTAGCTAGGCCCATTGCATGGTCACAGGGAGTAACCATCCCGGGCCCGTGCCAAGACAAGTGCCCTAAGTGGGAGTGCTGCCAGGCCTTGAGGAGTGGCTGCAGTGGGCAGGGCAGGTGTCCTGGAGGGAGGGACCGGGCTGCTTCTCTGCACTTGCTCTTCCTTGAACATAATTTGTGCTTCTCTTGGAATGTCCTTTCTTCCCACCTTGAGTCCAAACTCAACAGGGCCCTCCTTCAGGAAGCTTTTCCCAGAAGCTCAATGTCATCTCCTGGTCCTCCTGCTTCTGAAGTGCTCTGAGCAATCACCTTCCCTCAGCGTTGATATTGGACCTTAGCTCCTCTGCCGGAGGAGGGAGTTGCTGACAGCCCTCCCAGATGCCTCCCAGGTGGAGGGGAGTTTGTGAATGGTTGCAATTGGGATCCTGGTCCAGGGGTTAGGAGGCTCTAGGAAAACACACAGAGAGGTGAAGCCTGGGCCTGGAAGCTGTCTCTGGGCTCCACCCAGTCTGTGACAGGGTATCCACCTGCACAGCCCACCATTCCTCGGTGGAAAACAAGGCTCCCTGTTGAATTTCAAAATGGCAAAGGCAGTTGGAGCATTTAAAGGAAAATCCAGATGTGTGCTGCCTCCAGGTCTCTCACTGCAGAAATCATGGAAGGGAGGAGGCCTCCTGGGATGGATGAGGGCTCCCTCCCTGTACCTGATGCCGAGAGGGTGCTCCTGGCTACCTCTCCTGGGGATGAGGTTTCAGCATTCCCTGGGCCAGGCTGACCCTCAGGCAAATGCCTTAGAGCTGTACATTACCCTGGTTAGTTACTTAGCCAATTTTCCTCCAGAGACTTCCCTGCCTCCCATGCCTGCCTCTCTCTTTTCCCAGGAGGTGCCACACACAGCCTTCTGGGCAAGACAGCTGACTGTGCTGGAGCAAACTGCTGAGGCTCTTTATCCAGTTCTAATGCAAATCTTACTTTTTGTTCCCTCAAAGGTTCTTCAGAAGACCTGAAATTCTGCGTGCTCTATCTAGCAGAGGTGAGTCCTTTCCTCTGGATTTGAGGAGAGATATCTTCGACCTGGTGCTTGAGGGGAGACAGTGGGCTGGGATCTAGACCAGTGTTCTGATGCCAGCCTCCATACCCACTCATGCTGAAGTCCTGGGCATGGCCAGAGTAGCAGTTTTTTGCTAGGTAGAATGGGACTAGCCGTTCCTGCCCCTGCCTCTCTCACCTCTGTGTTAAAGAGCAGTGGACAGGAAAGTGCTTAGAACAGACCCTTGAGATTTTCTGTGCAGGACCTCCCGAACTGCAGGAATCTCAGTGGGAGTGTGGCCAGGCAGCTGTGCATCACCCTGTTTACTGGTTAATAGCCCTTCCTCTAGAGATCACCCTGATTCCTGTACCTGCCTCTTGCTTCCACGTTTTCTAGGAAGTACCACCCACGACCCCTCGTACAGGGTCTTGTCAGTGTTTCAAAAGGCCTGAAGGTATTTGTACCTTTACCTGGGCCAGATAATACAGGCTAAAACACACATCCAGTGTCTGGGTTTCAGGCTGGAATGATACCCACTCAGTGTGGTTGAGATTCCTGATTATCTCAGTCTGATCAAAAGCTTAGATAGGCAGTGCTGTGCCTTTGCTGAGCAACATCTGGCAAGTAACATATTACTTGATTTGGTTTGGTAGATAAAATATCATTAAGGCTGGGGTTTAACCCAAGAGATCCTTGAAGATGAAAAAGTTGAGAGCCACTGAGCTATACAAATACTTTTCAATTTTCGGTGAATTTTCTATTCACCGCAGGGCGGTGTCTGTTCCGAGCAAGGATGCATTAGACACATTCCTGCCTCTGCCTTCGCTTAAGTTTGTCTCACGCAACAGTCCAGGGAACCTGTTTTGTGGGAGATGGGACATGGTCTGTATTGGCTGGCCAAGAGGAACACACCCCTTTGAGAAGGAATAGTACACAGTTTGTGATTGAAAATCATTCCTTCAGTTCCTGGCTAAGAAGTGCAAGGCCCAGAGAGAGTTTTTGAACAGCCCCCTGGAGGAGAAGACAGTTGATGAGAAGTTAGCTTTAGCGGAGGGCAGAGAGTTCCAAAGAGGCAGTGGACATTGCTGGGGCTCAGCTGGGGAACTGGGCTGCCTGAAATGCAGACCTGAGGGCCAAGAGGGCATTGGATGTCCTCCCCTGTGTCAGGCACATTCCCCCGGGGCACAGGAAGTGGTTGGTGGAATCACTTCGGGGCTGGAGGGTGTTTAGTTCCACAGAGCCAAGCAAGCAGAGAGGAGAAGCCATGACCAGGCTAGGCTATTCCTCCAGCCTCACCACACTGGGTTCTGATTCTCTGGGGCAGTTCCTGAAAGGGGCTCCAGGTTCTTTAATGCCAATAGAGCTTCTTGCCAGGTTGGGTTAGTTTTTCCCAGAGAAAAGGACTTCTGCTCCATTAGTTTCCTGGGATCTGTGACCTCCTAGCTTCCAGAGATTGTGAAGGGATATTGATTTGGGGCTTTTTGTTTCAATAAAGTGCCAGGTGATCTGATCTCCAGGGGCTGTGGGATTGAGCTTACAGGCAGCTAGAAGCCTCTCTCTTCTCTTAATGGGTTACTGTTTAGAAGAAGTATGTCTGTAATTCAGGGAAGACAAGACGCCTTCTTGCTCTGTAGCCTGGGCCACTCTTAACATGGGTGGTTTTGGATCCTATCAAGAGCCTGAAATTCACATCTTAGTTGGAACTTCTGAAAAGTGATTTCTCTTCATTGCCTGACATGCAGGTGGCATCCAGAGAAGAAAAAGAGAGTCAGGATTTGGAGACGTTTTTTGACTCTGCATTGAGAAAGGCCCAATTGCCTGGGTGACGGCAGCTCTGATTGTTCTCTAGCTGCAGGATCCTGGGTGGTGTTATCTGAAAGTAGTCCTGGGCTCTGGGTCTCTATTGCCCGGACAGGTGTGTTTCTCAGTTCCTGCAAATACACTGGACAGATGCAGCCCACAATTGGCTTCAGAACACAGAGGGCTCTGAAGTCAGTTGGGTCCATGGGCACATTGGTCGGGGACTGTTCTCTAAGCTAGAATCTGATGTTGGCTCCATTAATTTAAGAGTCTTGGAGTTAGGAAAATCTAGATTTGAATCTTGGCTCTGCCATTTTCTGAGTGATCTGGGGCCAGTTACAAACTCTTCTCTGAAATGGGGCTGGTTCTACCCTGCAGGGTTGTGGTAATGATTAAATGAGATTCAATAAGACTTGCATCCAAAGCACTTAGCACAGAGCCTGGCACACAGTGAGCGCTCAATAAATGGTAGCTATTGTTATTGTCAGTTTCAAAACAAGGGGAAGGGCTCTTCATATTCATTTACTCTCCATTAGAGAAATCACAAATGATTTATTGGTCTTTTAAAAAGAAAGCTAAGAGGAATAGCTCATATTCTTTGTAATGTGCATATACAGTTATAGAAATATGGTAAGATCACAGGCTCTGGAGGAGGCAGAAGACAAACAGTGACTCTCTCCTCTCCTGAGACTTCCTGGGGCCAGTGACATAACCTCTCTGAGCCTTAGTTTTCTCATCTGAAAAATGGTAGCAGCTGCTTTCCTTCCTACCTATGTCGTAGGGTCATTAGGAGAACTGAATTAAATGACAGAATTTTTATCAAAGCAAATGAACCAACTTAATTTATGGCTGAAGAGGTTTTGGTTTTTACACAGATAGTTAATTCAGGAGCAAGGAGGTAAGGTAAGAGGGGGATTTTAAAGAGGCCAAGAGGAGCTGGGTGTCTGGTTGGATTTCAGGATGCCCATGTTTAAATGCCCATGTCTGTGCCCAGTGCTTCTGGGCCAGGGCCAGTGCATCTGAAAGGTCTGTGATTGGCTGACCACCCCATAGTCAGGAGGCACCGTCTGAGTGAGTTATGTGAGGAAGCCTTCAGGGCGGCTTATGGCCTTGACCCCAGAGCCTGGTATTGAGGGCACAGTGGGCATCAGTGTTGGGACCGACAAGTTGGATCACGCCCTGGATTAAAAGAGATGGTTTACTTGTGAGGGAAGCCAGGAAGGTAATGAGTGTCCCCAATTTAGACAGATTTAGGCAGATGGGAATTCAGCTTCCCTGGAGGGAGCTGGCTTAGTGCTCTCTCTCTCAGCTTGGCCAAGAGAGAGAGACCAAAGCTTAGGTCTCCCAAAAATGTTTGCCTGTCTAAGCCAGCCAGCTCTGCCCCCTGCCTTGGAAGCCTTCTGGGTCCTCTAGTATTACAGCTTCAAGCTCTGAGAGCCAGAGACCCAGCCCTACACTCTGCTGTTGAGACAGGCAATACAGTCACCATCTCAGGTGAAGAAATAATGGCTTTCCAAAGGAGATTCCCATGGAGCAGGGCAGCGGAGGGTGATTCTTGTGGTGTCAGCAAAACGGGCGTAATCATGGCTGTTACTTTGCAATGTTGTTGGAAGAAATGTCAAGGTATCACTGGTAAGGGGCTTAGCACTGTGCAGGGCATGAGATTTGAGGGGGCTGCCTCAGTATTGAGGGTAGGTGGCTCTCTCACTGTGAGAGGCCCTCCCAGGATTGGGGGAGCTCTTTCATACTTTTGTAGGGAGGGGGACACCATCCTGGAGCTTAGAGCAGTGGACAGTTATACGAAAAGCTGCCAGTGAACTCTGCAGCTGCTCTGAGACCCAGCTACCTACAGAATTTCTCCTGGAGGCTTTGCATTCTGGTCGCCTCTTGGTCCAGTCTGCAAGGGGGAGCATTCCTGCCAGCCACAGGTGTGACAGCCTGACCAGGTGATGAGACCTCCCCAGGTGTTGGAGATGAGATCCCAGCATGTGGTTCTCCAAGGCTTTGAGCTGGAGCTCTGCTTCTCGTTGGCGATGAGACTCAGGGAGGTCCTTAGCTGCTCTGAACCTTGGCCATTCCCTTCCATAAAATGGGGACAACAATCCATGCCCTTCCTGCCTCTTCAGTGCATTGCCAAGATCAGCATGAGATCATGGGTGGGAAAGTTCTTTTTTTTTTTTTTTGAGACAGAGTCTCACTCTGTTATGCAGGCTGGAGTGCAGTGGTGCGATCTCAGCTCACTGCAACATCCGCCTCCTGGGTTCAAGTGATTCTCCTGCCCCAGCCTCCCAAGTAGCCGGGATTACAGGTGCACACCACCATGCCTAGCTAATTTTTGTATTTTTAGTAGAGACGGGGTTTCGTTGTATTGGCCAAGATGGTCTCAAACTTCTGACCTCAGGTGATCCGCCTGCCTCGGCCTTTCAGAGTGCTGGGATTTCAGGCATGAGCCACCGTGCCCAGCTGGAAAGTTCTTTTTGAAATTGATAATCAGACAAAAGGAATTATTAGTAAGGCAGAATTCCTGCTTCAGAACAGAAAGAGAAGAGGACATGGAGGCTCAGGGAGATTAAGGAATCTGCTAAAGCCCACCCAGCTGGGTAGAAGCAGGGCTTGGAGGCTCGGGCCAGGGCCAGCTTCATGGAGTGATGGCCTTTCCAAGCTGGAAGGGACCACAGTTCCTGCCTCACCCCCCACCTTTACATGGGAACACTGGAGACAGGGAGCAGAGGGCCTTCTGGTCAGCATCTGCCTCACCCAGCTTCTCCCTGGGAAATCTTGGGGTCTTTGGCTGGCCATATCCTTCCCCTGCCATGGGCTAGAGGGTTCTGGGCAGCGGAGGGAAGCTGTTGTTAAGTGGAAGCTCCAGGAGTGCCTCAGCACACCACCCAGTTCCCTGAAACCAGCAGCCAGGGCTTTCTTTCCTCTTTCCCCGGATGCTTTTAGGAAGATCAACTTCTGAGCACTTTTGGGCCTGAGAGGAATGGCTGGCACTCAGCATGAGATGTGCCCCCACTCTGAAGGGTGGCATTCCTGAGGGTTGGGTTGGATGCAGGGTAGAAGAAGTCCCTAGATATTATCAGCTGATGCGATAGTCCACCCCAGCTCAAGGCCTGCATTCGCTGTTTCTGGAACAGCTTCTCCCAAACATTGTTTTTGCTGGCCCCTTCTTACCGTTCATGCCTTAGCTTGTGTGTTGCCCTTTCTAAGAGGCCTTTTCTGATCACCTCAAGTACGACCTCTCCCTTTATGACCTTGGTGACATTTTCACAAGTTGTAATTACAGTTGTCCCTTGGTATCCACCAGGGATTTGTTCCAGGACCCCACAGATACCAAAGTCCAAAGATGCTGAAGTCCTTGATACAAAATGGGGTAGTATTTACATATAACCTATACACATCCTTCCATGTACTTTAAATCATCTTTAGATTACTTGTAATACCTAATACAATGTAAATTCTATATAAATAGTTGTTAAACTTTATTGTTTAGGGAATAATGGCAGGAAAAGAAATCTGTACATACGTAGTACAGATGAGATTTTTTTTTTTTTTTTTAGACAAGGTCTGCCCTGTCACCCAGGCTGGAGTGCAGTGGCACAATCATTGCTCACTGTAGCCTCAAGCTCCTGGGCTTCAGCAATCCTCCCACCTTATCCTCCCAAGTAGCTGGGACTACAAGCGCACACCACCACACCCAATTAATTTTTTTTTTTTTTAACTTTTTATAGAGACTGGGTCTCACTGTGTTTCCCAGGCTTGTCTGGAACTCCTTGGCACAAATGATCCTCCTGCCTTGGCCTCCCAAAATGCTGGTTTACAGATGGGAGCCACTGGGACCAGCCTAAAATATTTTTTCAAATATTTTCCATCCTCTGTTGGTGGACTCAATGGATGTACAAACCATGGATAGGGAGGGCTGTATATTATTTCTTTAATTGTTTATTTGTATAAATAACAAATATTATTGTCTTTGCCCCTAACCTGAGAGCATGGGCTTAATCTGTCTCATTTACCTCTTTATTTCCAATGCCTAGGACTGTCCCTGACACAGAGCAGATGCTCAATAAATAGTTATTTTATTTTATTTTTTTTTCGAGGCTGAGTCTTGCTCTGTCACCCAGGCTGAGTCTGGCCTTGTTACCCAGGCTGAGTCTGACTTTGTCACCCAGGCTGGGGTACAGTGGTGCGATCCTGGCTCACTGCAACTTCTGCCTGCCAGGTTCAAGTGATTCTCCTGCCTCAGCCTCCTGAGTAGCTGGGATTACAGGCGCGTGCCACCATGCTGGCTAATTTTTGTATTTTTAGTAGAGATGGGGTTTCAGCATGTTGGCCAGGCTGTTCTCGAACACCTGACCTCATGATCTGCCCACCTCGGCCTCCCAAAGTGCTGGGATTATAGGCATGAGCCACTGCGCCCAGTCAATAAATAGTTATTAAAAAAATGAATTACTGAATAGTAATACTAGTGACTGTTTGTTGAGGCCTGATTGTTGTCCTCCTTGCTTTCCCTCCTAGTAGGTCTGAAAGCCAGGTGATGCCATTATATCCCCATTTCACAGGCAGCTTGGTACTTTCCTGAGGTTGACAGCTGGGAAGTGGCACAGCTGGGATTCAAACCAGGCCTGTCCAACTGCAAAATAAGAAAGGGCTGGGTAGAAACACTGTCTTTTTTTTTCTGTTCCAAGGGATCAGCTGATGCTCTTAGCTCCCTGGCTGAGTTCATCTAATCGCAGCCCTTTGGGGTTATAATCAAATTCTAGTGGAGGCAGACAAAGCTTGTAATCCCCTGATGAGAGTACCCGGTTGTGGGTGGCAACCCTGGGCATGTACCACCATCCCTACCCTGCCCCTAGCACACTCTGCTTTAGGGGTGGCTCTCTGGGTCCCCGAAACTCCCTGGTGCTTGTGCCAAAGCTGACCTGGATTTGACCTTATCCCAGAAGTCCCTCCTGGCAACCAGAGCTTACCAAGGCCATTGCTTGCTAAGCACTATATGAGGCCTAGATGAAAAAGGCCTTTCTAGAAGGGGTTTATAGTTTAGTTGGGGAGAGGAGACTGTAGTACTTAACAAGATTAAATAGCGAAGTGGGACCTAAATGTCAGCAGTGCCTGGGATGTTGCTGCCCTCGACTGAGCTGAACAGTCACAGTAGACTGAGATCATGTGCTGGGCAGTGGGGCTACAGAGGGCCACATGACTCTGCCCGTCAAAGACTTTCCAAAGGACCCTGAGTTGCTGTTTGGGGTCTGTTGGTATGCCCGTCCAACCACCCGTTCAGCCTTGGCCTTGGGATCAGAGAAGAGTGCTGTGAGGGAGATGGGTTCTGTGAGCCGGGGGAGGTGGGGAGGGTTCCTGGCTCCACAGAGAATCAGCCTGAGGCCCTGGCCCTCTGGGCTCCCCACGTGCTGCCCCAGCTGCTGCTTTGTGCTGCCTGCCCCTGGGGGTGACCTCATCGGCTCTGTCCTGCTCTCCACAGGCCTCTGCTGTGTTGGGAGCCACTGCCTTCCTCCCCTCCCCCAACCTGTGGGCCCACAGCTCGCCAGCTGGCCCTTGAACCCACTTCCCTGCGCCTCTGGCTGCCTCAATGTCACTGGGGATTAGTGTGCATTTGCGGCTTTTGGTGGACACTCCCCTCCCGGCTGCAGCCTCACCCTCTGGAGCCCAGGGATGGGCTTGGGCCTGGGAGCCCCCTGAACCAAGGAGCAGCCCTGACCGTCCGTTTCTCTATTTTTCCCTGACGTCAGAAGGCAGAGTGCTTATTCACTTTGGAAGCGCACTCGCAGGAGCAGAAGAAGAGAGTGTGCTGGTGCCTGTCAGAGAACATCGCCAAGCAGCAACAGCTGGCCGCGTCGCCCCCGGACAGCAAGGTAAGGGCCTTGACAGTGGCTATGGCCTGGCTGCCTCGTTTCCCCTCAGCCAGCCTGGACCCTTGAGCCTCTGCCTTGAGCTGGGGGCCAGCCTGAGCTTCCAACTTGGCTCTGGGCAATGAGCTCTTGGCAAGTGGGGGCCTGTGCCCGAATGTCTCTCCCCCTTGGCATGTCATTGGGTCTGCTGAGTGGGTCTGACAGTGCTCGTGTAGAGCGACAGAGCCAAATTAAGCGTGGCCCATCAGTTCTGCACTCTGTTCTTCGGTTTGCCTATGGCAAGGTTTAATTTGGGCTGGCCTCCCTGATGCTGCCTGGCATGCGTTCACCTCTGCCATTGGGTAGCCTGTGCCCGGGGGCAGCACACTGGTGTTTAACATTGGCCCCAGGCGGATGCAATAGAGGGGATGTTTGCGGCAGAAGCTGTTGTATGCTGTATAGTTCCATGTGGGCCAGAGCCAAGTAGAGCCGAGTGTGGACTGCTGGGGGCTGGGGACTGGCTGGCAGGAGCACCAGGGAAGATTAGAGACTCCCAGGGGAGGCTGTTCTGGGCCAGGCACTGCTCAGCCCATCCAGTGCCTGGGGAGAGGGGATGGGATAGGAGCTGGACCACACAGCCTTCCCCTTTGACACTCCGATGCCAGCCACAACGTACAGTTATATTACCCCATTTGTGAGTCATTCAGGTCCCTTCTTTTGCTAAAAGTGCTGGCCATGTGGGAATTGGGTCTGGTTGGCTGCAAAAGTTGCTGAGGTGGTTGCTCTGCTGGATCTGGGCGAAGAGGAGAGATGAAAGAAAGCTGAAGCCTGTAACTTGCTGGCCTTTTTGCTTCTCCCTGGTGCACTCAGTCCCCTATGCCATGGGCAGCAGGCCTACGCAGGGGGCAGTGGGGGGCAGGCCTGCTGAGGCAGGAGGTGGGGAAGAGGCAGTTGGCAGCCTCTTCTGAGGGCCAGTGGTGGACAGCAGCTCCCCAGCTATTCCCGAAAGGAGTGAGGATCTGAGAGTTACATCATGTTAGCTGTGAACATCCTCTTGTTTTACACTAGTTAGTGGCAGGAATAACTGGATGAGGGAAGACAGTAGGAAGAGCACGGACTTCTGAGCCACCCTCTACCACCAACTGGCAGTGGGAACTTGGGCAAGTCACTTTGCTGCTCTGTGCTTTGATGTCCCCATCAGTAACCTGGGACAATAGTCCTTCCCTCAAAGGGTTGTTGTGAGAATGAAATGAGAGGGTGCATATACGGGCTATAGCACAGTGCCTGGTATGCAGTAGGCACTCGCTCAACCATAGCTGTGGGGAATGCATTGCCCCCTGCCCAGCCCCAGGTGGTTTGTTGCAACACTGGCTGGTTGCCACTGTCAGGTTCTTCTACTGAGCAGAGACCTGTCCCCATGCCTATAGGCTGCCCTGCCCCACTGATCCTGGGTTGGTCACAGTCAGAATCCAGGCCACTTCCTCTTCATTGGGGTGGCCCCTGGGACGTCGAATGGCTGAACCTATGCCCCCAGTTTTTTTTCCTTTGGGCTTGTGCCTCCTTTTCTGGGGGAAAGAGCTCTTTGTGCCTCACCATCAGAGTTTGCTGACTCTGGAGTGTGTTAGCAGCAGCCTTCTCAATACCTTGAAGAATCTCTTCATCTTCAGGTTTGGGAGGACAGAGGGTGACTGAAGGCAGGCTGTTTCTGAGGCAGGTTGTGGTCCCTGTAGGGCTTTGGGCTTGGCTGGCTGACCCTGGAAGGGCCCCAGGGTTTGAGGCCTGGCTTCAGGGCCACACTAGAATGTATGGGAATCCTGGGCAGAGCAGTTTGGACACCTCTTCAAACCCAAACTCTTCAAACACGTGTTCCATGGAGAAGCTGTGTGCTGGACAGGAGAAGGATGAAGGAGGGGGCCCGAGTGCTGGGACAGCCTCAGAATTACCTCCCGGGCCTAAGAACTGGGCCTGGAGCCACACTGGCACACCCCACTTGGGCCACCCTCCTAAGAAGGCCATGATGTAACTGTCTTTTGTCAGGCTGGCCCTAGAGGTCTCACTGCTCAACCTTCCCCATCCCTACTGCCACCATGCACATGCAAAGAGTCTTAGCAACTTACTCATTCTAGACGCTTACGGAATGCTTCCTGAGAGGAATTCCAGTACATACGATTCTCTCCAGCCCTAGGTAGTTCTAGCAATGCTTTAGCAACCTCACTGACAGGGCCCACCTGGCTTTCCAGCTGGTCCACAGCATTGTCTACTTGCGCTCAGTTCCGTCAGTTCCTGGCAGCCTCGGGGTGACCAGGAACCTCTTTACCAAGGGCTGGCCACTAAGGTCTCCGTCTCCAGGGCAGAAGAAGAAGGGCCAAACAGAGCTTGGAGGCTGGCTGCTTGCTCTTCAGGTATAAGGGTCCTGCTGGACCGATCTGCTCTGAGACGGAGTGTCGCTCTGTCACCCAGGCTGGGGTGCAGTGGTGCGATCTCAGCTCACTGCAGCCTCTGCCTGCTGGGTTCAAGCGATTCTCATGGCTCAGCCTCCCGAGTAGCTGGTACCACAGGCACATGCCACCATACCTGGCTAATTTTTGTATTTTTAGTAGAGATGGGGTTTCACCATGTTGGCCAGGCTGGTCTCGAACTCGTGATCTCAAGAGTAGCACACCTTTGAATGCCTTTCCTGTGTTCTTTCTGCGGATGCTCCACCTTCTGCTGAACAAAGGAAAACACTGCCTAGACCCCCCACCCCACCCCTGCCCCACCCAAATGCCTCTCTGGGAAAAGGGGGTTTGTAAGGCAACTCCCCAAACTCTCATGCTCCTTTCAACAATGTCTGCTGACACCCAGATGTGGGGGATTCTTTAAATATCTTAAGGAATGTAAAGCTCTTCCCAAATGCACAAAACGCAATAAGTGCAATTTACCTTGAAGATGAAATATATGCTTGTTGGGAAGGTGGAGGGAGTCAGGGGAAGATGGACTTAAAGAACAGTTGGGAGGTCACTCCCTTGCTGTGGGACCTTCAGCAGCCGCTGGCTGCTGTGGCCTCAGTAGTCCCATCTGGGCACTGGGCCCATGGCTCTTTCTATCTCTCCAAGCTTTGTGATTTTCTTGAAAGCTGAGGGCCGGGGGCCATCTAGTCTCCATTTTTTGTAGAAATAAATGAATACTTTCTCTCTTGTCTCAACTTCCTACTCCTGTTCATCACCCGCTCCTTCCTCTTCAGAGCTCTGCCCCTCTGTTGCTTCATTATCTGTAGCTGGAGGGTGCCTACCTTTCTTCTGCCTGGGAATCCTTGTACTAAACTCCCTGCATGGGGACTGCTGCGAGGCTTCTAATCTAGAATAACTCAGAGCTGGGCCCACCTGTGGCCATTCAGGTTCTAAGCTAGAGGCGAGAGGCAGTTATATATTCTTTTGATTATTCAAGCAAGTATACATAATAAATGCCTTCTCAGTGCCAGATACTGGTTTAGATCCTTTGGGGTCACAGAGATGAATGAGACCTGGTCCCTGTCCCTATGGAATTCTCCTAATAGGAGAGAGATGAGGAGGGCACTGGAGTGGTGATCTAAGCATGAAAGCCATGCTTGCGGGTCCTAAGAAGGATCCAGTGGGGTCCTGGCTATCCAAGCATCATCCGTGCCGTGAGCCTCCTGCTCAGTACCCTTCATGTGCCTGGTGCTGGGCTGGGCTCCAGGAAGCCTTCTGAGAAGCATGGAAACCGAGCCCTTAGGATGAGAAGGGCAGACACAGTGCAGTGGGGCCTGGCCCCATTCTCAGGGCAGGTCCTGTGCTCCACGGGGAGGGACGCACAGAGCAATCCGTCACCCCCTTTCCTCAGGAGATCACAGTCTGGAGGCGGAGACAGACATGACAGATAATTCAAAATAACACAGTAAGCAATGTGACCTCAGGTGAGCCACTTAGCCTCTCTGAGACTCAGTTTTTGCATCAGTAAAGCGGATGGATTAAGAGGCTTCTTGTGAGGATTGAACTCAGGATGTGATTTGCAAAGTGGCGTGCAAGACAAGGTCTGAACTAGCCTCTATGATTCTCACTGTCATGGTTTTAAAGTGCTGTCCATATGGGAAGATTCATCGGGGGCCTTGTTCATTGAAGCTGCTGCTGGTGCTCGGAGCACATATGACAACTGCTCCATGTCACTTCCTGGTAGACACCTGCCATATTCCAGGGGCTCAGGCAGGGAAACTGAGGCCTCCTTGTCTGCTCTGGCTCTAAGACTTCTCCCAGATGTGACGGTGAGGTGCGTGCCACCTTGTCATCTCTACTGGGGCCACTAGAGACAGCCCTGGAGATGCCAGGGTGTGTGAGTGCCTTAGAAAGGAGCAGAGGCAGGTCCTGCAGTCAGGCAGCCCGGCCTGAGTAGACAGTGAGCTAATTCCAGTTCTGTCTGGTTCCACAGAAACTCCACCCTTTCGGCTCTCTCCAGCAGGAGATGGGGCCGGTCAACTCAACCAATGCCACCCAGGATAGAAGCTTTACCTCACCAGGACAGACTCTGATTGGCTGAGCAAACCCAAGGGCAGGACTCTGCTTCTGGCAACTTAACCCTTTCTTGGGCATCCCCTACCACACAGTAACCTCACCTCAACTGGACCTGAAACAGAGGACCAAGATGGTGGGTCTAGGGTCATCTGAAGGGAGTGGTCCCAAGGGTGCATGTGGATGTCAACAGAAGGACCACAGTGGTGTGTGAGAGGCCTTGTGGGCATGCGGAGACTGGCAGCAGAAAGCCCCAAGAGGAGAGGACTCAGAGGCTTCTTCCTTCCCAGGAGGAGGAGGAGGAGGAGGAGGACATTCCACATCTGGGCTTCCAGTGGTGGCTCCCGGACCTGCCTTGGGGGCAGCAGGAGAGGTTGGGAGAGGTCACCCTGATGAAGAACATTGCCATGATCTGCCGCTGCCAGAGGACATCTCCGCCCATCCACTCATTTTCCACCTGTACACATTAGCTCATTCATTCGATGGATATTTTGGGTGCATCTACTTTATGCCAGGCTCTGTGCTAGGAGCTGGGGATACTGTGGAGAAAAAGTCAGATATGGTCTCGCTCTCATCAAGATTTCAGTCTAGCTGGGAGTGAGCGTTAAATAAGTCAACACCAACACACACACATGCACACACGTGATGGCAAGCTGTGATCATCTATGAAAGAAAAAACACAGATTTCTTTAAGAGGGAATTGTACTTAGAGTGCTGTGTGTGGGGGTGGGGATGGGGAAGGACATAACTTTTAAACCGAGACTTGTGGGCTGGAGAGGAAGGAGCCAGTCCCGGACTTGGGGAAGAGTGTTCCCGGTGGATGGAATAGCACGTGAAGAGTCCCGGAGATGGGAAGGAGCTCAGCGGGCTGGAGGAATGGGGAGCAGGCCAGTGTGGCTGGAGCTTAGTGAGGGGCAAGACACAGTGGGTGAGGGCCAGACTGTGCAGGGTTTGGTGGTTGATGTCTTGTTGATTTCATTCTAGATACACTGGGGAGCCATCGAAGGCTTTTGAGGAAGGGAGTTGCAGGCATGTTTTTACAAGATCTGTTTACACATAGGAGGGGCCCAAGTGGGTGTGAGATCAGTTAGGGGGCTCGTTCAGTTCTCCAGGTGAGGACTGTCCTGGTGGCTTGTCCTGGATGGTGGCTGGGGAGGTGGGTGCCTGAATGCCAGGCTCTGGAGAAGAGATGACTCCCTGCCCCATCCCCCTGCCTACCCTCCTCCTCAGTGGCCCCTCTCTCAGTGGATGTGAGTGAGGATTAGGACCTTCCTCACAGAGCCACCTTTTGGCCAGGCCTCAGGGGGGATGTTGGGGGCAGTGCTGAGTTCTAGGAGTGTTCCTGGAAGTTGGGAGCAGTGAGTGCTCAGCCTGGCCCAGGTGGGAGAGTTCACTGCTGCTCAGGCCTTAGCAGGGGCTGCTGTGCTGTCTTTCCGTCCCATGCTGAGCATTGTAATAGGAAGCTGCCATACAGTGCCCTGGAAACTGACTTGGCTTGCTTTCCATGGGGCTTCCAAGGGCCAGGGACTGGGCTGGGGGTGGCCTAGCAGCTCTAGTGGAGACTGTGCTGCCACAGGGCTGAAGGAAGACCAACCAAGGGGACAGCGGTTTGAGCCCAGCCCACTCACTGCCTGCTGCACCTCCAGCTGGAGCCCAGGGTTGGGCAGCTCTCATACTCTTATCTAACTGCCAGACCTAGAGGGAGGGAAGCCCAAGGCTGCAGGTCTGAGGGACACGGCTCATGAGCAAAAGGGTATCAAGAGGATTAGAGACACTTGCAGAGGAAAAGAGGGTCAGAGAGGCTGAGGGCTGGCTCAGGCCAGAGAGGCTCCCTGACCTTGGACATTGTTTGTGTTGTGTAAGACCTCAGCATCTTTAGAGAAAGGTTCTTGTGCCCCTGTGAGCTTGCTCAGCTGCTATGGCCACTTGAACCCCAAAAATAGTGGCCTACAAGAGAATACACCCCTTACTTCCCACTTATCCTCCTCTCAACCTAGGAAAGGTCAGACATATTGACTCAACAGTCTAACAGGGGATGGGCTGGATCTGCCTGTGACCAGACCAATGCCCCCCACCCAGCCGGGGAGCAGACGCTGCCTGAACTGGGACCAGTGATACACAGCATCTCTGTCCACCAGGGCTCAGCCCGTGGCGGGGATTTGTGAGAGGCTGAGTGGCTGGGTCTGCACAGACAGCAAGCTGCACTTTGATTTCATTTGATTCCCTTACAAAATGACATTAAGGGGAATGTGAGGCACAGGAGACTCGCCTGTCTGGGAAGGCAGCAAGCTCGTCTCTCCTGGACCTGGTGACCTACCTCTGTCTACCAGACAGTTGCAGAGGACAGGAGCTCTGGCCACAAAGAAATGGACAATCTGAATGCAGCACACAGCCCTGGGGACAGGACTTTTCACCCTGCCTGCCCTGACAAGCTGCTGAGTTGAGCAGATGCTCACATCAGGGTCCCAGGTCCGGCTGTTAGGGAAGTGGACATCAGTTCCTGGTGGGCCCTGGGCAGTGACTGTGGTGAGCCACAGCACCATTGCTGCTCTGCCTCTCAAATCGATGGAACAATTAATTTGGCTCCACAGGCTCGAGAAGGTGAAACATGACCTGATGGCCACTGCTGTCCAGCATCCCAGTCCATCCTAGCTGTCCAGGATGATGAACAAGCTATCGAAATTGCACTTGAGAGCTATAATCACGGGAAGCATTGCTGAGCCCCTCCCTGCTACATAAATCACGCTAAGAAGCACACAATGGCCTCTTTCCTGATGGGCCAATTGTCTTGGTTTGGTGTCTCAGGCCCAGGAGCTGGGAGGATGGGAGCACAACCATTTATTGTTGGAAAGACCATCTGTACAACTTGAATACAAAGTGATTCTTTTAGTTCCCCACACATCCCCGACCCTCTGATCCCATTTTCATGGTTTTTTTTTTTTTTTTTTTTTTTAATGTCTCAGGCTCTGGTTCTTTTAAAACTCTTCATCTATCCTGTAAGCCATCAGGCCTGGATCTCTGCTGGCCTGGGTCTTTTGGCCATTTGGGAGTTGGGACATTGCAGACCTTTTGGAAATAATGACATTTATTTATATATGTCTTATATTTTTATTCTTTGTTTTTCCCCATAAATTCTATTACCAAAGTCCTCATTTGTCACACATGTCACCAAGGCACCAAGAGGGTTTTGCAAAGTGAAAACGCAGGCAATTTTGCAATGTGGAAGGGCTCCCCACAGCGAAAGTCCCACAGTGAGAGCCTAAACTTTGGTGATGGCAACTGGGATCCCCAGGCATGATCTCCCCCCAGCCTCCCAGCAGCCTTGTTTTATGGATGAAAGCGACCAAGGCTCTGAGAAGTTAAATGTTTTATCCTAGGTCACACAGCTGGTAAGGGCCAAGCTTGCCCTCAAGCCAAGGCCTTTGAACCTAATCTATTGCTCATTTCTGATAAAAAGATTTGCCTTTTAGGAATAGAAGTAAGAGAAATCAATAATCTCCAGGAAGGGTCAAGAGAGGGATATCCGGCATGTCAGAAGCTGTGGCCCATCAAGCTGTAGAGGGAATGCTTTTAGGATAAATAAAATAAGATGCCTTATTTTCCACCCAGTGGAGAATAAACTTCCAGAATGCATTTTCCTGAGGGTGGCACAGGCTGAAAAGATCAATAGCTTCCCACAAGATTTGAAAAAAAGCCTAAAATGAGAGATCAGATTGAGCTCCTTAAGACAGGTTCTCAGGGAGCTCTGGAATGGTTAGGTTACACCCCTTCCCCTTTTGAATTTGGCATCAAAAGGATCAGCAGACAGAGTCATGAAGTGCCTGGCGGTGATGGAATATTGGCCAAAGGCAGAGAGGTATAGCTTCAGGCTCAGGCTGGCTTGTGCCCAGCGTAAGTACTGGAAGGAGGCCTTTGACCTGAGACCAGCTGAGGGCACGGAGAGGGCCTGCCCATGCTGAACTTGCCAGGTTTTGTGCCCAGATTTTGCTAATTGACTGATTTAGAATCTCAGCCCTGAATAAAGGGGAATCAAATGGATCTGATTTCAGCCATCTCCCCCAAGAGATGCAGACTCTTCTCCCTGAAAAGCTGTTTCCAGGCAGCCTCTAGCTCTCCTCCCCATTCCTTGCTGCTGTCCTATCAGTGGACGGACTGCCTTCTTCGCTGTCTTGCTCTTGGTCTCAGCCGTCTTGCTATTGTTTTTTTAGCCCCTGAAGAAGACAGTGCAACCTTACCCTCTATCCTGTCTTCGCCTTCTCTTCCTTGAAGACTTTCTCTGAATAGGGCCATCCATCCTCCAAACTGTTCCCAGATCCTTGGTTTTAAAGGTAGAATGATAACATAAGGTAACCTGGTGGACACTTACAAGATGAGCCAGGCACAGGGTCAAGCTTTTTACCTACCCTGTCTCATCTAATCCTCATGCAGACTTACAAGGTGTGTTATCCCTGTTACACATTTACTCTCATTATGCCCAATTTAGATATGAAGATGCTGAGTCTCAGAGAAGTTAAGAAACGTGCCCAAGGTCACACAGCTAGTGGGTAGCTAGGATTGAAACTTGGACGGCCCAGCTCCAGGGCATCTGCTTTTGATTATTTTGCTATATGGCTTTCCTGTAACTGCAGACCATCCAAGCTGGGAGGGCCAGGGAGACTGGACTGTCACACTCCTGCTTAAAGACCATTGTGGGAGGCCACTGTCTTCAGAATAAAGCTTGGCTTTCCAGGCTCTCCTTGGTAGCACTACACTCCTGCTTTGCACCCGGAGCCCAGCCACACCATACTATTTCCCCTTCTCTAAACTCACTGTGCACATTCACAGTTAGGGTGTTTGATCTGCCTGACGTTGACTGCCTTCCTTGGCTGTCCCTGCCGGATGCAATCCTCAACCTTCAAGGCTTAGTGGCTCCTCTGAGAACACCTTTCTCAGGCATGCATCAGGAGTCCTGACTTCCCCCTTCGTGGTTCCCAGAGTACTTTTTCCCCCTTAGCACAATTCATCCTTAGCATTTGGATGACTGTGAGCTTCTTGGGAGCAAGTGGATGTTATATTTTATTTGTCTTTGATTCTATTGTTGTCCAGTCCGTAGTAGGTGCTCAGTAGAGGTTGTAGGATTGAATTAGGCTGTCCAGTTCAACTCTCCTATATTCTAGAATTTAGACGAGGAAACATGTGCAAAAAGAGAAGTGACCTGGCCAGGGTCATGGGAAAAGTTAGTGTCAGAGCCAGGACTAGAGCTCAGGTCTCCTGATTCTTTGGATTCAGAGCTTTTTCTGTTGCACCTCAGCTTTATGGAGACCAGACATGGATCTGCACTTGGCTTATGAAGATCTGACCAGGTTTACTTCAGGGTCATGGATACCACTGTGTTCCCATGCTGACACTGGGGAATTCCCAGAGGGAAAGGCAGCCCAGTTGGAGCTGCTGCTGTAGGTTGCGGGGCTCACCTCTCACCGAGCCCCTTGCTCGCAGAGAAAACCAGCGAGCGATTCTGAAAATCTTGCCTTGAGTCCTGATTTTGCTGGTATTCACTGTGTGACCTTGAGCAAATTGCTTCACATCTCTGATCTTCTGTTCCTTTACCAAGAAAAATGAGGGAGTTGAATTCAGATGGTCTCCAGGAGTCATCTGATTCCAGAATATAACAATAAAGATGAGGATAAAGTAGCTACTCCCCTCAGAAAAGGTGGAGATCCAGGTCTAGGGGGAGAACTGGCTAGGTTCTTCATCATAGTCACTGTCTTGAGACACATAGGTGTTCCATGGAAACAGTTCCATGAGGGATTTCAGAGGGGAGAATGGGCAGACTGCAAAGCCTCGGTATTCTAATACCAGGCAAAAAGAAGAAAGGGAACAGGCATTTTAGTTTTCACATTGAAACAGAGTGTATGTGTATGGCCCTATGCAAATGTTGTTCCTGGTGAATATTCATCAATGTACTCATCACACATAGGTATATTTAGACAGAAAGGGGTCCTCATCACAGACACCCAAATTATGAGCACATTACTGCTTCCTCTCCCCTAGAGGTGCTTCTTCCAGCCTCCCCCATTGGAGGCCAGCACAAGACGGGCTCTCCAACCCAATATCTTCCCCTTCCCTCCCTTCCCCTTTCGGAAGGTGGCTGAGTATACACATTGAACTCTTTTGTTTCAACTTCACCTATATATAGGTTGGTGCAAAAGTAACTGTGGTGTTTTCCATTGAAAGTAATGTCGAGAACCGCAGTTACTTTGGCACCAACCTAATGTGTATGCAAGTACATTCTTTAACCTTTCCAACTCCCAGTCCAAGGCATCAGGCTAATTTCCATGTGGAATTTGTGGTCACTGGTTCGCAGTCCTTTCATTTCTGGTGTGGTCAGAAGTCTCCTTCAGACTCTTCCCCATAAGTTGCCATTGGCTTTTTCATCACCTTTAGTACCTATCCACTTTTGCTGGGATAACACTACCCAAGATAAATTCAAAAAAATTGTCCTAAGTGTTAGTGTGTTTCTGTTTTGGTTGAAGTCTATTATTGCAATATGGTTTTCTACTGTTTCTACTTGATGGAAGACTATTAAGGGTTAAGTAGGCTGGCCTAGGAAGCGGACCACCACTTATAATATACTTTTGAGTGGGAAAATGCATTCAGAGGCCTGTAATCAATACTCAGGTGGACTTTGGGAATATAGTATTTATTTTATGAGTGACTAGAATATTGGTAGAACCATAGAAACTTTGAATGTGGAGCTGGAAAGCCTCCCCCTTTCCCCACTGAGATCAATTGCTGAACAAGCTAGGTTGTAGAAACCAAGTGAAAGAGGCAAAAACTTGGCCAAGGGCATGTAGTCGGTGACTTCTGAAGATTCTGCTGGGCTGGGGGCGGGAGAGGGGTCACAGATGGTCTTAGAGTTGTCTCACTCAGCAACTCACTGTGTTGGCCTTGGGAAATATACGTTACCATGTTGGGCTGTAATGGAAATATTGAGAAAGCAGCTCAGCTAATGGCGTGGGGAGAGGTTGTCTAGTCCTCTGGCTTGTCTGTAAATTCCTGGCATGTGCTTGCTGGAGCAGAATGAATGGGGCTGCTGTGTTTTACCTGCAGCTAGGAGCATGGCTGGACTGGTGGAGACACTCCCTGCGGTCTGTTCTAAAAATAGCAGTGGGAACGGAGCTGAGGGGAAGAGGAGGGGGATCCTTCGGGAGCTGGGTGGGGAGGCCTCACCCCCTTCCTCTTCCTGCCAGGCCCGATGTGAGGAAGTCCCATGGAGTCACATAATTCCATCTGGGAGAGTCCTGGAGCCATCAGCCCTCACGCCCCCTCCTCATACAGGCAAGGAGGCCCTGGAGGCCTGGAGAGCAGAAAGCACTGGCTGGTGTCAAGCAAGCCCAGGAAGAAGGGCCCAGTTGGCAGGCTGTTTCTCCCTGGCTGTTTCAGCACAGTGGCTGCAGGCCTTGTGCTAAGGTTTGCTCTCACTGCCTTTGGGTGCACAGAGCCTGGGAGCTCCTGGGACCGGATGTGGTCAGGCTTCCTGAGAGTCGCCCAGCAGGCCAGGAGTCCCCAGCTGGCCCACCCTGAGCCCTGACCTCAGCCAGATGGCTGTCCAGTGCCACACCTCCTCTTGCTGGTGTCCCCTCCCTTGCTGACTTGTCCTCCTTTCTTTGGACTGTCTGCAGGGAGGGAGAACAAGGGCCAGCCTTGATCTGGCCTGCAGGACAGAGGCCTCGGTGGCTCAGGACCTTTCCCTGCCCCTCCCCAGGAACAAGCAGAGGCAGCTGAGGTAGTAGCAGCCTCCTGCAGGTTTAGAGACAGACAGGCCAGGGTTCAAATCCTAGCTCTTCCTCTCTCACTAGCCATGGGATTACTGGTGGCTCACAGAGCATCTGTAAAATGAGACAAGAACGCTGATTTCACTGGGGTCTTGTGAAGATCAAAGGGGATCTGTTGTAATGCCTGGCATGCAGTAGGTACTTAATAGCAGCTCTTGTTGCAAAACCAAACAGTGAACATGTATCTGACTTTCTATAACCCCCTTCCTTGGGGCCTCTACTCATGAGGCATGGGAAGGTGTTTTTTTTCTTTGTTTGTTTGTTTGTTTTAATGCAGTTGACTTTTTTTTTGTTGTGTTGTTGCAAAAGTAATCCATGTGATTGATGTTTATTATGAAGAAAACATTTAATACAGATGAACCAGGAGAAGAAAATGAAGTTCATCCTTAATCCCAGCACCCAGAGATAAACCACTGTTAACATTTTGGAATGTGTCCTGTCAGGCATTCGTTTATACACACATATATCTTATTTGCAAATTGGGGTTACTGGTGCAATTTTTCTAACCTGCTTTTTGTCCCCCATTTAACAGCGTAGTGTATCCATGTTTCCATTTCAATAAATATTCTTCTACAACATCATTTTCAGTGCCTGTGGAGTATTTCATTGTGTAGGTGAAACGTGCTTTATTTAAGTAATCTTCAGTTGTTTATCATTCAGGTTGCTTGCAATTTTTCTTTGTTACAAAAACTTCAGATAAAAATCCTTATACAGGAGGCTGAGATGGGAGGATGGCTTGAGCCTGAGTTTGAGGTTACAGTGAGCTATGATTGCACCACTGCACTCCAGCAGTGAGACCCTGTCTCTGAATGAAAAAAAAAATCCTCTTAGTTGTATCTTGGCATCTCCAGCATCCAGTTCAACACCTAGTACACATTTGACTCTAAATAAATATTTGTTGGGCGTGGTGGCTTATGCCTGTAATCCCACCACTTTGGGAGGCCAAGGTGGGTGGATCGCCGAGGTCAGGAGTTCGAGACCAGCCTAGCCAACATGGTGAAACCCTGTCTCTACCAAAAATTAGCCAGGCATGGTGGCTCATGCCTGTAGTCTTAGCTACTGGGGAGGCTGAGTTGGGAGAATCGCTTGAACTTGGGACATGGAGGTTGCAGTGAGCTGAGATTGTGCCACTGCATTCCAGCCTGGGCAACAGAGTGAAACTTCATCTCAAAAAGGAACTAAGTAAACAAATATTTGTTGAATGAATGAATGTTTTGTTAGAATAAATGCCTGTTAGTAGAGTTTCTGGGTCAAAGGTTATATATTTATAAAATGGATTTTTGATCCTATTGCCAAATTACCCTGCAGAATGGTTGTACTGATTTCTAATCTCATCTGAATTGACCAGCTCATCCTACTTTGCCTGGGATTTTCCCTTTTTAGCATTGAAAATCTTGCTTGCCAGGAAACTCCTCAATCAAATCAAGTAAACCGAGAAAGTCTGGATAAGAAAATGTTTAATCCTCCTCGTCATTACCAACATGGTATATTGTTACATTTTTTAATAGGTTCTGTTTTTCATTATTAGAGATGTTGAATATTTATTTATATGCCTTCTAGTCACTTGTGTTGCCTCTTTTGGGAATAGCCTGTTCAAGTCTTTTGCTCATTTTTCTATTGGGATTTTTATAGTTTAATTATTAATTCACAAAGAGCTCTTTATGTAATAAGGTTATTTGTATGTTAGCCTTTTATTTTTATTATTTCTTTAAACTACAGATGTTTCTGACTTATTAGTCATATCTATCATTTGTTTTAGGGTAGTTTTATTGAGATTTAATTCAAATATCATTTGAATTAAATAATTCACCCATTTAAAGTACACAATTCAGTAATTTTTAGTGTATTCACACACTTGTGTAACCATCACCACAATCAATTTTAGAACATTTTCATTATCTCAAAAAGAAATCATACTACTTAGCTATCATCCATTAATTCCCCCATCTCCTCCAACCCTAAGTGACCACTAGTTCATACTTTTCATCTCTGTAGATTTGCTTATATTGGACATTTCATATAAAGGGAATTATATAATATTTGGACTTTTGTGACTGGCTTCTTTCATTTAGCGTAATGTTTTCAGGATCATCCATGTTGTAGCATGTATCAGCACCTAATTCCTTTTCATGGCTGAATAATGTTCTGTTGTGTGGAATATCACATTTTGTTTAACCGTTCATCAGTTAGTGGACATTTGGGTTGTTTACACCTTTTGGCTATTCTGTGTAATGCTGCTATACATATCTGTGTGCAAGTTTTTTGTATGGACATATATTTTTATTTCTTTTAGGTGTATACCTAGGAGTGGAATAGCTGGGCCAAATGGTAACTCATGTTTAACTTTTTGAGAAACTACCAGACTGTTTTCCAAAGTGGATGTACTGCTGGGCGTGGTGGCTCATGTCTGTAATCCCAGCACTTTGGGAGGCTGAGGTGGGCCGATTGCTTGAGTCCGATTGCTTGAGTCCAGAGTTCAAGACCAGCCTGGGCAACATGGTGAAAACCTGTCTCTACTAACAACAACAACAACAAAAATTAGCTGGCTGTGGTGGCAGGCACTTGTAGTACCAGTTACTCAGGAGGCTGAGGCAGGAGAATTGCTTGAACCTGGGAGGTGGAGGTTGCAGGTAGCTGAGATCATGCCACTGCACTCCAGCCTGGGCAACAGAGCGAGACTCTGTCTCAAAAAATAAAATAAATAAATAAACAAAGTGACTGTACCATTCTACTTTCCTACCATCAGTATATGAGGGTTCCAATTTCTCTAAATCCTCACTAACACTATTTTTTCATTTTAAAAAATTCTAGCCATTCTAGTGGGAGTGAAGTAGTATCTCATTATGGTTTTTATTGCATTTTCTTAATGACTATAAATATTGAAAAATATTATTTGCCTTTGGCATATGATATTCACTCTAGGATTATATAATACTCACTTTTTTCCCTTTGAATTTTATGGTTTATTTTTTAACTCTTAATATTTTAATCAATTGGGAATTTACTTTTGCATATAGTATGAGGCAGATTACTTTTCATTTTTCCCAAATAGTTATTTGCTCCAATTCTTATGCATTATGTTAGGACAAGTATCCTCTTATTTCTTATTACTTTTCTTTAAAAATTATTTCCCCCCCCTCTTCTCATACATTTCTTCTTTTTTTTTTTTTTTTTTTTTTTGAGACAGAGTCTCACTCTGTCGCCCAGGCTGGAGTGCAGTGGAGCGATCTCGGCTCCCTGCAAGCTCCGCCTCCCGGGTTCATGCCATTCTCCTGCCTCAGCCTCCAGAGTAGCTGGGACTACAGGTGCCCACCACCATGCCCGGCTAATTTTTTGTATTTTTTTAGTAGAGACGGGATTTCACTGTGTTAGCCACAATGGTCTCGATCTCCTGACCTCGTGATCCATCCACCTCGGCCTCCCAAAGTATTTATTCTTTTAAATGAAATTCAATGTAGTTTTTAATTATAGCTTTATAATTCAGTCCTTATCTTCTCCCTGCCCCTCCTAAACATATCGTTGAGGCTTTTATTGTAATTATATTTCAAACTATACATTTAAAAGGGGAGTATTAAAATCTATACAATACGGTCTTCTCATTTGAGAACAGGATGTGTCTCTTCATTTATGCAAATTTTAAGATTTTCCCAAAGTTTTAGAAAGAATTTCATATAGGTCTTGCACATTTTTTGTTAAATTTATTTGACGGAATTTAAAGTTTTAATTTATATTACAAATGAAAACATTTATTTAGCATTATATTTGGTTTTTTAACTGGTAATATACATGCACAAAACTTGTACCAAAAAATTCTAAACATTACTAAACTGAATAAAATAAAACCCCCATTCTCCAAGCCCATTTCCAATCAATAATTACTAATATATGTTTGATGTGGTTCCTCCAAATTTTCCCCCATGCACATATGTAGACATATGCTATGTTTTGTTTTACTAAATAATATCATATTATACATACATTTTTGTAACTCATCTATAAAGATATAGGCCAGGAATGGTGGCTCACACCTGCAATCCCAGCACTTTGGGAGGCTGAGGTGGGATGATCACTTGAGCCCAGGAGTTGAAGACAAGCCTAGGCAATATAGTGAGACCCCATCTCTACAAAAAATAAAAAAAATTAGCCAGGCATGGTGGCATGTGCCTGGAGTCCCAGCTACTTGGGAAGCTGAGGTGGGAGGATCGCTTGAGCCTGAGAGGCCAAGGCTGCAGTGAGCTGTGATCACACCACTGCGCTCCAGCCTGGGCAACAGAGGGAAACCCTGTTTTTAAAAAAAAAAAAAAAATATATATATATATATATATAATATTATATATAAATATATATTATAGAAATATATATATTATATAATTATAGAAATATCTTCATGGCTGGGCACTATGGCTCCCACCTGTAATCCCAGCACTTTGGGAGGCCGAGGTGGGCGGATCACCTGAGGTCAGGAGTTTGAGACCAGCCTGGCCAACATGGCGAAACCCCATCTCTACTAAAAAATACAAAAATTAGCCAGGTGTGGTGCTGGGTGCCTGTAATCCCAGCTACTGGGGAGCCTGAGGCAGGAGAATCACTTGAACCCTGGAGACGGAGGTTGCAATGAGCCGAGATTGTGCCGTTGCACTCCAGCCTGGGCAACAAGAGAGAAACTCCGTCTCCAAAAAAAAGAAAGAAATATTTTCCATCAGCACCTAAACTTCTCCCTCTATTTTGAGTAGTGAGTGGACCATAATGTATTTAATTTATTGATGCGTGATTAGATTGTTTCTAATGTTTTGATATTCTGAGCAATGTTGCAATAAACATCTTGCCGCACTTTTCTGTTAGGAGAGAGTGTGGCACACACTACCGAAGTGCTCTAAAAATGCTTTCTTTCTGTTTACACATGTCATCTCCCCAACACTATTGTTCTTATCCTATTTTATAGTTGAGAAACCAAAGGAACAGAGGTTAAGTACATGTACAATTTGCATTCCTACTCACAGTGAATGAGAGTGCCTGCTTCCCTACACCCTACATAAAATGGAATGTTATTGCTTTTAATTCTTTGTTGGTACAAGAAGTGAAAAATTATATTTAATCTTAATTGACATTTATTTCATTATTAGTGAGGTTGAGATTCATTTTGTTTTATTTTTTGAGATGGAGTCTTGCTCTGTCACAGAGGCTGGAGTGTGGTGGCGCCATCTTGGCTCACTGCAACCTCCACCTTCTGAGTTCAAGTGATTCTCCTGCCTCAGCCTCCTGAGTAACTGGGACTACAGGCACACGCCATCATACCCGGCTACATTTTTGTATTTTTAGTAGAGATGGGGTTTCACCATGTTGGCCAGGCTGGTCTTGAACTTCTGACCTCAAGTGATCCACTCACCTCAGCCTCCCAAAGTGCTGGGATTACAGGCGTGAGCCACTGCGTCCAGCCTCATTTTATGTTGATCAGTCACCTATATTTCTGCTTTGGCTTGTCAGTTCTTTCATGTCATTTGCCCAGTTTTTGACTGAGGCGTTATCTCATTTGTAAGAGCTCTTTATGTGGTTAGAATATTAACCATTTGCTTATTATATGGGTTATAATTATTTTTCTAATTTGTCATTTGCCTTCTAACTTTATAGTATCTTTTATCATTTAGAAATTAACTTTTTTTGTAATCAAGTTTTTTGGGGGGTTGAGAGCACCTATATCTTCTAAGGTCTTTCCTACCCCTAGATTATGAGAAATATTCATCTAAATTTTATTCAGGTACTTTTATTCTTTTATTTTTTGCATTTATATTTTAAATTCATCTGCAATTAATTTAATGCCTGGTGTCAGATGGAACTCTTATTAATTTTTTCCCCCAAATGGTTTGACCAGTTTTTCCAACCCGACTCTTTTGAATTGTCTTTCCTTTCTTCACTTATCATAGACCAAATTTCCACATATGGATGGTTTGGTTTCTAAGCTGTCTCCCTCGTTGATCTGTCTATTCCTACATCAGGTTAGACTTAATGACTTTAGCTTCAGAATATGGTTTAGTAGTAAACATCCCAAGGCCAACCCCTATTATTCTTCTGCAAAATTTCCTTTGGAGTTATACACCCTAATTCTAGTCTGCTAGTGGCTTTACCCTTACCTTTGTCACAAACATATGTCAACATCAGGAATGACACCAGATCTATAGTAGCCTGTCCTTGTGGCCTCTAACCCATAATGATCATGTCGGCTGGACCATACTTCTCTGCTTTCCTCCATACCTCCTAGGTATTGTTGTAATTGTCTGGAATTTCGGTTTCCGGTTGTGACTATTTTTTTTTTTTTTTTTAAAGACAGAGTCTCGCTCTGTCACCCAGGCTGGAGTGTAGTGGTATGATCTCGGCTCCTGCAACCTCCACTCCCGGGTTCAAGCGATTCTCCTACCTCAGCCTTCTGAGCAGCTGGGATTACAGGTGCCCGCCACCACGCCCAGCTAATTTTTGTATTTTTAGTAGAAACAGAGTTTCACCCTGTTGGTCAGGGTGGTCTCGAACTCCTGACCTCGTGGTCTGCCTGCCTTGGCTCCCAAAGTGCTGGGATTACAGGCGTGAGCCACCCCGGCCAGTTGTGACTATTTTTAAACATTAGCACTATTCTGTTTTAAGAATCATTTACTTAAAATTGCACTTAACTTTCAGTTATCAGTAGTTAAGGCTCTAAATGTTTCCGTTTTCATGGCTTGCCTCTGTCTCTCACATACCACGTCATGTCATCCTTGACTTCTCGATTTTAATTCACTTTTGTCTGTAGAGCTTTCTTGAGTAATTTTTCCAGAAAGGGTCTGTGGGCGGTATCCTTTCTTATCCTTGTAAGCCTGAAAATATTTGCCCTCATGTTTGAGTCATAGTTTGCTTGAGTAGAAAATTCTAAGTGAATTGTCCTTCTCTCCCAGAAGCCTGAGAGCAGTGTTCTGTGGTTTCCCCAGTATTTAGTGTTTTAAGAGCAGTTTTTCCTTGATTCTCTAAAATTTATTTATGGAAACAACCAGGATTCCTTTTTCCAATCTTTGGAATTCAGAAATTTCCCTAGATTATTTCTAGTAGTTTGTTTTCTTTTGGTAATTTTTCCTGGTCCTAACTAGGTAAGTCCTTTCAGTCTGAAGACCCAAGTCTTCCTTTAGTTCAGGGAAATTTTCTATTAATTTAGGAATGGTTTCTATTCTGTGTGTTCAATCTCCTCTTTCTGGACTTCCTACTACAAATAATAATAATAATAATATTAATAATAAAAATGGTGCCTAACATTAAAGCGTGCTTTCTTTCTGTGATAATATATAATCTTCCCAGCACTATTGTTATTCTCATTTCATAGATGAGAAAACAAAGGAAAAGAGAGATTGAGCAGATTATACAAGGTCGCATAGTTAGGAGGTGCGGGCCAGGTTGTAATCCCAAGCACCTGGCTCCAGAGCCCATGTCCTTAGCTACTAAACTATACTCCCTGCCTGTCGGGTCCCAACCCCAGAGCCCACCCTGCCCTTCCCCCCAGCACTCTCTAGTGACAATGTTGAGTGTCGACAGGCAGGGACTCTGTAATCAGTGGGGGAAGGCTTGGGGATGCTAGGATGATGGATCTGAAACAGACTGGGCTACTGAGGCCAGAGAGGGGCAGGGATTGTCAGAGGTTCTCCAGTGAATTTAGAGTTGGGACTCTTCCCTCCCTCCTCTTCCCTTGGTCTCAGCCACCTGCTTCAGGCCTCCTCTTTGTCCCTGGGACTGCTGCATTGCTTCTTGTGGGTCTCCCTCTTCCTACTCCTGTCCATGTAGTCACCTCTGTCAACAGCAGCTGCGATGACTCTTCTTATAGAACACGTGCAGTGACCTTCACGCTGCTGAGTGTTTGGTGAATGACTGTATGAGTGAGCAAAGAAGTTTACAGTGCCTAATGTGCGTCAAACACTGTGCTAAGTACTGTTGATGCAGTATGCATTAGTCAGCAATCTACCAATTGCAAGTGACAAAAACCCAGCTTCCAGGAGTAAATGGAATTTACTGGATTAGGGAGGGTAGCCTTCAGGCCTAGTTGGATTCAGAGCCTTGAGCAATGTCACTGAGAACTGGCCTCAGCCTCTTCATCTCTTGGTTCTATTTACTTAGGTGTTGGCTCGCTCCCTTAGTGGTAGCAGTGCTGCTGCCAGAAGGGCCAGGGTTATGACCATGGCCTTGGAGTTGGACTCCCTCAATCATTTCATGAGTAGTCCCTGGGCCTGATCCTCATTAGCCCAAATAGGATCACATGCCCATTCCAGCCACTGAGGACAGTGGGATGGGTTAAACTAATGGACTGAGGCCTGGATCACATGCCTCTCCCTGGAGTGGGAGATGGGTCGGTTCCTTGTGAATCACCTGGCTTGAGAATGAGAGAGGGAAGGCTAATTCCTCAAGTGAATGGGGTCTGATCAGGCAGGTCTCAGATGTCCTCTACTTCTTGGCTCATCAACCAGCATGGTCCTCACCCCACAGAGCTGACAGTCTAGTGTGGGGTCTAGTGTGGGGCAAGGACACCAATCATGAACAGCATATAATAAATCGATGACAGTTGTGACAAAGGGCCTAATGAGAGCGCCTACTGGGAGGACCTGGGGAAAGTTTCTGAGGCAGGGAGGCTTGGGATGGAAGGATTGTTGTAGGTGGGGACCCTAACGCAGGCCAGCATAGGTGGGAAGACGAGGAAGGGGAACAGAGCATGAGATGAGGCTGGAGGTGTGTTCAGGATCAGACAGTGCTGGTCTTGAGAAGCTGTGGGAAGAAGTGTGACTTTATCCTGAGTGCAGGGGTTGATGGGTGTTGTAGAAAGCTGATGCTGGCCTCATAGAGGAGAATGGTGAGGAGGAAGGCAAGTCGAGAGGCAGGGAGCAGTGTGGAGCCATTGCCCTCGGCCAGCGAGAGCTGATGGTGGCTTGGACGAGGACTGAGGCACCAGGGATTGAGAGAGGTGAGAGATCCACAGGACGTATAGCAGGAGGGGTCTGCAAAATTCTGTGATTAATTGCACGGGGAATGTTTGGGAGAAGAATGGTGCTCAAAAGTCTAGCTCAGGCCAGGCATGGTGGCTCACACCTGTAATCCCAGCACTTTGGGAGGCCTAGATGGGTGGATCACTTGAGGTCAGGAGTTCGAGACCAGCCTAGCCAACATGGTGAAGCCTTGTCTCTACTAAAAATAGAAAAAATTAGCCAGGCGTGGTGGTGGGCGCCTGTAATCCCAGCTACTTGGGAGGTTGAGGCAGGAGAATTGCTTGAACCTGGGAGGCGGAGGTTGCAGTAAGCTGAGATTGTGCCATTGCACTCCAGCCTGGGCAACAAGAGTGAAACTCCATCCTAAAGAAAAAAAAAAAGTCTAGCTCAGGGAAACAGATGGTGCCATTCTCTGAGCTGGGAGCAGTGGAGGAGGAGTGGTTTGGGTGGCAGGATCGAGTCCCACTGTATGTGTAAGTATCATGATAGGGTCCAAGTTAGTGAGTTCTCATGAAACAAAGCCGTTTAAATCAGGGCTCCTTAAGCTACCTGTGGTGAGGGGCTTTGACATTTTGTAGCATCACACTGCATGTGATTTATTATGCAGGCTTGAGAACACCTGAGCCAGCCCATGCCCTATTCAGTGAGACCAGTCCACTCATCTCATGCTTAGAGGTGGCAATGTCAAGTTGAAGTTCTTTAAACACAATCAATCTTGCTACCTATCTCACTGCAGACTGGTAACAAGCAGCCTGTGAACCCATATGGTTCTGCAGACCACATTTTGAGTGGACTGATCTAGTTCAACCCCAGCGCATTTTAGAGACAGGGAAACTGAGGCTTGGGGGTGGTGGGGGTGGGGGTTCACAGAAGGCAGCAGCAAAGTTAGCATTTCAGTCTTTCCCCCACTGACCCTTTGTTTTGATGGCTTGGGCTCAAGCCCAACAGCCCAAACAGTGGGTGGACCCAGGGGAGTGTGTGGAGAACTGTTTCCAGCAACCAAGGTCACAGGCCTGGCCTCCCCGTAGCTGAGTCAGTGGCTCTGTGCTGAACACTTCCCAGGAACATGGGCTGACAGGACACAGTCTGGCCCTGGAGCTGACACAAGCACAGTGGGTCGAGGATTGCTCCCAAAAGCCCGAAGTCTCCGGCCAGCATGTGGCTGGTTGGACCGGAGCCAGGAAGGGAGGCAGTCGTGGCTCCCAGCCATCCTGAGCTGCTACAGCCACCCAAGGTCAGACTGATACTGCTGAGGTGACTGCAAAGCGTGCCTCAGGATGGAGGCAGAAGCCAGCCAGCAGCAGGCCTCTGGGCTAGCTCTGTAGGGGGACATTTGGTCTCCTGGCTTTTGCTGCGTGTGGGCTTCTCCTTGCTGGGTTGGGAGCCACCGTTTCCATTAGCAGGTTGGGAATCGTCCATTGCTGTCTCAAGTTGCTGAGGAAGAGGCAACTTCCATTGCTGTCTCAAGTTGCTGAGGAAGAGGCAGATAGCAAGGGGGAGACATTTGGGGAATAAGAGATTAGGGGCAGAATATACAGTTAAGAGCATGGGCCTGGGAGCCATGCTGCCTGCCGGGCTTCCGCCTTGTAACCTTTCTGTACCTCAGTTTCCTGATCTGTAAGCTGGGCATGATGAGAATAGCCTGTTCATCAACAAATGGTAATGATTCTCAGCTATTAGTACATGCCAGACCCTCATCTGTTAGCCCCTCAACATGTCATCACATTTAATTTTACCATTTACATTAACCTTCTCAAGGTGAATTCTGTCTTTTCACAGATGATAGCAACAATGACATCATAGCAATAACAATGATGGCTCTTATTTATTGAGCACTTACTGTGTACCAGGCATTCCACACCACGTCGTCTAGTCCTCCTCAGGGTCCGTTGAGGCCCATTTTACAGACAAGGAAACTGAGACTCAGAGATAGTAAAGGGACTTGCCCAGGATAATTCACACTCAGATTAGATTTTTTAGACTCCAAAGACTGTGCTCTCTCTAAATTCCACTGACTGAGCTGATTCCTTTAGTGAGAGGGCCTGAAGGGGCATGGGACTGTCCATGGGAGGGGAGGAGTAGGGCTGGGGCCACTGGACAACCACTTCCTGGTCTCATTTTAGAGATGGAGGACTGAGGTCAGGAAGGGGAAGGGGCTTACCCTGGGTTCTGCAGGCCACAAACCACAGCTCCCTGTGAACTTGAACCTGAGGATACCTGCTCTGTCTTACCCCACCCCACCATTTGTGGCAGGTGCCCCAGAACAAGGCCTATGCCACCAGGAAGAGCAAGACCTACACCAAGCAAGCAGTAGGAGAATGTGTCCCCTGCCCAGGTGCTAGGGTCCTAGAGGCCAAAACATGGCACGGCAGCCCCCGTCTGCAGCATCAGTGGCTTCGTCTGCCATGACCCCCTCCAAGTTCCATCCCACGGACGGGCTGCTCTGGCCAGCTCTGTATCCTTAGTTCCTAGTACCAGCTCCAGCACAGAGCAGGGATTCAGTGGTTATTGAAATAACTAGTTAACATTTCTTGGCCGACTCTGCAGTGGGGAGGGCCTTTTTGCATAGAGTCTCTAGACCCCCAAACCAGGGCTGTGAGCCCCAGGGAGTAAAAGCTCAGAACTTTCTAAGTGAGTTAGCAGATTCAAAGCTTGGACTGGAGTGGCCATATACAGGGACTTCCTCAGAGTTTCAAAGAGCAGCCTGGGGTGGTCACTTTCTTCTGCAGTGAGTTGGAACAGTGGCAGGGCTCTGCAGAAGTTGAAGCCAGTGTGTACCCAGCACAGTCTCGGGGTGTCTGGGGATGATGAAAGCTAAGCAGCTTCTGGCAGGGGCAAGGGGCTAGTCTTACTCTGAAGTGCTCTGGAATTCCTGGGACCACATCTTTCCCTGGCTTCTCTCTCTCTCTTTCTTTTTTTCTTTTTGAAATGGAGTCTCGCTCTGTTGCCCAGGCTGGAGTGCAGTGATGTGATCTCGGCTCACTGCAATCTTTACCTCCCAGATTCAAGCAATTCTTGTGCCTCAACCTCCCAAGCAGCTGGGATTAGAGGCACATGCCACCATGCCCAGCTACTTTTTTGTATTTTTAGTAGAGACAAGGTTTCACCATGTTGGCCAGGCTGGTCTCAAACTCCTGACCTCAAGTTATCCCCCTGCCTCCACCTCCCAAAGTACTGGGATTACAGGTGTGAGCCACTGTGCCCAGCCTCTTCTCTTCCCTTCCCTTCCCTTCTTTTCTTTCTCTTTTTCTTTCTTTTCTTTTCTTTTCCTTCTTCTCCCCCTCTTTCTGTCTCTCTCTCTCTCTCTCTCTCTCTCTGTCTCTCTCTTTCACAGGGTCTTGCTCTGTCACCCAGGTGGGAGTGCAGTGGCACAATTATCACGGCTCACTGCAGCCTCAACCTCCTGGGCTCAAGCGATCCTCCCACTTCAGCCTCTTGAGTAGCTGGGATCACAGGCACACAGCACCGTGCCCAGCTAATTTTTAATTTTTTTTTAATTTTTTTTTTTTTTTGTAGAGATGGAGTCTTCCTATGTTGCCCAGGCTGGTCTCGACCTTCTGGGCTCAAATGATCCTCCCACCTCAGCCTCCCAAAGTACTGAATTACATGCTCGTGATGGGGTCTTGGGAGCATAAACCCATGAGGTGTATTGGTCTTCACGCAGTGGAAGCAGTAAAGGAAGACAGCGGAAACCTCGCTGTGGTGTGGGCTGTAGGGGAGCAGCCTGTCTCTGGCACCTGGCTGCATCCCAGGCTGTTGCTGCATCTCCCCTGGGGCCTGTCTAAAGACTTGGGCTCTGCTTGGGGGTACTGTATTCCAAAAATAGGAGGCGGGTCCCTGCTGAACCTCCCTGGTCCTAGCCCTGGGAGCTGCTGCCAACCTGTCTGAACAGTGTGGAGTTTGCCTGTGTGGTTGGGCTGTACAGTTCTCTGTGTAACTGATGGGCTCGTCTGTTCCATGGGCTGCCCTGGGCCATGGTGCAGGACACAGTGGGAAGTGAACTGGGCTTCATCTGTAGCCCTGCACTTACTAGTGTAACCTTAGTCTCTCTATGCCTCTGCTTACACATCCATAAAATGGGGATATTAGAAATCATATCTGAGGTCGAGCACGTGGCTCTTGCCGGTAATCCCAGCACTTTGGGAGGCTGAGATGGGCAGATTGCTTGAGGCCAGGAGTTCGAGATCAGCCTGGCCAACATGGTGAAACCCCCTCCCTACTAAAAATGCAAAAAATCAGCTGGGTGTGGTGGCACACGCCTGTAGTCCCAGCTACTCGTGAGGCTGTGGCATGAGAATTGCCTGAATCCAGGAGGCGGAGGTTGCAGTGAGCCGAGATCGTGCCACTGCACTCCAGCCTGGGTGACAGAGCAAGACTCTGTCTCAAAAAAAAAAAAAAAAATCATATCTGATAGGGTTATGAGGATTCAATCAATCAATCAATCAATCAGTAATCAAAAAGTGCTTAGAGCAGTGCTGTCATGTGTCAGATAAGTGTTTGTTATGTATGAAATATGTGGATCAGTGATTGGGGCCCAGGTCCTGAGTACCTGGGTGCTGACCCCTGGGCCTGTGGGCCACCTAGATCTTACCACTCTCTAGATCCCAGTTTCTCCTGTACTGAACAGCACCATCATTTATGTACCTCTGAGAAGCATTGGGATGTGGTGAAAGGAGCACTGGACTGGGAGTTAGCAATCCCAGCCCTGCCACTCAGTTGCTGTGTTTCCTTGGGAAAGTTACTTTCCCTCTCTGGGCCTCAGTTTCACTGACTGTAGATGGGAAACAACAGTGAAAGATTTCCAAGGGCCCTCTGGCTTAGAAATCCTGGCTGCCAGTGACTCCCCTATCCTACCCTAGGCTATACACTGGGAGGACCCCCAGCCCTGTTGATTTGTGTCTGGAGCTATGGGAGGCAGAGAGCAGTGGCTGCCCCAGGGCTCCTCCAGCCATGGGATGCTCTCCTATCCTGGCCTGGCAGGCTCTGGGCCTTGGGGCACTGAGCTGCTCTACCCTTTCCTCACCATGCTATGGTCCAGAGCATTGATGAATGTATTCTGGACTCCTTCTGGACCCAGCGCACTGGGTTGGCAGAGCTGCTTTGCCCATCACAGCATAGGGTGTAATTTTGGAGTCATTAGTCTCACTCCATGGCTAATGTCTGCCTCCCTCACTGGACTGTCAGCTTTGTGAATGCAGGGCCCTGCCTATTGGTTCTCTACCACATCCCCAGGGCCTAGCACAGAGCCTGGCACACAGTCTATGCTCTGCAACTGTTTGTTGATTGAAAGAAGGTGACAACTCAGCTGAAGCTCGAGGGCACCTCTGACATGAAGAAATCCTATATTCAGGCTCCCCACCCTGAGAAATCTTATCTCAGGCACCAGAAATTCCATCCTGGAAACCAGCCAGCCTCATTGGTGATTGGTTAGCTCCATCAGAATTGGCCATCTCTTGAGACTCACCTCCTTAGCTTCCCAGGCCAAGGGTGAATCCTGCTTTTCAGGAGCCAGAAGGATGACAGCCTTCCAGTGTAGAAGGTTCCTAGGCCCTGCAAGGACTGCCTTGTTTCTGCCCCCAGGGACAAGATGAAACACTGGTTGGCGTTTGTAAGTTACCAACTCAGAGGAGGGCTGTTCTGAGTTGACCCGATAAAGAATGTTTTCTTGTAGCAGTGTGCATGTGTATGCTTGTGTATGTGAGAGAGTCAGGAATAGAGAGTCAGAGATGGACAGGGGCAGGGATACAGGCAGAAACATCTCGAGACCCTGCGGGGGGTCTCTACCATAGGGAGGGAAAGAGACAGAGACACTGTGCTTCAGCCTAGGTGGCCAAGGTGGGTGGGGTGGGCACGGGAACATAGAGGCTCCTTCTGTCCATTTTTTCTGCGCCATCATCCCAGGATGCCTGCTGCTCTGGTGGGAGCCAGCCACAAGTTGGGCATTCCCAACTTGGGCCTCAGGGACAGCCCAGGGTGCATTTGTCAACATTGTGACAAGCTGCAGCACCAGAGAACAGCTCTGTGCTGGCACAGCAGCGTCTTGCTGTTGTCTGGCTGTATGGTGGTTAAGAGCTGGCATGACGAGTAGGAGCAACTAGTTTTCAGTCCTGGCTATACAGACAACTGGCTATGTGACTGTGGGCAACTTCCTTTGCCATTCTGTAATTTGGACTCTTCATCTGTAACTGGGGTAATCACAGTCCTCCCCTCCTCACAACCTGCTGGTGAGGATTCAGTGCATTAATGCAGGCAGAGCTCTGGGAACAGGGCCTGGCACGGAGTTCATGCTCAAGAAAGGGTAGCCAAGAGCCAGCTCAGAGAATCCTGTATTCATCCCACAGGTGGGCGGGTCAAAGTTAGCAGCCTCCTTTTACAGATGAAGAAACCGAGGCTCAGAGAGGGGAAGGAACTTGCTCAGTGACAGCCAATTAACCAGTGCTGGAGCTGGAACTGGAGCTGGGGACCCTCTCCTCCCAGTCCGGGGCTTGTTACACTGCCTCCACAGTTCCTCCTTGGGGATGTCTCTGTCATTCATGGCTGTAACTCTCATTACAGCCAACGTTACTGTAACGGGATGTTACAGTCCAATTTGCCCTCCCAGCCAGCTGTCTCCGGGAGAGGAAGCCCCAGGTTCTCTTTCTACATAGGATTCCCCAGAGTTTAGCGTTCAAAGATTCAGCTGTGCGCTGGGAAGGGACTGAAGCTGCCACCCCCCTCCAACCCTGGGGGCGGTCGCATTCTGGAAGTCAGCGTGTGCTGGCTGCAGGACCCTGGGTTCAGTTGCAGCCTCCCATTGGGACAGGAACAGCGTCGGGGTGGGGGAGTGACAGGGAAGCCTCGGTGATTGGCTTGGTCTTGTGGTCTTGCAGGGAGCGGCTGCCGGCAGGCCGGCTGGAGGCGGCTTTGCGCTGCCCAAGCCTGGGAGTCCTCAGGATGTGTGTGGGGTGGAGCCTGCTAGGGATCCCAGTGCCAGGGGGTGCCATTGTGAGGGATGGACGCCTCTCCCCCGGAGCAGCACTTTGGAGCCAGCTTCGGCCCTGGGGATGAGCCACAGGGGACCCACAGCCCATGTGTGTGAGCATGTAACCCGGGAGCCAGCTGGGCCCCTCGTGGGGTGGGCAGAAGGACGGGCTGGCCCAGGACCCTCTTCTTTGAGACATCCTGGACTCCATTTCAGATGAAAGTGCTTTGAGAAACCACAGAGTTTTCTGTTTAATGGAAGAAGGAAACCCATCCTCTCTCCAGAGTGGCGGTGGCCGGCTGGATAGGGTGTGTGTTTGGGAAAGGCGCTGGAGGAGGAGGAAGAGGAGGAGGACAAGTAGGAGGAAGAGGAAGAGGAGGAGGGACGGGTGATGCAAGGGTTTTGAAAGCGCTACCTAGATGTGGGAGGTGGAACCTGGTCATTTGGTTCTGCTTTTCCTAGCAGGTATCGCTCCCCTGGGGAACTTGGGTAAGTCCATAAATAGCTCTGCTGACACAAAGGAGCTCTGTCTGGGGAAGGCAGCCGCTTGACACGGCCGCCAGGAGCTGCCACAGCCACGGCCGCCCGCCTGCGGGAGGAGCCGGGTGGAGACCCGGGCGGGCGAGCTGGCAGGAGCGGCAGCCAGGAGTCGCCTGGGTCCCTGCTGGAGTGTGCTGGGTAGGTACCTTGGTGACAGGGCTGTGTGTGTGGTGGGCGGGTGTCCAAGCCACCCTGTGCCCCTGTTTCTATTGTTTCTTCCCCAGGGCAGCCATTGATAGGCATGTTGCAACCAAACCATTTGTGCTCTGTTCTGAGATAGCTCTGTGTGTGTGTGTGTGTGTGTGTGTGTGTGTGTCTGTCTGTCTGTCTGTCTGTCCATCTGTCTGTCTCAGGGGCTGGGAGCCCTGCAGGTTTGGGGGGATGCTTCCTCTGTTTGCTGCTCCCCACTTCTAGGCTGGACAGCCAGCTTTTCTTTCTCAGAGAAACAAGAACTGTTTGGTGGCCAAAAAGTCGGGACACTGCATGGGAGGGGAGCGCTCAGCCGGCAGGGTTGGCTATTGTATCAGGGGTGCTGGCCGCACACCAGGCACCAGGGATGCAAGCTCGTGTCTAGTTTCACTCGTGGGGGAAGAGGTGGTCTCTGGAACTATTCTCAGTGGGTTGCCTTTAGTCCCTAAGAGGGCCTCTGCTGAAATGTCCACTGGAAGCACAAGCAAAGATGCTCTGCCTCCGAGCTCCAACCCCATGGAAGAGGGCCTGCACCTGCTCCCTTGGCTCCAGCTGAGACCCATCAGGCAGGGGGTGGTGGCAGAGACAGGCTCACACCACAGAGCTGGCCACTGTGAGCAGACAGAGGCTAATTCTTTTCCCAGCCTGGAGGGTCCACATCTCTATTCTTGTTCCGAGGTGTCCAGGAAGAACCCTTGAACCCTAGGACTCAGGGCAGGAGGATAAACCTGGACCCAGAAAGGGGAGGAGCCTTGTCCAAGTTTGAGCAGCAGGTCTGTGGCTGAGCAGGGACCAGGATAGAGGACTTCTGCCTCCTAGAACAGCAAGAACAGGACATGTGGGAAACCATTTCCCTGACCTGAGCTAAGTATTATAATTCAGCTTCAAATCTGACCCTCCTGGCCTGAGAAGCTTGGTACACCAGGCCCCACAGTGATGCTTGAAAACTTTCCACATCCTGCTGCCCTCAGGCCTTCTGGCTGGGTGGCTATCTGGCTTCCTCTCCCAGTGCTAGAGTGGGTACATCTCCTCAAGGAAAGGAGCTGCAGAGGCTGCCCTGCTGGTGCCTGCGGGATCCCAGCCAGGGCACTGCAGGCATAGTCAAAGTTTCCACCAAGGCCCCTTGAGTCCTCTACGCCCAGCCAAGGGGCACCTCCCCTCTTCCCCAGCCCTAGCACGTGGTGTGACTTAGCCTAGGGCAGGCCCTTCAGGGAGCCGAGTTCCACAACAGGGCTCATTGCAAGCCCAGACTGGCTTCTGAGAAGCAGGCAGATGGTGAGGATGAGGCAGTTGAGGCAAGTGACCACTCCTCGTGAGAAGTCTCCAGGCCTTTGAGCCAGAAATTGTTGATGGGGCTTCTGATTATAAGTACGTGGTATCAGTGAAATCATTGCACTTCCAGGCTTCCTTGCCTTTGCACATGCTGTTCCAGCTGCCTGGAAACCCCTCCCCACTCCTCCCCTCCCCTCCCCTCCCCTCTCCATGTCTTATTTTATCCAAACTTCCACAACTAGAGCAAATACTCCAGGCAGCATGAGTCTGTCCATTGGTGGTGGCACCCATGGATATTGCTTTGTGTCCTATGTATGCAGAATCTGGGCCTTATTCATTCCTTAGTCACAAGGACCTGGCCAGGGGCCTGGGGCATGGTTGGAGAGGGGTGTTGCATTATCCTGGCTAGGGCAGGTTTTCTTTGAGGACAAACAGTGACGTGCAAGTCAGCTGTGTCCGCCATCTCCTAGCTCTGTGCCTGGCATAGAGGGCCTGTCGGGGAGCCCATTTAGGAGAGGCCTAGGCCCTGAATGTCAAAGTTGCATCCATAGGGCCAAGGGATGGGGGCTGGGTTTGATAGGAGGTGAGGCGGGGAGAATTTTGGCTTCATCCTGGCAGGGACCATAGGGAGAATCCACTCAGGGGTCATGCTGGGCTAGGTGGAATCCACAGCATAGCCTGGGCCATGGGTGGAGGGGATAGCCCTGGCTGGTTGGAATGCAATGCTGAAGGACCTTTGCACAGACTACAGGGAGTTGGAGCTCAGCTCCCTGGACCCTCTTGGGATGGTGCCAACCAGAGTAGGTCTGGGGGTATTGATCCTCAAGCCAGTGGTCTGTGTGGCTCCCTCAGAAGAGGCACAGATGAGGAGAGTGCCTATCCCCAGCTGGGTCCCTGGGGGCCCTGAGAGCTGCTTCCCATTGGCCTCTTAAGGCCCTAGAGATGACAGTCTCTTTGCCTTCTATTAGGCTGGTATAAAAGCAACTGCGGTTTTTGCCATTAAGAGTAATGAAAAACCGCAATTACTTTTGCACCAACCTATAGATAGATAGAGAACTGAGGCAGGAGAGGAAGGACTTGCCTGAGGTGACATGCGACTCAGCAGGAAAGCAGGGACAAGAACTCAGTTTCCCCAGCCCAGGCCTCTCTGTACTGCACCAACTGGATGTCTCAGAGTATCCAGGTTTCGTCTTGGGGCTCTCTCTTTTTCTGGACTCACCAGTGACATGTCCCTTTTGGACCTTCGGGCTTACTGACTAGAGCCCTGCTATCCTCTGGGAAAAGCAGCATGTGCAATAGACAAAGCCCTTGGTTGGTGGGCTGGAGACTGTGGCACCTTCTCGTCCCTTCTTACTGATGATTTCAGGCAAATATGCCTTGTTTCTCACCTCAGTTTCTCCTTTGTAGCAACCAGGGACTGGACCAAGTATTGCCAGGTGCCTTCCAAATATCCAGTTCTCTGATTCTCTGCAGGCTGTCTCCTCTTCCTGGCTTCCAAGAGTCAATGGTCAGGGCCAGGGCTTGGTGCAGCAGAGAAGCAGCCCCCAGCCTGTTCCCCAGGCGCCTCTGGGCAGGAGCCTTCTCATGCAAGCTGCAGCCCAAGCCGAAGCTGGGAGGTTTGTTGTTGTTTATGGAGCCAGGCAGTTTCCAAGATGTCATTGCTTAGGGAAAACCATCATTCCTCCCAGGAATAAACAAGGCTGCTTATGGCTCAGCCCCCTAAGCCTGGAGAAGCTGGAGCCACTCACAGCAGACCAGCCAGGCTCAGTCCCAGGGAGTGCTGCCTGCCCCTGCACAACCAGCTGTACCCTGGCTTCCAGGATTGGAGTGGGGATGGGGGCAGGATGCTGGGAGGTGTGCTAGAGCCATAAGCCTCTTGGGAGATCAGAGCTTCCGGGCACAGATGAGAGGGAGGAGGGTCCCAGGATACCCTCTTCCTTCTGGCAGTGGGCCTAAGTCATCACTCGAGATGTGTGGATAGCTGCCAGGTATGCTCCAGATGGCCCAGGGCTTCTCCCCTCTCCCTGCCCTCCATGGGCCAGCCCGCTTGCACCTGGCACCGTGGCTCAGGCTGCTGCCGGAGAACTGTCAGCGGCTCCCAACTTAGAAAGGGGGGTGTGTAGGAAGTTATTTGGAACTGGGCATACTTTTTGCCACATAGCCAGGGCTCTCTGTAGTGTCCTCAGTTACCTCTTACTGGAGTTAGCTTTGGGCAAATAACAGAGCTCAGGGACTCGGGGAAGGGTGGCAGAGGGTAAGGAAACAAAGGGAGAGGCAGAGAAAGGTCTTGGCAGTGCCTCTGGGGACCACATGGCTGGAAGGAACCTTGACAGCAGGCTGAAGGCCGCCAGGAGGACTGTGGAATGGGAGGTGGCATGGCTATGCCACCCCTCAAGTCAAGGGTTGGAAGCAATGTTCAGCCAGGACATGAAATCTTCACTTCTCAGACCTCACTTCCTGCAGTTTCCAGTTGATTCAAATAGCAGCAGCTCTGTACTGTCCTCTCTGCCTCTCTCCCTTCTGTGTCTTTCCTTCCTTCCTTCCTTCCTTCCTTCCTTCCTTCCTTCCTTCCTTCCATGTGTGTTAAGCACCTACTGTGTGCCATGTACTTGCATATTACTTAGAGGCATAGATCTAAAAGGCCCAATCTTTAATCTAGTGCCAGGATGCTCAGGTAATGGACAGTAACAACACAGCTTTAATGGAGAGGCATGGGGTGGGGAGGAGGGTGCTGTGGGACTCCCCAGGGAAGCACCCAGTTCAGCCTGGGAGCCTCAGCAAAGCTTCCTACAAGAGGTGAAGCTGCATGTGATTGTACAGATGCTTGTCCATTGAAGAGCAGGTCTCCATCCCAGTCTATCCACCCCTCTGAGGTGTAGACGTGATTCCCGCCTGTCCATGGAAATTGCTTTTGTGTGTCCAGCCACATGCTCCTCCTTGTCTAGGGAGGTTATATAGGAGTATGGGCTCTGGACTTGATGGAAGGATCTCTCCTACCTTAGAGTCTTGTGCTCTTGGACAAGAATGGAGCTTCTCCTGCCTTCGTGTCCTCGAGCAGTGGTCTAGCCTCCTCGGGTTAAATAAGATAATAGCTGTAAAGCACTTAGACATGTTTCATGTGAATGGATTCTGTGGCCTGCTAGCAGTGGGAGTGCCACTAGCGCCTATCTCATAGGTGGCTGTTATTAAATGCAGCGATGTAGGTGAGGTGCTTGGTGTGGATCTGACACTGAGCAGGCATTCAGGAGGCAGCACGGCAGCGTTTTGCTGGAGGGAAACAGTTGGAATGTGCAATCAGAGATGTGTACAAAGCAAGGAGCTCACTGAGGAGCAGTGAGCCTCAGCCCAGGGAGCAGAGGAGGAGACACTGGGATGAGGGGTTTTAAAATAAACCTTTTAAATTGAAGTACAGCATACTTCCAGAAAAATTAGAAGAATACAGCCAACGAATTTTCCACAAAGCGTAGCCCCCATCCAGGTCAAGAAATAGAATATTCTGGCACCCTAGGAATCCCCACAAATAACCCTCTTTTAGTTACTATGACCTCAAAGGTAACCCCTGTCCTGACTTCTTTTTTTTTTTTTGAGGCAGAGTCTCTCTCTGTTGCCCAGGCTGGGGTGCAGTGCACTGCAACCTCCATCTCCCAGGTTCAAGTGATTCTCCTGCCTCAGCCTCCTGAGTAGCTGGGATTACCGGCGCGTGCCACCATGCCCGGCTAATTTTTGTATTTTTAGTAGAGACGGGGTTTCACTATGTTGGCCAGGATGGTCTCGAACTCCTGACCGCAGGTGATCCGCCCTCCTCAGCCTCCCAAAGTGCTGGGATTACAGGCGTGAGTCACTGCCCCCGGCCCTTGTCCTGACTTCTCTCATCGATGAGTGTAGCCTATCCTTGAATTTCGTGTAAATGGAATCATTGAGTACATGTTATTTCATGCTGACTTCTTTCGATCAGCATTTTGATGGCAAGATTCATCAATAATATTGTGTCGAGTTTTATTTTGTTTATTCTTGTTGCCCTGTGGTATTTCCTTGTGTGAATATACCGCCACAGTTTATCTGATCTACTGCTGATGAACATTTGTGTTGTTTACAGTTTGAGGCTATAATGAATGGTGCTGCTATGAATATTCTTGTACTTATCTTTTGATGTACTATGTATGCTTCTGTTGGGTGAATACCTAAGTTTTGCAATTGCTGAGTCATAGAGTTGTACAGAGTTAACTTTAGTAAATACCATGATATTATTTTCCAAAGTGTGACAGGAATACACTCCCTTCAAGCTGTACATGAAAGAGCCTATTATTCCATGTCTGTACCAACATTATTGGTATTAGATATTGTGATATCTAATTGTGGCTTTAATTTGAATTTTCTTGATGTCTGGTGAGGTCGAGTCCCTTTTTCATGTGTTGATTAGCCATTTGGATGACCTCTTTTGAAAAGTGCCTGTTCAAGTCTTTCCCCCATTTTCCTATTGGATTTTTTTTTCTGATTAATTTGTAGGAGCTTAAATGATATTGTAGATATGTGTTTATTGTTGGATATGCACATTCCAAATATCGCTTCCCACTCTGGGATTTGCCTTTTCACTCTCTTAAGGGTATATTTGAAGAACACAAGTTCTTAATTTTAATGCAGTCCAATTTGTTAATCTTTTTTCTTTTATGGAGAGTGTTTGTTGAGTCCTGTTTCTCTGCTTATTACAAGGTTATGGACATATATGTTTATGTATTCTTTTAGATGTTTTATGTTTCATATTTAGATCTAAAATCCACTTGAAATAGATTTTTATCCACTGTATGAAGTAGAGGTCAAGACTCATTTTCTCTGGATAAATATTCAATGTATTCAAAATCCATCCTGTCTCACTATAGGGCAATGTCACCTTTGTCAGAAATTGAGGGGCAATACATGGGTGGAGCGCTTGAATTTTGAAGGATGAGTAGAGCTTCGGCAGGTGGACGGGGGAGGGGAAGGTGCTGTAGGCAGGACCTACGGTGTGAGCATAGGTTTAGAAGGGCCTGAGGGTAGAGTGTATCAGAATGGCTGGAGGGAAAGGAGGAGAAATGGTGTGGTGGAGAGGTTGGCGGGAGCAGAACACATAGGGTTAGAGGATGGGACTTTATCCTAGAGGGATGGAGGCATTTTGAGCAGGAGAACAATATAGGCAAGTTGGTGCAGGGCCAAGGGAGATAAGAGAAAGTCTCATGACAGAGGGAGGCAGGAGGGTGGGTTTGGAGAAGACTGTAAATTCAGCCAAACCTAGCCCTGACATCACCCCCAAGCAGAGATAGGGAGCGCCTGCCTCAGGAGGCAGTGGTGAGGCTGAGGGTGCCTGAGGCTTGGGAGGGTGACCTTCGGCCACAGGGTTGTGGCTTAGTCTCATGTCCACATGTCCACTCCAGTGTCCTTGAGTGAAAAAGCCTCTTTTTTTACTGGATGGGTACCCCCCCACCACCCAGTGCCCCCAGCGCTGCAGGCCCTGAAGGAGGAGGGCAGTGGGGCAGACTGGGGCAGACAGATAAGGCAAGGGGTGTATCTGGAAAGGGGGACCTTTCTGTTCCTCCTGCCCTTGATGCCCCCACAAGGAGACCTGGTTATGCCTTGGGCCCTGAACTCTGATCTTTTTAGGCTAGCTGAGATTCAGAGCTGGACAGACATGCTGGGGAGAGCAAGACCCAGTGAGGGGAGTGATTTGGCCCAGGCCGTGCAGTGAGCCAGACTGACCCAGCCTAGGGGCAGGCTGAGCACAGGCTCATCTGCCTTCTCAGCTTCCAAGTTTCTTCCCCGAAACCTGCAGCTAATAGGACTCGTGTCCTAGGCTGCTGTAAGGGTCAGAACATGTCAAGTGCCCTGTCCCGGAACTGGATGCAGGAGAGGGAGCTGATGATGTCGATGATCGTCATGAGAGTAACCATTATGATTACAGAAATCGCAGATGCTTATTGAGCACTTACTAGGTGCCAGGCCCTATGCTAAGCCCTCCCCACAGAGCTGTGATGTGGGTACTCAGTATTCACATTGCCATTTGACAGATGAGGAAATCGAGCCTGAATAGGTTAAGCAGCCTGTGCAGGTGCCCTGACCTAGGAGGTGGCAGAGCCAGGGTTTGAAGCTTGATTTGCCTGTCTCCAAGCCCCGGTTGTTCATCAGCAATAGGCTTCCCTCCTTCCACTTCTGGCTATCAGTCCTCCCTATTCTCAGAGCTGTTGCTTGGAGTAAAACCTTAGTTTTTGGGTTGGTCCCTGGTGCCCACTCATGAGAGAGTCAAGCTGTGGAGAGGAAGGCAAGGAGCAGAGGGGCACCACCATGGGCTACTGTGTGCCAGGCACTGCCTCCATATGCCCCATAGCAGCCCTGTGAGGAAGCGGCACACTGGCTTTGAGGGAGGCGGCACATGGATAGGAATTGGGATTCGCCCCCAGGCCCTCCTGCTTCCAAATGCTGACCTCATGACTGCAGTGCTATTTGTGTCCTTCCCTGAGGTCATCCTGGCATGGCAGAGCTTCTTTGATTAACCTAGCGGAAAGCATCACAGAGAAGCCACACGCTTCTAGCTCTCCCCACCTGGAAGGGGACCCTGGGAGGGAGAGGATTTGGGGGGGTCAGCAGGTGTACAGAATTCTGCACTGCCCCTCCCAACACCAGGTGTCAGTCTCCTGCCCCTCAGTCTCCAACCATGTGGAGTCCGAGCGGGGCCCCTGCGTCTGGTGTTGCTCTCCACTGCCTAGCACAGAGCCAGGCCCAGGTTTGTCCTCAGGAAGCATCCTTTGAAGGAAGGGAAGGAGGAAGTGAAGAGGGCAGGAAAGGAGATCGCAGAGGAGTAGAAAGAGCAGGGCTTTGGAGTCAGGCAGACCATGGTTTCAATTCTGACTCTTCCACTGACTTGCTTTTTGATCTTGTGTAAGTTACTTAATGTCTCTAAGTCCTAGTTTTCTTATTAAAAATGATACTGATCTCATAGGATTGTTGGAAGTAGAACCTAAAGTATAAAACAACTGTCACAGTGTGTGGCATGCAGTAGATGCTCAGTTAATCATCTCTCTCTCCCCTATCTTTGTCATCATTATCTGTTTTGAACACCTCTAGCTTCACCTTCCTTACCTCTGCAGCGCTAAGTAAACATTGCTTTCAGGGTAACGTCGGAATTCCTTAAAATATCCATGCTCCTGCCCCATCCAACCACCTCCACTTCCTTGAATGTTCCCTGCTGGCTCTGGCTCAGCCTGGAATATCCTGTCCCATCTTTTTCCCCCCATTACCTCCTCCCAGAGCCATCCTAGTTGTCCCTGCTGCCTCTACTTCCACAGCCTCCTAGCATGGTAGCAGGTGGGTGAGAGATGGATCTGGCACCTCTAAGGCAGGGAACACGGCTTGCTGCTGTTTGGCAGCAATAGCCAACACAGGCCCTGGCACATGGCTGCAGCTCTGTAGGTATTTGCTGAGTAAGTCTTTGGGGAAATGGTGTGAATAAGCCAGACATGATCCTGATGAGCCAAACAGGACCTGCTCAGGGCCATGACAACAGGGCAGGTTGGGTCTTGGCAGAGGAGCAGAGAGCCTTCTAGCCAGGGCATCCAAGGCAGATTGAACCAGTGCTCACAGGGATGGGCGGGAAGTAGACTTGAGGGATAGAGAGCTTAGGGAAATGAGACGGTCCCAGCACACACACACGGAGCAGGCAGAAAAGCAGGGTGCCGGGTGGGAAGGGGAGTGAGGATGGATCCCACAGGCGGACTGGTTCCTCAGCAGAGCCCCAGGGGGCCTGGAGTTTCCCTTCTCACAAGGCATCAGTCACCACTAGCTCAGGAAGAAGCTGGGAACCCCCCTGCTCTCAACTCTCAACTCCCTGCCTTTCAGAGAAGAGAGCTGGAGGAGTAGAAGGGGTGTTTGGGATGGTGGGTGGGGACAGAGACTACGAGTCCACCCCATGTTGAAGCAGTGATGTCAGAAGTGGAGGCAAGAGGAGAAGGGACCTGGTGAGGGGGTGACAGGGCAGCACCGTGCTGAAACCCAGACCCCGGGAGCCCCCTTCTCGCCTTGGGAGAAGCTGGGCATCCAGGCAGGCGGTGGTGGGTCTCCAGCAGGCTGCAAGCGGCGTGTCCTTCTTTCTTGGTCGGGTGATAGCCAAGAGTAGGAAGGGTTTCTGAGGGGGCCCTCATGTCTCCTCTTTCCTCAGGGATTCCCTTTCTGTGAGTGTTGGCTTTGTCCTGAGAGTCCCTGTGCGGGGGTGAGCTAACCTTCTGTGCCTCAGTATTGCTTTCTGTAGAGTGGGTACGCTCCCTGCTGTGGTGTGCCACCCTCCTGAGCCTCTGACAGAGGAGCTTCAGTCTGTGGTCGAATTCCTCCTTTGCCCCTCTCTCCTTCTGCAGTTGGGCCTCTGTTTAGGGAACATGAATAGGTAGCTGCCTCCAGGGAACTTGCCAGCCCCCCATCCTGCTCCAAGGTCATGCCTCTTCTGCACAGGCTCCCTGCTATAGAGAGGCTTCTATGTGTTGGAACTGGTCCTGGGCGAGGTTCTGGGCTGGATTTTAGTGCTGATTCTGTTGTATGACCTTGGCCTTATCACTTCCCTTTTCTGGGCCTCATGTAACAGACGGTCACCTTGCCTGTTACCTGACGCCACTCTCCAGAGTTGTCTCGGCAGTCAGAAAGAAGTGAAAAGGCCTGGGCCTTACTCCTAGGGACCATGATGCAGTAGGTCTTAGATTGGGTCCAGACAGGCATTTTTAAGATGCTCCTCAGGTGATTCTAAAGCGTACTTCTCCGTTAAGAACCAATAGTCTAGGTCGGTGTTTTCCAAACTTTAATGTGCAATTGAATCTCCTGGGACCCTATTAAAATGCAGATTCCGATCCAGTGGGTGTGGATTGAGGTTTACGAGTGTGTATTTTATGAGGTCAGGAGATCGAGACCATCCTGGCTAACACGGTGAAACCCCGTCTCTACTAAAAATACAAAAAATTAGCTGGGCATGGTGGCAGGTGCCTGTAGTCCCAGCTACTTGGGAGGCTGAGGCAGGAGAATGGCGTGAACCCGGGAGGCAGAGCTTGCAATGAGCCGAGATCACGCCACTGCACTCCAGCCTGGGCGACAGAGCGAGACTCCATCTCAAAAAAAACGAAAACAAAAACAAAAACAAAAAAATGAGTGTGTATTTTATATAAGCTCCTGGGTGATGCTGCTGCTGGCTCTTGGGCTGCACTTTGAGGCTAAGAGTCTAGATGGTCCTGTGAAGTTCACTGGATTGTTCTTTCTTTCTTTTTTTTTTTTTTTTGAGACAGAGTCTTGCTCTGTCACCAGGCTGGAGTGCAGTGGTGTGATCTTGGCTCACTGCAACCTCCGCCTCTGGGGTTCAAGCCATTCTCCTGCCTCAGCCTCCCGAGAAGCTGGGATTACAGGCGCCCACCACCATGTCCAGCTAATTTTTGTATTTTTAGTAGAGACAGGGTTTCACCATGTTGGCCAGGCTGGTCTCGATCTCCTGACCTCATGATCCGCCCTCCTCGGCCTCCCAAAGTGCTGGGATTATAGGCATGAGCCACCACACCCAGCGGTTGTTCTTTCATTCATTTATTCATTCAAACACTTCAGGTGGGGAGTGCTCAGACGTGAGGCTAGAGGGAGACAGAGCCCAGGGTCTTCCAGGGCTACAGAATTTAGACTTTATCTGGGAGGTATTGGGGAACCAGCCACAGCAACGTTTTAAGCAGAGGAGTGACAAGTTGAGGTTTGCATGGAGGCAGCTCCCCTGACATAGCACAGAGAATGGCCAGTGGGGTCTGCACTGCCACTGTGAGCCCCACATTATCCTGATGGGGGATGACGGTGGTCTAGAGGGAAGTGGCGGCAGTGGACATGGAGAGAGTAGTAACATTCTTTTTAAAAAAGATTAATCAACTTTTTAATTTTTTAATTTTTTATTTTTTGAGACAGAGTCTCACTCTATTGCCCAGGCTGGAGTGCAGTGGCGCAATCTCAGCTCCCTGCAACCTCCGCTTCCTGGATTCAAGCGATTCTCCTGCCTCAGCCTCCCAAGTAGCTGGGATTACAGGCGCACGCCATGTTGCCTGGCTAATTTTTGTATTTTTAGTAGAGACGGGATTTCACCATATTGGCCAGGCTGGTCTCGAACTCCTGACCTCAGGTGATCCACCCGCCTCGACCTCCCAAAGTGCTGGGATTACAGGCTTGAGCCACTGTGCCTGGCCTCAACTTTTATTTTTTAGAGTAGCTTTAGAAATTAGCACAAAGTACAGAGAGTTCCCATATACTTTGTCCTATTTATTGCCAACCTCCCTAGTAAAAAGATCCTTGAAGTCGTATAAGTGATGATCAGGATTTGAGGATTGACCATGAGGATGGTTGTGAAGGAAGAGGAGGAGAAAATGATGGCCAATTCCCTGGTTTGGGCAACTGGTGATGGCTTCACTGATACAGGGACCATGAGAGGAGGAATGATGGACTTGCAGGGAGATCACACATTCGTTGTAGGGCTTGTTGAGTTGGGGGTACTGACGGGATATGCAGAAGGAGGTCTCCATCCATGTCCCTGGGCTGCAGCCATACAGCTGTCCTCTGTCTCAGCAGCATGCTAAGGCTCTTCCTGGCCCGGGGCCTTGGCCTATGCTGCTTCCTCCCCTAGTGAGCCCCGCCCTGCCCCTTGAGCAGATTTCGGTCTCCAGCCATTCCACAGGGCGGCCTTCCCAACACTCCCCTGGATTCTCTCACAGCACCCAAGGGTTTTCCTTCACACCGCAGATCTTGGTTTCTGTTTATCCTGTGTTTATGGCAGTGATGACTTGGTCAATATCCCTCCTTCCTCTCTAGTTCGTAGGCTCCACAAGGACAAGGATCGTGTCTTTCTTATTCTTTCCTTTATGCACAGAGCCTAGAACAGTGTCTGGATGCAGAACTATTCCATGAGGATTTGGTGAACACTTGCCTGTGGCATCTCAACTCAGGAGAGGGGTCGGAGCTGGCAGAGTGGGCTGTGAGTCATCAGTGGCCAGATGGTGCAGATAGCGATTGTGGCCCGGGGAGTGGATGGGTTCCCAAGAGAGTGGACAGGACTGTGATGAGAGGGGCCCTGCAGCAGGTCCTGATGGACAGGCAGACAGGCCCATGAGAGGGCGGAGAAGGGGTCAGTGGAAGTTCAGGGAGGGAGATATTAAGGCCACGCTGCGCTGGAGTGACCATGGCTATCGTTTATTGAGTGCTCATGTGTGCCCTCATGGTGCTGAGCTCTGGATACTCATTAGCTCATTTATTCCTCTAACAACATTGTGAGGAGGTTCTAGAAATCCTATGTTATGGCTAAGGAAACTGAGGCACAGAAACGTTAAGCCAAAGGTCACCTAGCAAGTAAGTGTGAAGTTAGTCTCTGGAGCTCCCCCTAATGTAAGTACCGCCTCCATCCTCCTGAATTTTGCCAAACCTGCTGTGTTGGAGACAGTGGAGGTAGAGGGGAGAGGAGTACGGCCTGGAGGGTCTCTGAGCTGGTGACGGAGGAAGCACTGGGGGTGCCAGCCTCTGGGTGGTCAAGAGGCCAGACCTGGAGGAGCTGGGCTGACGCTGAGCCGGGAGAGCTAAGTGTTAGCTGAGCCCTCAAGGTTCCTGGAAGCTAGCATTAAGTCAGGGACCTGAAGCTAGGGAGCCAGAGCGTGCCAAGCTTGAAGGAACAGCCCATCTTGAAAGCCTGGGGGTCCAATGCGGGGCAGGAATTCTAACAGCCTCTCCCTTTCTCAAAGGACTTTACAGTTCACAGAGCGCCTTCCTGCCCTTTCTCAGACTTGGTCCCCTGAGGTCTCTGGCATAGGAAGCAGCAGGCATCCTCACCCCCTTTCATGGCAGAGAAAACCAAGCTTGGAGTGGGGTAGCTTGGGATCACACAGCTAGCAAATGACGGAGTGAGAATTCCAGTCCAGGTCTTCTGGCTGCATGTCCAGCGCTCTGTCAGTAAAATCCTGGCTGTTAAGGGCCACCCTGAGACAGAGGCAAACCCCAGTTTACACCCCCCAGTGCAGGAAGTGGTTTTCGAGGGCAGATGCAGAGCCCGGCATCCGTGGTGGCTGTGATGAATCATCGGAGTGAGAGCTGCAGGTTGTCCCTGGGTCAGCAGACCTGGCTGCTCAGTGAGTAGCTGTGTGATGTTGGACAAGTCACTTCTAGCAGCCCACCACTACCCCCAACCCAACATCCGGTGGGCATCTGGGGCCCAGGAACCAAAGCTGGTATGAGTGTGAACTCTGGGTGTCATAGCTGCCATCCCTCCTTAGCCTATTCCGAGCTCTGGATTGGATTTGGGAGACGATTTGATTAGGTCCTAAACAGTGGCTCCATTTAGAGGGCCTGGTTCATTTCCTGTGTGCTTACAGCAGATGAGACATGGGCAGAATTAACCTGGTCCAGCCAAGCCAAAGAAGTGATGGATGGGAAAGACACAGACCCCCACCTCTGGAGGCGGGGCAGTGGCTTCCAGCACTCTGGACCCAAGGCCCTGGGTGAGCAGGCTGGTCTTCCTGGGGCGCCCTGGCTGGATTCTTGTTACTTCAGCTGTTGCAACAGCTGTCTCACTGGGTCCCCAGCTGCCTGTACTTCCTCTATCAGAGCAGTCCCCATGCTCCTTCGGACTAGTTGTCTAACCTCTGTTTTTTCTGCTTAACTGAGGGCAGAGATTGTGTCTGACTTGTTCCCTGCCGTCCCCCTAGTACCTACCTCAGTGCTTGGAGAATGCATGAATGTATGCGTGCCCCAGTCCTCCCTGCCATCCACACATCCTGCCCACATTCCCCAGAGCAGCTTTGACACAGCACAGCTCTGCCTGTGGCATTTCATTGCTCACAGGGCAAATCCCATGCCCACCATGTGTTCTGCAACCTCCCCCTCATCCTTTCCTCCCCTCCTGCCCTAATTTTCTCCTACACTTGCCACCCTCTCACCCCTGGGTTTCTCGGGTTTCCTATAATTGCTCCAGAGCTCCCGTCAAACCACTTCCCACCCCAGCTCTCCCAAGAACAGGGGCCTTACCAAACCTGCACACAGCCCCTGTTCATACAGGCCTGCCTGGGAGCACAGAAAGAACCATGAGCTCTGGGCCCTGTTCGCCAGCATCTGCTGATGTGGGATGCACCCAGGTGAGGGGCCTCAGGCAGCACTCCAGGCTGTTCCTTCTCCTACTACAGCCCTCTGAGGGCCCCAAACACTTGTGTGTAAGGCTCCAAGGAAACAGGGAGAGACCCTGGGCAGGAGATGTGAGTTCTAATCCTGCATCAGCCTCTCATTCTTAGGTAATTCCTTTACCCTCTGGGACCCCAGGTTTCTTATCTCTAAAATAAGACCACTGATAGCTCCCATTGTATCAAAAACTTTTCCAGGGCCAGGCACTGTGAGGAGACTCAAATAGTCCTGTGAGTCCAGTGTGATATCATTGGGCTCAATTCCAGATGAGGAAACGGAGGCTCTGAGGTGTTGAGAGGCTTGGCCAGAGTTGCACAGCTAAAAAGTGGCCCCATTGGGATCAAAATCAGCCTGGCTCGGGTATCTGAGCACATAACCACTGGGCCCTCTGAGAACCCTTCCGTCTTGGTTAGTTTCTCAGCTGATCCCTCCGGGTAGGTGCCCTCTGGGGGCAGTACCCCTGCCTGAGCGGCACTTCCCCTCCTGGCTTTGTTTGGTTTGGCCTCAATTTAGAACAGGGTTGGCAGAGGCAGGCTGACTTGCATTTCTGGTTTTGGGTTTGTTGCTGCACTTTCCCCAAGGGGTGGGCGGGCTCCGACTGACAGTCACCACTGGGACAGGCCTGGGCCCCACCCTCACCACCCAGGAAAGGGGAAATGCGGCCTGCTCCCCACTCAGTGCCACTCCGTGCCAGGCCCTGAGGGCACCCGGTTGCTGCTTCCTTCCGTCTTTCCCCAAGGACTATCAGAGGCAGGTGGCTGGGCCAGGGGGTGGGTCGGGGGGAGGTCTGGCCATGTGGTAGGGTGATAGGACTGAGGGGCCCCAGGGAGCTGGCTGCAGGGCAGTTTGTTTCTCCTGATGGAGAATGCTCCCTGGTGGGTGGGGCGATGGGCTGGGGACTGGTTTGCTCATGGGGACAGAGATCAGAAGTGGGCTTGAGAAGAACAGGGCCAGAAGGCCTGGGCTCTGGCCCCAGCCTAGCCCCTGATTTGTGCAGGGTGGCTTTGGGCAAGTCACTAAGTCACTGTCCAGACTGGGCCCTCAGCCTTCCTGTCTACCCAATGGAGGGTCTTTCTGTCCACCTGGGAACAGCCTGATGGGACTGAAGCACAGCCCTTAGTTTCCAGATGAGAATTCTGGACTGGAGGCCCTGACATTACAATTGCCAACACTGACTCTGGTGTTTGGCAAAATTTGGGGTATGTGGGAAACACGTGCTGCTGGTTGAGGTCCTTAACTTCAGAATTTCCCTCTAGATCAATGCTTTTGAAAGCATTAACTCCAACACCACCATCTTCTGTAGGAGCTTTCCAGCTTTTCCAGCTTTTCCAGCATATGCTCCTGATCTGTTACTCAGGCATGCTGGTTATCCCATTTCATAGGTGGACACCTTGAGGCCTAAAGGTTGGTGACTGGCTGTACCTGACACCCTGTGTGATTCTAGGTTGCCCCTTGCTCCTCTCTGGGCCTTAGCCTTTCTGTCTATGCAGTGGGGATTTCAGATTGCTGTTTTTTCAGAGTCTGAGAGGGCCCTTGTATGGAGTCACCTCTGAGCTGCAGGCAGGATTTCCAGGGCAAGAAGGCCACAGCGTCAGCAGGCACCTGTCTTTGGCCTGTGAGCCATAGCCTAAGGCGTGCCCTTCCCGACCTTGGCCAGATCACGCTAGAGTCCTCTGAGGCCTCCCCTCCCTTGCCCAGCCACCTTCTCCACTCTGCGGGGCTCCACTTTCACTTTCACGCTCCCAGGCTGTGGCTCTTACCCGTGCCGCGCTTTCACATCCGCTCACATCTGTGCTCCCAGATGCCAGCGTGACCCCTGACATGTGTGTGCAGCAACCTGCAGCTGCCCCAAGCCATGGCTGAACACTGACTCCCAGCCGTGGGGCTTCACCATTACAGACTCCCCGGGGCTTCAAAGACTTCTCAGCTTCGAGCATGGCCTTTTGGGTGTCAGGGCAGCTGTACAATAGTGGGTAAGTCACCGGCCTTTGGGCTCAGTTTTCTCATCCATCAAATGGACATTAATGATTTCTACAATGAGAGCTCTTAACCCACGTTCTGGGGGTACTTACCCCTGAAGTTTTCTGCCAGTGTGCGCGTGTGCCCGCAGGTGCACACATTCCCAAGCATCTGTTCAGTTCCCGAGTATGGGTGGGGTCTTTCCCTTTCATTAGTTCTCAGCAGCTATGGCTTCTTGAAGTCAAAATCTGGGCTCTAAATAAATAGTTCCAGCTCCGGCATTCCTGATCCTTGAGTGGGAGGGGCCCACCCCAGACTTGAGAACTGCCTCCCTGTGTGGTTGTGGCACCATGGACACTGACTTTTTCGGGGCCCCAATCTTCTGGCGACATAGCTGCTATTCAGACTTTCATCAAGAGAAATGTTTTTCTCTTTGCACATGAAATCTACTGTCGAAACTCAGCAAAACCCCCTAGGATCCCGAGGGTTGTGTGTGAGGCAGGAGATGCTGTGTTTTTTGAGGAATTCCTGAGCTTCCTCCAAGCAGTTTTAAAATCCCTGGGTGGGTGATTCTTCAGGGAGGTTCCATGTGTCTGTGACATCTGGTGAGTCCAGGTATGGACAATATTTTAAAGTTCCGGTTTCATTCCAGTTTAATAGTTTCAAAAAGATACTTAAGCGTTCAGAGCACATTCTTGTTTGAATGACTCATTAGGATTTTTTAAACTTTAGTTCAGGTAGAAGACACCCTGGGCTGGGTTCAGTGACCGCCCTGGCTTTGGGGTTTGGCTTGGTTCTGGTCCATAAGCAGAGACTGCCTGGTTCTCCTTTATCCCCAGAGGCAACTTTGACCCTGTTTCCTTTTCTGTAAAATGGGGACAGTGATGCTTCTTTTATAGGGTTGTCGGGAAGGCCATATAAGAGAGTGGGGTCAAGCTGGCCTGGCACCTGCCAAAGCAGGAGCTAGATAGACAGTGGTTACCTCTCCCTCTTCTCCTATAAATGACCAGCTGTGTTTTTGATGGACCAGAAAGTTCAAGCAAGAAGACAGGGTGAGAATTGTTACACAGCTAAGTCAAAGGGGCTTTGGGGGTTCCATCTGGCACCTCAGCTTTCAGACTGGGGGGCCGGGGTTCAGGCCACTGCCTGATTTCATGTCAGCTCATGCATGGTGTCTGGCATCTGGGAGCCTCCTCTTCTGAACCGTTCTTGTTTTCTTTTTGTTTCCCAGATGTTTGAGACGGAGGCAGATGAGAAGAGGGAGATGCCCTTGGAGGAAGGGAAGGGGCCTGGTGCCGAGGATTCCCCACCCAGCAAGGAGCCCTCTCCTGGCCAGGAGCTTCCTCCAGGACAAGACCTTCCACCCAACAAGGATTCCCCTTCTGGGCAGGAACCCGCTCCCGGCCAAGAACCACTGTCCAGCAAAGACTCAGCTACCTCTGAAGGATCCCCTCCAGGCCCAGACGCTCCGCCCAGCAAGGATGCGCCACCATGCCAGGAACCCCCTCCAGCCCAAGACCTCTCACCCTGCCAGGACCTGCCTGCTGGTCAAGAACCCCTGCCTCACCAGGACCCTCTACTCACCAAAGACCTCCCTGCCATCCAGGAATCCCCCACCCAGGACCCTCCACCCTGTCAAGATCTGCCTCCTAGCCAGGTCTCTCTGCCGGCCAAGGCCCTTACTGAGGACACCATGAGCTCCGGGGACCCACTAGCAGCTACCGGGGACCCACCTGCGGCCTCCAGGCCAGCCTTTGTGATCCCCGAGGTCCGGCTGGATAGCACCTACAGCCAGAAGGCAGGGGCAGAGCAGGGCTGCTCGGGAGATGAGGAGGATGCAGAAGAGGCCGAGGAGGTGGAGGAGGGGGAGGAAGGGGAGGAGGACGAGGATGAGGACACCAGCGATGACAACTACGGAGAGCGCAGTGAGGCCAAGCGCAGCAGCATGATCGAGACGGGCCAGGGGGCTGAGGGTGGCCTCTCACTGCGTGTGCAGAACTCGCTGCGGCGCCGGACACACAGCGAGGGCAGCCTGCTGCAGGAGCCCCGAGGGCCCTGCTTCGCCTCCGACACCACCTTGCACTGCTCAGACGGTGAGGGTGCCGCCTCCACCTGGGGCATGCCTTCGCCCAGCACCCTCAAGAAAGAGCTGGGCCGCAATGGTGGCTCCATGCACCACCTTTCCCTCTTCTTCACAGGACACAGGAAGGTGAGAAAGCTAAAGGGGGAGGGAAAAGGATACATGCAATGTGGGGAGGGCTGGCCCAGGAGCTGCAGGGAATGAGAAGTCACCATGTTCCACCCCCACTGTCCTGGCAGCCTCCCAGCGAACCTTCCACCTGTTGGACAGAAGATAAAACTGAGGCCCAATGGGACCAAGAAGGCAGAGCCTGGACTTAAACCCATGACTTTAGGATTCCAGATGCTGTGTTCTTATAGCTCCACTGGTCCCCACAGAAAGCAGAGCAGGTGTAGCTTAGCCCAGGCCATTGCGTATTTGGAGTTAAAAGATCTGAGATAGTAGCTGGAAAAATAGTTACAGCCTAGCCAGACTAGAAATCCATCAGCCAGTCACAATGACAACACACATTTATTCCGTGTCCACATTATCCTAAGCAGTTTACATGAACTCATTAACTCTCACAACAGCCCTTTGAAGTAGATAGTATTTTTGTGCCCATTTTACAGCAGAGGAAACCGAGGCAAAGAGAGGTTATCTAACTTGCTCCAGGTTACACAGTTTATCAGTGTCTGAACCAGAATTCGAATCTGGTTCCAGGGCCAGTGCTCTTAATCAACCACCACACCGTTTGCCTCTCGTGAATATTTATATGTAGATAAATAAGTATTTATTGATTTCCTGCTGTGTACCAGGCCCTGCGCGCTGCAACATAGCAGGAGCCACAGAAGTGTGTGAGGCTGGTCTCAGCCTGAGAGAAATAAGTTACCTGTGTGAAGTGGCCTAACTGAACAGATTGCGCCATGATCTTGAAGCCCACCAGCTAGTTTGGGTCTGGGCTCTGTTTCTTACTATGTGGCTTTGGTTGAGTCACTCAACTCCTCTGAGCCATAGTTTTCTTCTCTGAAAAGTAGAGGTTAATAGCACTCACATCCCAGAATGGTTGAGGATGAATGGAAGAGGCTGGTGCCTGATAACACTAGCCACATGAGAGGCGGCCCTCAGGGAATGCTGGGCCCCACTCCTTCTCTTGAATTGCAACAGCCAGTGCAAGGTGTTGGTGTGAGGCCAGGTGAGTAGGGGTGGTCAGTGCTCATGGAGCGCAACTGACTCAGAGATCTAGAACTTCAGGAGGACAGACCCCAGGGCCTAAAGCCATCAGGGAAAGCTTCTGGAGGAAGATACCTCTCAGCTTGGCCTTGAAGGTTGAACAAGATTAGAATAAACAGAGAGGTAGAGGCAGGCATTCTTTGGCTAGAGCAGAGCATTCCTAAAGGGCAGATGCCTGGCACAGGTGCTGCTATTCCTCCGTCCAACCCATGGCAGACATCGTTAATGGATTCCAGCATACTTCCTCACCAAGTTGGGACATGTCCTCAGAAGCCTGCTTAGCTTCTTAGCCACTAGCAAGAAGGCAGACTTGCCTTCTGGGGAGATGCCTTCTGCTGAAAGCTAGTCATTCTCACAGGGCAGGCTGGGGCCCTCCAGAAAAGGGTCTTGAACTTTGGCCTTGGAACTAAATCTCCGTTTCCTCATCTGTAAGCGTGTGTGGTTCTCACACTGTGATGTGCTCCGGAATCACCAAGGGGAGGTAATTAATATATGATTCCTAGTCCCCATACCCAGAATTCTGGAATCAGAATCTCTAGGGGTGGTGCCCAGACCCTGTATTTTAAACATGCCCCGAGGGATCATGATCTTGCCAAAGTTTGAATATCACCATCTTAGGCCGTTTCTTGATGGTTTCTACAGGAGAGAGTCCGGAACGCTGTCCTTCCAAGGCAAGGCCTCAGGCTTACTCAGATCAGGCCTGGCCACTCCACTTTGGAGGGCGGTTGAGGCCCAACTGCCTTGGGCTTCCCAATCCTGATTCCCCCACTACACCCTTCCCAGTTCTAATCCCCTCACCACACTTGCTCCAATAAAACTGTTTATATACAGATAAATTCACACACATTCATGTGTACGCATTTATCTAATTCCCCAGCTCAGTTGGCCTCGGCTCCTATTTTGGGACAGATACTCCTGCCTGGGAGTCCAGCAGGCCTGGACCAGCTCTCTCTTGTCTCAGCTTCCTCCTTTGGGTTCCCAAGGTTCCCACTGGCACCCTCCCCTGTCCCACCAACTTTTAGCCGGTCGCTTCCTTTCTTGGGTTTGAGTGGCTGAGCTGGCGGAGACATCAGAGACTGCCCCCAGCCTGGTGGTGGCCACCCTTCCATGTGGCTTCCACACACCAGTCCCTGAGCCCTTTGCCATTCATATCCTGCCCTCTTCCGCCAGCAGCTTCAGTACGAAACTTGTCAAGAGGAGATGAAGCCCCAGATGGGACAAACACCATGGTCTAGCTCCATCTCTTACTGGTACTGGGCCTTGGGCAAGTCCCTGCCCCTCTGTGAGCCACAGTTTCCTCCTTGGTGAAATGGGTATGGTAATAATGCCTCCTTCCTAGAGTTGCTGGGAAAATTAAATAGCTTAACACAGGTAAAACATTTAGGGCAGTACTTGGCGCTCAGCACCTGGTGGGTGCTGCATAAATGGTAATCATGTGATGCGGAGGGGGAGGGGGAGAAGAGCAGTTACCAGGATAGTACTGGCTGTGCCACCATTCAAAGTACCACCAGACCCCATTTCTCACCTTCCTGACACTGCTGCAAGGTGGACAGGCACTCGTCCTACAGTGGGAGGCTGAGGCTAGCAAGAGATGTTTTGCTGCCAGCCACACAGCAGCAAGTGATTGATGGCGCTGGACGAGACCTCACCCTTGTCCAGTCAGTCCTCTGTGGCTCTACCCTAGACTCTGCGACCTCATGCTGATGAGGGGCCAGGGGTGGGGGACTGGCAGAGGGACAGCGGTGGGTTCCCCCATGACTTCTATCTTCCTGGCTTTGGCCCGGCTCTTCTGGGAGGGTCCCCTGATGCTGATGGGCCACTATTCCCAGGCAATGCCAGGCAAAAGGTGAAGAGGCGAGGGGTGAAATGTTCAGGTTGTGGAGTCAGACAGACCCAGGTTCAAGTCTCAGCTCTGCTTCCTCCACCCTGGCTCTGAGACCTTGGCCAAATTGCTTCTTTCTCTGAGCTTCAGTTTTCTCTTATAAATGGAACACGGAGTCCCCTGGGAGTTGTCCCAAGGGTTCCAGGGCTCAGTACATGGAAAGCTTGGGCTGGTCATTTGTGCTGCTGTGCGGATAAGCTGAGGCTGCCCAGAGCGCATGCTGCCTGCCACAGGGTGACATTCAGTCTCGACGTTGTCTCCTGTCCACACCCCTGTTATCCTGCCCTCTTGTGTGCTGAGCAATTTCTACTGCGAGTAGGAATGTCAGAACAGGCAGACCTCAGAGATGGTCTGCTCGACCATGGTGATCTCACAGATGGGCCGACTGAGTCCAGAGAGGGAGAGCCCCCTCCCCTACCCCCACCACAGTTCTCCAGCCGGCCGTCCACTGGGTCTGGCGCCCTGTGCTGGGTTGAGTGGTCTCATGGTGCCCCCTGCCGCCAGACCCCTGCCTTCCCGGCTGCTCCCCGGAGGCCCTGCAGAGCAGATCCACAGGCCTTTTTCCTGGGGAGTCAAGGAAGCCCCGGAGAATCATTGTGTTTGGGTCCAGGATGCTGCCATTGAATTCTATTCCAGCGTATCTGGCTCAGCACAGAGGGTCATGGGCTATTCTTTGACAGTGAGGAGACCACAGGCTGCAGCCCTTCCCTGGCCCTGCTTCCTTCCTCCCCTGCAGGGGACTGGCCTGGACAGAGGTGGTCCACAGCGGGTGCCAGCCCTGTTTCACTAAGCTCCCACGTAGGTCAGAGATCAGACGAGAGGACCCCCAAAATGCCTTCCAGCTCCTATTGATAATAGGATGATAATACCTTCAGGCCTCCTATTTTTAAAAAGCCTAAAGACTTATTTCGGATGTGTAAACAAGTAAGTACAGAGTTTAAATCCACTGTTTCCACGTGGTTCCATGGGGCCTGCCAGGCTGGGCTGGATCAGAGAGGGCAGCCATGGATGGCCAGGGAACGCCAGAAGTCCAACCAGGACCAACAGGGGAAGCCAGCTGAGCCCTGCTCACAGACGAGCCCTCAGTCACTAGTGGGCTCTGGACCCAGACCACAATTCTCTGCTACTTGTTAGTTCAGAGGGCCCAGGCCAGTTACCAAACTGCCCTGGGCATCGGTTTCCTCAGCTGCACACTGAGGGGAAATATCAGTAGCTAGCTCTTAGAATCGTTGCCAAGATTAAATGAGATAAAGTATGTTAAAACACTTTGGCCCAGCACCTGACATGTAGTGAACGCTCAATAAATAATGGCAAAACCCATGCTAGCTAAGAGTACTTGCTCACTGCTGTGTGTTGGGCACTGTGCTGAGCATGTCCCCGTGTTAACTTACATAATCCACACCACAGCCCTTTGAGGGAAGTCCAGTTATTACCTGCATTTTACAAATAAGGAAACTGAGGCACAGAGAGGGATGTAACTGAGCTAAGGTCAATGAGCTAATAAATGATTGAGCTAAGCTTCAAATCCAGGCAATTAAAAATCTACACTCTTAATCATTGCTATAATTACAGTAAGAATTATAATTATTGTTCCAAGAGGTGGTGAGCTCCTAGTCCCTGGAGGTGGCTGGATGAGGCTGGGCAGGGCCCAGGGATTCTGCCTGGAGTGAAGGAAGGGCTGCATGGTCTTGGACTCACCTCCATCTGCTTTTCAGCCGGACAGGGTCACGTAGTGAGACAGTGGGGAGAGGATGGAAAGGAGAATCCCTTTGGAGGGCCTTTGCAGGCTGGGCCCTGGGCAGGCCTTGAGGCAGCTGTGGGAGGGAGAAGTCTGGGGAGCCACTCTGGCTGCCTCCAAGGTCAGAGGCCAAAGCCTCCCTGCAGCTATGGTGAGTCCCTAGGGCTGGGAATCAGAACCCGATTTTTTCACCTCAGTTTCTCCTTGGCTCACAGGCTCTTCTTGGTGCTGGGGTTTCCCCAGCAGCCCAGGGGGCCAACTCCTAGGGCCAGAGCTGCCCAGCTCCTCTGTCAGGCTGCTGGGCTTGGGTCAGTCCCTGCCGAAGACACTCTCCTCCCCGCAGTGGAAGGAAGAGCCCATTTCCCAGCAGCGCAGAGGCTGGGGATGGCGGCTGGGTGGGAGTGGTCCCCAGGCCCATTGTGTGGAGCCGATAAAGTACGGAAGCTGAGGTTAGAATGGGAGGAAGCCCAGGGCCCGAGGGCTCTTTCCCACGAGTGGGGGCCTTGGGCATGGCCTTGCCAGGCCAGCGTGACTGCAGCCTGTATGTGCACTGAAGGGTGCCCTGAATGGTGACAGTGGTGACACTCACTGGGCAATGACCACTGGTTACTGAGGTTAGCGTGGGTGCCAGGACTGGGCCTTGGGGTCCAGAGTTTATCCAGGTGAACCTTCCGTCAGCCCTGTGAAGTGGCTGTCACTATGCCTAAGCCATAGCTAAAAAAATGGAAGCCGAGAGGCTAGGAAACACCCAACGTTGGTGAAAGCAGGATTTATATCCAGGTCTGGTTCCAAACCCTTGCTCTGAAATCACACACCATACGGCGTGTGCCCCTGTGTGCACGTACACACGTGTGTGTTTACAACTCTGGTGGGGCAGCATTCTCAGGAAGGAGGCAGCGCTTCCCGAGTCTTTCACGGGAAACATTAAAATGTGTTCCGACCTTGCATTTTTGAGTAGCAGCATCCTCTGGTGGAGAAACACAGGCCTTGAATTGAGGCAGATTCCAGCTCTGTCACTTACATGCTGGGTCTCCTTGGGGAAGTGACTTAAATTCTCTGAGCCTCTATTTACTTTATAGGTTTATTGTGAGGTTTAATGAGATAGTATCTGAATTATACCCTATTCAGGGCCTGGCCTATAGTATGAGCTAAATGAAGGTGTAATTCATCCATCCATCCACTCATCCACTCCTTCATCTACCCACTCACCCACCCACCCATCCATCTATTCAGGCATGCGTTCATCTACCATCCACCCACCCACCCACCCATCCATCTATTCACCCATGCATTCATATATCCATCCACTCATCCACTCTTCCATCCATCCGCTCATGCATCCATCCATCCACTCATCCATCCATCCACCCATCCATCCATCCATCCATCCACCCACCCATATATTCATCCATCCATCCATCCACTCATCTATCCATCCACCCACCCACCCGTATATTCATCCATCCATCCATCCACTCATCTATCCATCCACCTATCCACATATCCATGCATCCATCCATCCATCCATCCATCCATCCATCCATGCAGGTGGGAGACTCACAAAAGCATCCCCCAGGGAAGGAATTGCACATGGAGATGAAGACCTTCTGTTGGTTGGAAGGCAGAGTCGAGGAGGTTGCTGAAGTAGGGGCCAGGCTGGAGAGATAACTGAAGGAGTTGTAACTGATATTAAATGGAACTTTCTGCCCTGATCCTAAGATGGTAGATCCGGTCATGTTATGGAGTTTGGACGTTATCCCGAGGGCACTAGGGAGCCATGGAAAGCTATAAGGCAAGAGAGGTGCGCTGAGGCCTGTGTAATGATTTATTTTATACACTGCTGACCATCTCAGGTCTCCTTTGAACTTCAGAATCCTGACTTAATCATTATGATCCTGATTTTAGAAACTAAGGAATAGAGGCTTAGAGAGGGGCAGGGATTGGCCTAGTGACACAGCAGAAGCCCTGCCCTCTCACCTGCTCACTGCCTGCAGTGAAGCCTCTGTCATGAGTGCCAGCTGTCTGGCTTCTCCCCAGTGAGCTGGGGACCTGAATGTCCCAGGAGGAGATCCCTGTGGCCGGAGATTCTGCCAGGCCGATTCCACTTCATGACCAGGCTGTTCCCAGCAGTGGGGTTCCCCTCCCTCACCTGTGTGCCGGGGGTGGGGGTTTGGGGGTGGAAGGGGCTGGTGGCAGGGACTGTTGGGTCTCTGAGCCTCTCTTTACTTAGGCAGGAGCTCCTGGGTGCCCAGACTGCATCGTGTCTGTCTTCTCTCCGCAGATGAGCGGGGCTGACACTGTTGGGGATGATGACGAAGCCTCCCGGAAGAGAAAGAGCAAAAACCTGTACGTTGGGAAGATCCCTGGCTTCTGCGCTCCTCTTCCTCCCTTGCCCCAGGGCTTGTCTCTCCTCTAGGGGTCAAGCTGGGGAGAAGAGGTTGTGCCTGGTCCCGCACACAACCCCAGACAGACACCAAGGAAAAACTGGATCTTGGAACTTTGCAGTGACCCCAAAGTGGGGTCACCTGGGTCCTAAGCATTCTCTCCAAGTGATGCAAAGTGCTGATTCAGTACCGGGAAGCCACAGTGAACCAGAGGCAACCAGCCCAGTTGCCCTGGCTTTAGCCCAGCTTCTGAGCCAAGCAGGGACCAAGTGACTTCAACAACTCCTTTGCTCCCTCTGGGCCCACGAGTGACCTGAGAAAGGGTGGAACTGACAGTCATGGGGCTCTTCTTTCTCTTCCTGAGCTCCTGAATGCTAATAGTCTCAGGCGTTGCCGGGAGGGGGCGCTGCTGGCCCAGCTGCCGAATCCCGCACTCCCCAAGCCTTTCTGGCCACACTCAGGCCTTCTTATACTATGGGGTGTTTGTTAGAGGTGTCAATGAAAACGATGTGTGTGTGGGTTCTCAGGTCTCCTTCTACCCCCAGGCCTAAGGCCCTGGAGACTCGGGGGAGGTATAGGGAGGAGGCAGTGGGGTGCATGCACAGTGACCCCCGCAGAGGAAGCCCCTCCCCACCAGGTCCTCTAGCACCCACCACTAGGCAGGAATTGGGCTATGGGGAGGAGCCTCCTGCAACCCTCTTCCCTGCCCTTGACCTTGGGTGGGGTCCACTACCCTAGAAAGCCTTCCTCACCCCAGCTGCCTTGACCTCTCCAGTTTTCTGCAGCAACTGTTGGCTTCTCTTAGTCCACAGCCAATTGCACTTTGTTAGCAAGGTGAAATGCATAAACCAAAACAGTCCCTTGCACCAACCATCTTCACTTAACCTTTTGTAGGATGAGAGAGGATCCAGGGGGTGCCAGGACTGTTGAATATGGCACTGGAAGTGGGAGGTGTAGGGAAGCAGTGTGTGGCAGCAGAGGGCAGGCATCCCGGGTGCTGGAGCAGCCCTGTCTAGCCTCCTTTCAATGTAGGTGCTGCCTTTTGAATTGCCTGAAGCCCACACATTTTTTTTTTTTGGAGACAGAGTCTCCTTCTGTCACCCAGGCTGGAGTGCGATCTTGGCTTGCTGCAACCTCCGCCTCCCAAGTTCAAGCAATTCTTGTGCCTCAGCCTCCCAAGTAGCTGAGATTACAGGTGTGTGCCATCACACCCAGCAAATTTTTTTTGTACTTTTAGTAGAGATGGGGGTTTTGCCATGTTGGCCAGACTGTTCTCAAACTCCTGGCCTCAAGTGATCTTCCCGCCTCGGCCTCCCAAAGTGCTGGGATTACAGACATGAGCCACCACGCCTGGCCTCTGAAGCTCACACTCTTAAAAGCTTAGACGAGGAGTCTTAGGACATCTAGGGTAATAATAAGAATAACCATTAATGTTTATTATGCCAGGCACTGTACTGTGCATATTTCATATGTGATCTAATTTAATCTTTACCACTACTTTTATTTTCCGTTCCGTTCTTTCTTATTGACCTTACCCTTATTTTACACATGAATAAACTACTGTGCAAAGAGGCTAAGTTACATGGCAAGGAAGCGTTGGAGTTGGGACCTGGAGACCTAGCCTGCTGGCTCCTGTTTGACAGGAAACAGCCTGACAGAGAAAAAAGCTTGATAGGAAACTTGAGAGGTCAGGAAACTTGTCAAAGGGCACACAGCTGGTAACTGCTGGAGCTGGGATTTGAACCCAAGACTAACTCCAGAGCCTGGGCTCAGCCTCCCCTGTAGGACTGTCCTTCATTAGACAGGATGTCTAGGTCTTAGTGCCATTTTAAGCTTGAATAGCTTCAGAAGTATAAATGCTTCAAACTTACCAAACCCCCTTGAAAGTTTAATTATTTAACTTTCTTTTGCACATCTTTAGTTTTGTGATTTTTGAATAATCAATTTTTCATTTTCATTTGTGGTTTCAGTCAGCATTTTCCATCTTTGGGAGGATGGAGACCAAAACTTAAAGTGAAACATTTATTATTTGAAAATCACAAAACTATGCACACGACATTAAATAATTAAACTTTAAAATGGTGTTTTTGTAAGTTTATAGGACTTGTACTTCTGAAGTTATTCAGGCTTAAAACTACTAAGACGTTGGGGTCCTGCTGTATATTCATGACTGGATGTCGCCAATGCAGGTGACTGAGGCTGAGAGGCCGGCTGGCAGGAGCCATTCTCTGGGAGGTGCCCTGTACAGGGGGTCTCGGGAAAAGGGGGGCGAACATGAGCAAGAGGCATTTAACTCCTTTCTTGCCAGCAGTTTCACCCAGTGCTGAATTCTGCTGCCTCCTTGGGGACCGGCAAGGCTAAAAATGGTTCTCGGCTAAAAATAGCCAGTCCTGCCACCCTGGTGGGCAGTGCCTCCCCTGGCTCCCTCCTTCCCTCTCAGCAATTTGCTGACTTGTCCCCCACCCCCCACCACTGTCGCCCTGCCGCCATGGTAACGAGGAGGCCAGTCACAAATAGCTGGGACTGGCTTCCTGCCGGGGCGGCCCCAGAGGCTGCCCCTTGCAGACACATGCCCGTTTCACGGCTCCCTCTCCGGGTTGGCCAGAAGGAATTTTTTTTCCGCTCCCCCTCCTGGTGCCTCCCATTTCCTGGCTCCTCCTGTCTGAGTCCCAGCCCCGGCTTGTGCCTGGGAGTCCAGTCATCAGGCCAGGATTCCAGCGAGCGTGTGTGGCTGCAGCCTGCACCGCTGCTGCCTGCTGCCCAGGACGCGGGGTGGGGGACAGGAGCCAGAGTGGTGCTTCCTGCAGACCAATCTGCGGCCCCAAGGTGGGGGGCCCTACAGAGATGCTCCGAGGCATGTACCTCACTCGCAACGGGAACCTGCAGAGGCGACACACAATGAAGGAGTAGGTGCCCTCGACCCAGCTCTCCCGACTCTGGATTTGCAGGGGCGAGTGGGCCAGGCTGAGCAACCCTCTTTTCTGCTTCTGTCCCCAGAGCCAAGGACATGAAGAACAAGCTGGGCATCTTCAGACGGCGGAACGAGTCCCCTGGAGCCCCTCCTGCGGGCAAGGCAGACAAGATGATGAAGTCATTCAAGTAGGTCCTCCCTGGCACCCTGGGACCCTCTGGGGACTTACTGGCTCCCCGGGGAGTAGGACTGAGTGGTAGGGTTGAGGGGAAGGGGCTTGCCGGCTGGATCCAGCTCTGGGGAGACAGAGGCTCTCACAGAGGGAGCCGGGTACCTGGCAAGCAGCTATCCTCACAGGGAGCAGCTGCCCTAGGGGGAAGGCTAGGTGGGTGGAGATGGGGGCTGGAAGGGACCCTGGCCCCAGGAAAGAGGGTGGGCCTCCTTCCTGGGCGCCCCAGCTGGGCTCAGCTGCAAACTGGGCCCAGGGCAGTAAACAAAGGCCGCCTGGCCCAGCCTCCCCCCAGGTTCCCATGCCTCTCAGTGCCCTCACAGTGTTCCCTCCCTCACCCCTCAGGCCCACCTCAGAGGAAGCCCTCAAGTGGGGCGAGTCCTTGGAGAAGCTGCTGGTTCACAAATGTAAGTTGGGCCTGCCTGCCCCCTCCCTGTGCCCTCGCTCCCTCTCCCTTTTGCCCCCATCCAGACCCTGTGTAGCTGGTGCTAGAGAGGCCGCCTTCCCTCTCCTCGGCCGTCAGGGTGTCCTTGCTGTTGCAGAGAGGCTGAGCCCAAGCCGAGGCCCTTGGTCTGGCCTTGGAGCCAGCTTCTGCCAGCCCCTCCCTGTCCATGTGAGCTGGCACTGCCTGCCGGAGGCCCATGGGACCTGTGTGCTCAGATCCATATTCCCAGAATAAGAATAAACATTTCTACGTACTGAGGGCTTTCACGGCGCCAAATGTGCCTGCCATCTCATGGGCAGGGTCCCATCGGCTCCTCCCAGGGCTCCGGGAGACAGAATTGATAGTCCCCATTTCACAGATGAAGACACTGAGGCATAGAGACGGGGAGACCTGGCTGAGACCCTGAAAGAGGCAGTGGCAGGGCTGGGGCCACATCCCAGGGCTCCTGGCTGTCGGGGATGGGCATTGTACTCAGCTCCCAGCATGCCCATCTTCAAAGTCCTGTAGGGGTAAGCTGGGGCATCTTAAGGGCAGGAGAGGCTGACTTTGCCTCTTACCCCAGGATCTGTTCTCCTCATAGACGGGTTAGCAGTGTTCCAAGCCTTCCTTCGCACTGAGTTCAGCGAGGAGAATCTGGAGTTCTGGTTGGCTTGTGAGGACTTCAAGAAGGTCAAGTCACAGTCCAAGATGGCATCCAAGGCCAAGAAGATCTTTGCTGAATACATCGCAATCCAGGCGTGCAAGGAGGTAGGACCTCAGGGCAGACCCTCAGCTTCTCCAATCCCCAGGGCCCAGTGGCCCTTCAGCTGCAAGGTGGCAGCCAGCAGCAGCACAGGAAGGGGAGAGGCCAGAATGACTCCATGAGCCCAGGTACCCAGCGGGGAAGATGCAAGCTAGGATCAGGGGAAGAACAGAATCCCAGTTAGTAATAAAAATGGCCACCACCAAGGCACTGCCGTATGCCAGACATGTGCTAAGCCCTTTATGTATGCGCTCTCATGTTTAATCCACACAACAGCCTGTGAAACGAAGAGACAGGCTGGGCACAGTGGCTCATGCCTGTAATCCCAGCACTTTGGGAAGCCGAGGCAGGCAGATCACTTGAGGTCAGGAGTTCGAGACCAGCCTGGCCAACAGGGCAAAACCCCATCTCTACTAAAATTACAAAATTAGCCAGGTGTGGTGATGGGTGTCTGTGGTCCCAGCTACTCGGGAGGCTGAAGCAGGAAGCAGGAGAATCGCTTGAACCCGGGAGGCGGACGTTGCAGTGAGCCGAGATCGCACCACTGCACTCCAGCCTGAGTGACAGAGCGAGACCCTGTCTCGAAAAAAAAAAAAAAAAAAAAGGAGACAGTCTTAGACAGACAAATCATAATTGCGCCCATCTATTGAGTGTCTACTGTGTGCCAGGCACTATGTGCAAAGCACATTATATGGATGATCTTGCTTGGTTTTCACGCTTTGAGGAATGTACTATTATTCCTAGCTGGTAGATAAGACAACTGAAGCTCACTGCACTTAAGTGATTTGCTTAAAGTCACACACCCAGGTGTGGCACTCCTAGGATTTGAACCCAGGAAGCCTAACCCTCAGGGTGGTATTTTCAGCCTTATAAATGCTGCCAGCCCTACAGGAAATGACTGAGCCAGGACTTGAATCCTCTGGTCTGAGGGTCTCTACTTCAGATGAACCTTAAGATGTGGGGCAAAGGGGCTTGGAGGTGAGAGGCTGGATGGGTCCCTTCCAGACACATGCACCCTAAGGTCAGTCCCCAGCAGGCAGCCCTGACCATGTCCCCGTCTGTCTCCGCAGGTCAACCTGGACTCCTACACGCGGGAGCACACCAAGGACAACCTGCAGAGCGTCACGCGGGGCTGCTTCGACCTGGCACAGAAGCGCATCTTTGGGCTCATGGAAAAGGACTCGTACCCTCGCTTTCTCCGTTCTGACCTCTACCTGGACCTTATTAACCAGAAGAAGATGAGTCCCCCGCTTTAGAGGCCACTGGAGTCGAGCTCAGCGTTCACACCAGGCGGGCTGGGTCCCCTGCCCACCTGCCTCCCTCCCCCCTGTGACGGAGGGGGCAAGCAAGCCCCCAGAGGCTGTGTCTCTGGACAGACGGATAGACATAGGGAAGCGAGGCCTGGACCAAGAGAGGCCCAGGCTACTGGAGGAGTAGAAGGATGGGCCCCGTGGGGTCCCTACTGCCCCGGTACGAGGGGGCCCAAGGACCCTGGCAGGTCAGGGGCCCCGGCCAAGCCAGATCTGGAGCTGCTGCTCCCTGCTGCGGAGACCACGGAGGCTTTGCGTTGACCAAGTTCCTTAAAGAACTGGCTGATGGGGCAGGAGGTCCAGGCCTGGGCTCTCGGGCCCTCCTGGAGGGCCATTGGAGCTCGCAGCTCAGACCCCCACTTTGAGTTTTATTTATTTAAATAGTAGTTGGATGCTTGGCACGTTGTCCTGTAATAGGAAACCCTTGCCTCATCAGTTTTCCTGATTTACAAGTGCAATATTTTAGCCAATGCCTTGTGAGAAGCTGCCATGCAAAGGTGGACACCATTCTCTAGCTTCAGGGGATGTGCTCGTCTCAGGCACCGGTGGCAGGCAGCTGGCCTTCTGGACTAAGGCAGCCTGGGGGGACACTGCAGTCTGGCTACACACAGAGATCTGGCACCCCCTGGGTGGAGTGTCCCTCGGGGGCTTTGGGAAAGCATGGCACCCTCAGACCACACAGTAGCCGAGTTCTGGAGCAAATAAAAGGCCTGTGTTATTTCTTGTTCTTGACCCTTTTTGTGTGTTCCTGGTCTCAAGCCTTCCCAGGGTGGCTGGGGCTGGCTGGGAGGGTTGGTCGTTGGGCTGTTGATTCAGCCACTGCTCTCTTGCCATCACCTGCCCCCATCCTGGAGCCCGATACACTGATACACTGGTGAGGGCTGCTCTCCCACGCCTTCCTCTGTGCCAGGCGCCGTGCCACACATCCTAGTGGTCACTGCATCTCCTCCCCAAGCCTGGGAGGTAGGGCTTATCCCCATTTTACAGATGAGGAGATGGAAGCACAGACAGGGAAGATCACGTAGCCAGCAGGTGGCAGGGGTTCAGCCCAAGTCTGACTGGCTGCAAAGCCTGGGCTCTGCCGGCTACAGGATGGAGTCCTTGCTTGTCGCCAGCTGGCCACATGTCTTTCAGCAAGTTCCTTCACTTCTCTGCCTCACCACACCCTGAGGTTTGAATAGAACTTTCATGTGGTGCAGGGATGCCTGGTGAAGGTGGACGGGGCCAGAATCTCAGGAAGGGTGGTGGCGGCCTTATGGAGGCCTCTGGACAGAAGGAACAGCTGTGGAGACAGGAGATAGGACTCACAGAATCTTTCTGTGGCCCTGGGCAAGGCTTTCCCTATTGTGCCTTTGTTTCCCCTCCTACCTAACAGAAGACGCAAATTTAGGAAAGGCCCAGGGCATCCTTCAAGGGAGGACCTGGGCCACTTGCCTAGAAGTGGGCAGAAGAGGCTCAGAGCCCAGGCCAAGCTGATGCCAAAGCTGACCCCACATATATAACCTCCCCAGCGGCCAGGGCATGGCCCAGGGTGGGGTCTGGCTCAGCAGGGCTGTCTTAGATGAAGCTAGATGGAGTTGATGCGGGAGGAGCTGGGCCCCGTCTCCTTGGATCTTGTTCCCTGCCCGGGGTCTTGGGGACTTGGAGCTGCAGATGACATGGGGCTGTATAGCTCCCTCCTCCCTGCCTCCCCTCACTCATCTACCTGGGCAAGGCCAGCCCTGTTGGCCCCTCTGCACAGTGAGAGGATCAGAACTGTTGGTCTCTGGAGGCCTTCAGGGAGTTGGACTGAGCCCTCTTCAGAGTTACAGGGGACAAGGGCCAGGGCCTGGGTGTGGAGCAGATGCTCGGTAGGGCTTCATCAGGAGGAAGAGGTGGGCTGTCTGACTGCCACTCTGACCGCACCTAACTTTTCCTGCCCGTCTTGCAAATGGGACCCCTAATGCTTGCTCACCCTTGAAACCCATTTTGGAAGAATCTTCTGTGCAACAACAGGAGCCCAGCTCAGCAGAGAACCCGCTTCCCTCTGCTCCCCGGCAGCCGTGGCCTCTCCTTGACTAGCCTTTACCACATGTACTGAGTCAGGCATGGGTTTTTCTGTCTCCAAAGGCTTTGGAATCAGGCATTCCTGGGTTTGAGTCTTGTCTTTGCTACTGACTTGCTCTGTAACCTTGGCAAGTCACTGCCTATCCCTGAGCCTGCAAAAATGGGGATGATTCTATTGTCTTCTCAGTGCTGGGATGAAGAGCCAGTGAGCCAGTTCTGCAGAAAGGTCCTAACCTGGGGCCAGGCATACCGTAGGTGCTTGATACATGTTGGCACCAGAGTGTGAGCCCCTCCAGGAGTGGCGCTGGGTCTTTCTCCAGGACCTGGCAATGAGTGTCATTGGGCTTTATAAACTATGAAGAGCTTTCCCACTGTAGAGACTCAGTGTCTCACTGAGGCTGGAAGGGCCTGGGAAGAGTCATGCTCCTAATTCTGAACAAGGGCACCTTCCAGGTTTTTTCCAGGCCTGAGATTTGGCGACCTGACAGCTGGGAAAACTGGGGCCCAGGGAAGACTATAATACTACTCCCTACTCTCCCAAAATGGTAGAGGCAGCACTGGGTCTGAGCCCAGGACTTCCCTGCCTGACCTGGCCTCTCTCACATCTTCTGCTGGGAGGAGCCACTGGGTCCACAAGAAGACCCACCTTTCCAGTTCTTTCGATTCTAGGGATTCAGTTTAGGGCCAGGCCTTCCCTCTTCCACCTTCCCAACCTCCTGGTTCCCAGAGTTGCCACGGAAACCAAAGTCCAGGAGAACAAAGTCAGGCAGATGGAATTCCTATTTCGGAAGGCCCCACCGCCTGGTTTCCATTACTCACACCCCGGTTCCCTCGGCCCCCGAGCGGCTTTGGCTGCGCAGGGCAGCTGGAGGGCAGACTAGAAAGGCATCTGGGTCCCCCTGCCCTAGGCCCTGCCTGGGCTCCCTGGAGGACCTTGGGTACATTCTCTGCCCACTTAGGCCTCAGTTGCCTCATCTGTACAGTGTCATTTGGGCTGGTTCCCATTTTCTTTCACAGGAGAGGAAGGAGCAGTGCTCTCTGGTCTCTGGCAATTCCGTCAACGTGGGATCACAGAGCTGTGATGTCATTCCATCCAGCTCCTCCCCATCCCATAGATGGGAAGACTGAGGGGAGGGAAGGGAAGCAGCACCCTTCACCGTAGCGGTGAAGGGCCTTGGAGTCAGGCTCTGGGGCTCAGTCTCTGGCTCCACCATTTACTACTAGCTGCAAATCTTTGAAGAAGTCATGTACCCTCTCTTTCCCTCGGCTTTCTCATCCATAAATTGTGCGCATTGGCACTTACCCCAGAGTCGCAATGACTAAGTGAGGTCGTGCATGCAACAAGTTTAGTTCAGTGCATGGCGTGGGGTAGGTGCTTCATAACCGTGAGCTGCTGTTAGCGATCTCATTATTCAGGGTCACAGGTCACATTCTCCACTTGCCCAAGCCAGAGAAGATGGGGGGGCCTTTAGTCTCAGACCCCAGATCCTTGTCCTTCCAGGAACAGTTTTGCTGGAGGACAAAGCCAGCCAATTCTAGGGAGTAAGTGAGAAACAGCCTGTTCCCGTACCGCTGCCCAGTCTTGGCCCTGCTGGGAGCAGTTGGGGTCAGCTGGCAAATAGGTTGTGGTGGGTGGAGAGGCAAGAGGGCACAGCAGTGCCACTCAGTTGGATGCCAGCAGGAGGGGGTGCCACTCAGTTAGATGACAGCTGCAGAGGTGCCAACTGCAGCCAGGCTCCTGGTGGGAGAGTCAAGTCCCTCATGCTCTCGGCCTCTGCCATGTAAGTGACATGCTCTCTTGACCTGTCTTGGGCCAGCTATGGCCTCCTAGACTCTCCAGCTTGGAAGAGACCATTGAGTCTAAACTGCTGCCCAGCTCTTAGGACCCCTGGGTTTCTGCTTGATTCCTTCCATGATGGAGCTCAGAAGGGCCTGGGAGCCCCTTAGGGGTTCCAAAGTTCTCTCCTTCTGAAGTCGGGTCCTGGGGTGGGGTGGGGAAGGAGGGATAGGTTAGTGCTACCCCTTGCATGCCTCCTGCCCAGGCAGCCACCTCTGGACCCACCAGATTCTCCAGCTTCACTCCTCCCTGCTCCTCTCACTTGCACCAAACTCTCAGCTCCTCGCCCTACCTCCCTGCCTCTGCACCCCCTGGTCCCTTAGCCTACTGTCCCCCCCCAAACTCCTCCCACTGACATCCCACCCCAGAAGGCCTCTCTGCTTCACCTCCCTTCCTGCCCAAACCTCAGGCTCCTGGCGACTCCCCCACAGCCCCACCTCTCCCTCAGAGCTCTCAGGCCCTTAAGCAATGGACCTGACAGGAGTCTCAAAGAAGCCACTTGTTTGTTGTTGTTTTGCTAACAACTGGCAACATTTGTGGAACATCTGGCTTTGCCTGTCCTCTCCCTAGCCAGGGAAGGGAGGAGGAAAGGGGTACCCTGGGCCCCCTGCTGCAGTGGTGCTCCCTTCCTTGGGTGGGAGGAGGCAGTGGGGGATGGAGGAACAGCTGTGGGACTGATCCCATCTGCCGGGTCCGGGTACAGAAGAGAGTGGAGGCATGGTTGGGGGTGGGGAGGGCAGTGCCAGGCGGCAGGTAGAAATAGGAGCCAGGACCACGCAGAGGCACACACGACGCATTCCATGCCTCATTGCCATCGATCCTCACAAAGCCCTGGGAGGAAGGGCTGAGTATTATTTTCAGTTTACAAATGAGAAAATTAGGGTTCAGAGAAAGTGGACAGCCCGTCATGGCTGAAGAGGGACGGGGACCTCTATCCCTGACTTCCAGGCAGCCTCAGCCAGGGCTTTCCAAAAGAATCCACACCTCCAGCCAGTCTGTGAGACTTAGTGGTTCAGCTGGAGTTGCACATGGGGGCTTTTGATGCTGGTTCTCTTTGGCTTGTGGGCAGAATTTTTCTAAGGAAGTCCGAGGAATAGGTGAGTTTATGGATGTGTGGATGTCTGGTCCTGCAAGGAATCTCAGTTCTTGGTAGAGCTGTGTGACAAGTTGCTTTACCTCTCCGAGCCTCAGTTATTTTAACTATGAAATGGGAATAATAATTCCACCTCCTGGGACTCGCGTGGACTCGGCAGGTTCATGAATACGTGTGAACCCTCAGCACGGGGCCAGGCACAGAGGGAGCGTGCCCTGCGGGGCACAGGGAGGGAGGCTGGTCCAGGAGGCACAGTCAGGCCAAGCCCCAACCAGCTGTGCAGGAGGAAGCTGCCCCCGCATCTGCTCCAAGGCCGGTGACTCAACAACAGACACGACACAGGCAGGGCCCCAAGGGGGTGGGGTTTGGGCCCTAGGTTCCACATGGGCTCAGCGGGGTCCTGCCTGCCTGCTGTTTCAAAGGCAACCAAATAGCATCTGCCTCATCAGGTAGCTGGCCTGGCAGTCAGGAGTTCTGGGCTCTGCGCTCAGATCTGTCCCAAACCTCTGTGTGACCTTGGATGAGGCTCCTCTCTGCTCTGGTCCTTGGCGTCTTCTCTTGACACACAAGGAGAATCCAGCTTTTCCTCCTGTGTGAGGACCTTCGGAAGGGGCAGATGGTGCTCTGTGGGGTGTGGAGGGGCTGGGATCCAGGCCAAGCTGCCTCTGTATGCGGCGGGGTGTGTGTGCACGTGTGTGCGTAAGCACGTGTGGATGTGAGCTGTGTATTCGAGTTGCTAGGGCTCTTTTTAGCTGCTTTGCAGGGGACTGGAAGTCCTACTTGGATGGAGCAGTCTGTTTACCAAGGAGCCCCACAGTCTACAGGGTTCATGCCCCTGGGGACACTGCCTTCTATGTCCTCCAGCCAGGCTGGGGATCTGATCTGCTGGTTTTTTACAAGCTCCTGCCCTTGAGGCAAAGTCCATCCCCACTTTTTACCCCCAGCACATACAAACACAGCACCCGCTGGAACCGCCCCTCTCAGGGGAGTCAGCTCAGTTTGCTATCCCCAGGGAGACATAAAGAAGAAGAAGGGCCTGAACAAAGGCAAAGCTGATGCCCCCCACCAGACTGGAGGGGAATACAGCCTCCGGTCTGGGAATATAGGCCCAGTTCTGCTGCTGATCTGTCTGTGGCAAGTCCCTTTCCTCGCTGGGCCTCACTTTCCCCATCTTAAAAATGGATGGGGCGTGTTCAAAGTGCTCTCTAGGGGCCATCCGACTCTGACGCCTCAGGCTGTACAGCTTTTCCTTCTGAGGTGCTATTGCAGCAAGGAACTGGCTTGCTCTCGAGTTCTGTCCATTCCATGGCAGGGGAGAATGGTAACTGGGGGCATGGGCCTTGGAGGCTGACAGACCTGGGCTTGAGTCCAGGTTCAGATGATTCTTTATTGTGTGACCTTCGGCAAGTCGCTTAACCTCTCTGGACCACTGTTTCCACATTTATAAAGAGTTAAAGAGATAATAACTAGTTAATAATAGTTCTTACCTAGTACAGTTGTTGTGATCAAATAAAAGCAGGGGTGAGCTGTTTGCATTCAGCCCCGCTGGTCTGCCTTCTTGTCCTCGAATGCACCACGCTTCCTTCCATTTGGGGCCTTTGCACATGCAGTCCTCCCTCCCTGGAACACTCTTTCCCCTGCTCCTTTAGTTAATGATGATGATGATGAGGAGGAGGAGGATGAGGATGATAGCTAACATTTAATATTTTCCAGGCACCGTGCTAAGTACTTGACTGACATTTTCTTTTTTTATGCTCCCCAAAATCCTGGGAGTTAAGAGCTATTATTATTAATCACTAAAGCACAGTGCCCTGAGGCCAGGCCTGAGGGCAGATTGCTTAGGGGAACTCCCAGCTCTTCCACTTAGTTGTGTAAACTCAGGCAACTTACTTCACTTTCTGGGTCTCAGTTTACCCAGTACTCAGTATCAGGCTGGGCTGGCTCTGAAGCCTGTGCTCTTCAGTAGTAGGCTGTATTCCTTCCCTCCTTCTCCAGAGCTTGGTTTAGATGTCATTGCCTCAGGGAAGCCTTCCCTGATAACCGTGACTATAAGAGGGCCCCTGCTGACTGCTCCCAAAGCCTCCTGCTCCTCTGTCATGGCTCTTGTCACAGGTTGTAATTACATACACGCATGCGTTCATTCATTGCTGTCTCTTCCTTTCGAGCATAAGCCCCTTGGGGCAGGAACCCTGTCCGTCTTCTCACTGTGTCCCCAGCCTTAATCACAGTGCCCGGCGCATGGTAGGTGCTTAATAAATACTTATTTATTGGATAAAAGGCCATATATTGCTTAGCATGGTGGGTTGCACGGGACAAGCCCATGAACAAAAAGTCTGGATAAGAAGCCACTGCATGAGTAAAGATTGAGTTCTGTTGTAAGTGACAAAAACACAAGGTAGAAGTTTCTTTCTCTCCCATAAAGGAAACTCGGGTAGAAGCAGCCTAGTGCTGGTGTGGCCTTTTCGTGATCATCAGGAACCCTGATTTCGTCTGTTACTTTGCCATCCTCAAAAGGTAGCTTCCGCTTCCTGTCCAAGATGGCTGCTTGAGCTCCAGCCATCACGCAAGGCTGGAGGCCAAGAAAGAGGGGGTAAAAGGTAAATTTCAGTTATGTCTTAGAGAAGGCGCTCAGAAACTGTCACATGACACAGAACTGAGCACATGGCCACACTTGTTTAGAAGGAGGCTGGGAGCAGTGGCTCACACGGGTAATCCCAACACTTGGGAGGCTGAGGTGGGAGGATCACCTGAGGCCAGGAGTTTGAGACCAGCTTCACTATGAGCCTCACTATGGATAACATAGTGAGACCCTGTCTCTACAAAAAATAAAAAACTCAGCCAGGCATGGTAGTGAACTCAGGAGGTTGAGACGGGAGAAACCCTTGAGCCCAGGAGTTCAAGACTGCAGTGAGCTGTGATGGTGCCACTGCACTCAAGCCTGGATGACATAGTGAGACCCCGTCTCTGAAAATAAATAAGTAAATAAATGAGAAGAAGGAAAGCTGAGAAATGTAGTGTTAATCTAGACAGCTATGTGACCAGATACAAATCAGAAGTTCTATTACTCTGGGATAATACAAAGGCTGAGCAGATGTTGGGGACGACTAGCTGTCTCCGCCACTGTCATCAATGACAGACATCCATCCTCGTAAGGCTATGGAGACGAAGTGGGGCAAGTGGGCATGTGTCAATTAGCTATTCATACAACAGTGCTGCAAAACAAACCACCCCAGGCCAGGCGCAGGGGCTCATGCCTATAATCCCAACACTTTGGGAGGTCAAGGGGGGAGGATCACTAGAGGTCAGCAGTTAAACACCAGCCTGGCCAACATGGAGAAACCCTGTCTCTACTAAAATACAAAAATTAGCCAGGCGTGGTGGCACATGCCTGTAATCCCAGCTACTTGGGAGGCTGAGGCAGAGAATCGCTTGAACCCAGGAGGTGGAGATTGCAGTGAGCCAAGATTGCGCCACTGCACTCCAGCCTGGGTGACAGAGCAAGATTTCATCTCAAAAAAATAAATAAATAAAATAAATAAATAAAAATAAATAAATGAATAAAACCCACCCCAAAATACAATGGCCTCAAATAACAATAACTTATTCTCTCTTATGCTTCTGTAGCCAACCGATCTAGGAAGAGCTGGGCGGGACATGTCCCCTCCCTGTGGGCTGGGCTCAGAACTACTCACTGTAACTGTTTTCCCCAAGGCAGAAGGGTCAGGGTCTACCTGGGGAAAGTTCTCACTGCAGTAAAAGCATGTGTGTGTTTTTTAAACTTTTAAAGTTTGAAATAATTATATATTCACAGGAAATTGCAAAGATAGTATAGAGAGGTCTCATGTACCCTTCACCTAGTGTGCCCCAATGAATACAACTTACATAATTATAGTACAATATCAAAAATTGAAATTGACATTGGGACAATACGTATGTACAGTTCTATGTCATTTTATTACATGCAGATTTGTATAAACACCACCGCAATCAAGATATGGAACTATTCCATCACCACAAAGATCTCCTTTGATACCCTTTTATAGGCACACCCATTCCCCATCCCTAACCCCTCGCAACCACTAATCTGTTCTCCATCTATATAATTTTGTCATTTCAAGAATGTGATATAAATGGAATTGTACAGTATGTGACCTTTTAAGATTGTCTTTTTTCACTCAGTATAATGTCCTTGAGCTTCATCCAAGATGTTGTGGGTATCCTATTTATGTTGCGTTCAATCCTATTTATTGCTGAGTAACATTCTGTGGTATGGATGTACAACCGTTCGTTTAGCCATTTGCCTCTTGAGGGACATTTTGGTCATTTCCAGTTTGGGGCTATTACATATAAAGCTGCTATGAACTGTTGTGGAGAGAGTTTTGTGTGGATGTAACTTCTCATTTCTCTGGGATAAATGACCAGGAGTGCAATTGCTGGGTTGTACAGTAAGTATAGGTTTAGTTTTTAAGAAACTGCCAACTATCTTCCAGAGTAGCTGTACCACGAGAGATCCAATGTCTCTGCATTCTTGCCAGCATTTAATGTTGTCCCAGTGTTTTATTTTAGCTGTTCTAACAGATAACGTGGTGATTTTCATCTAGGTCTTAATTTGCATTTTCCTAATGGCTGGTGATATTGAACATCTTTTCATGTGCTATTTGCCATCTGTATATCCTCATTGGTGAAATGTCTCTCTCTGTCTTTTGCCCATTTTCTAATTAGATTGTTTTTTTTACTGTTGAGTTTTGAGAGTTTATACAGTCTATGTATGAATCCTTTGTCAGATATACGATTTGCGAATAATGTTCTCAGTCTGTAGCTTGTCTTTTCATCCTTCTAACAGTGTCTTTTGCAGAGCAAAAGTTTTTACTGTTGATGAAGTACAATTTGTCCTTTTTAAAAAATGGATCATGCTTTTCTTGTTGTCTAAGAGCTTTTCACTAAGCCCTAGGAGCTGTACAGGTAGTGGGGCTGTTACATATAAAGCTGCTATGAACTATCGTAGAGAGAGTTTTGTGGGGACATAACTTTTCATTTCTCTGGGATAAATGACCAGGAGTGTAATTGCTGGGTTGTACAGGAAAATCCTGAAGATTTTCTCCTATGTTTTCTTCTGAACGTTTTATTGTTTCACATTTAAATCTTTGATCTAGTTTGAGCTAATTCTCATATGATGTGAGGTTTAAGTTGAGGTTCTTCTTTTTTTTTTTTTTTTTTTTTTGCCTAAGGATAGCCAATTGCAGCCAGATGCAGTGGCTCATGTCTGTAATCCCAGCACTTTCGGAGGCTGAGGCAAGTAGATCACCTGACGTCAGGAGTTCGAGACCAGCCTGGCCAAAATGGTGAAACTCCGTCTCTTCTAAAAATACAAAAATTAGCCGGGCGTGGTGGTGGGTGCCTGTAATCCCAGATACTCAGGAGGCTGAGGCAGGAGAACAGCTTGAACCCGGGAGGTGGAGGTTGCAGTGAGCCGAGATTGCGCCATTGCACTCCAACCTGGGCAACAAGAGCGAAACTCCGTCTCAAAAAAATAAAAAATAAAAAAGGATAGCCAATTGCTTCAGCACCATTTGCTGAAAAGACTATCCTTTTGCTGAATTGCTTTTGTTAAAAAACAGCTTTATTGAGGTATAAGCACATATGGGACAATTCACCTCTTTCAAGTTACAATTCAGTGTTTTTTAGCATATTCACAGAGTTGTACAATCATTATCACAATCAATTTTAGGACATTTTCATCAGCCCCTAAAACAACACCATACCTATTAGCAGTCACTGCCTCCCATATACCTCACCCTCCCAGCCCTGGACTACCACTAATCTACTTTCTGCCTCTACAGATTTGCCTGTTGTAGACCTTTCATGTAAATGGAATCACACAATATGTGGTCCTTTGCAAATGGCTTCTTTCACTTAACATAATATTTTCAAGGTTCACTGTGTTGTGGGTGTATCAGTACTTAGTTTCTTTTTATTGCCTAATAATATTCTGTTGTGTATACCACATTTTATGTAGCACAGATTAGACCACATTTTATTTATCCATTCATCAGTTGATGGACATTTGGGTCGTTTCTACTTTTTGTCAATTATGAATAATACTGCTATGAATAGGCATGTACAAAGTTCTTTGGGGGACATATGTTTCCAATTTTCTTGGGTATTTACCTAGATGTACAACTGCTGAGTCATAAACAAGCTCTATGTGTAACCTTTTGAGGAAATGCCAAACTTTGCCATTTACATCTCTGCCAGCAGGCTGTGAGGAGTCTAATTTCTACACATCTTCACCAACACTTGTTATGATTTTTTTTTTTTTTTGAGACAAGGGTTTAATTCCCGTCGCTCTTGCTGGAGTGCAAATGGTGTGATTTTGGCTTACGGCAGCCTCTGCCTCCCCAGCTCAAGTGATTCTCCTGCCTCAGCCTCCTGAGTAGCTGGGATTACAGGTGACTGCCACCATGCCTGGCTAATTTTTGTACTTTTTGTAGAGACAGGGTTTCACTATCTTGACCAGGCTGATCTCGAACTCCTGAGATCAAGCAAATCAGCCCACCTCGGCCTCCCAAAGTGCTGGGATTTCAGGTGTGAGCCACCGCACCCAGACATATGATGTCTTTTTTATTACAGCCATCTCAGTGGGTGTGAAGTTTTGCACCTTTGTCAAAAATCAGTTGGTCATACCCTGTGGGTCTATGTCTAGGTTCTCTGTTCCAATGATCTGTGTTTCTATCCCTCTGCCAGTGCCACACAGTCTTGGTTACTGTACTATATGATGTCTTAAAATCAGGTAGAGTGGGCCGGGCATGGTGGCTCACGCCTGTAATCCCTGCACTTTGGGAGACCAAGGCGGGCTGATCACTTGAGGTCAGGAGTTCAAGATCAGCCTGGCCAACGTGGTGAGACCCCCCCGTCTCTACTAAAAAAAATACAAACATTAGCCAGGCGAGGTGGCGGGTGCCTGTAATCCCAGCTACTCGGGAGGCTGAGGTAGGAGAATCATTTGAACCCAGGAGGTGGAGGTTGCGGTGAGCTGAGATCCTGCCACTGTCCTGCAGCCTGGGCAACACAGCAAGACTCCGTCTCAAAAAATAAATAAATAAATAAATAAATAAATAGATAAATAAATAAATCAGGTAGAGTGAGTCTTCTTATTTTATTCTTTTTTTTTTTTTTTTTAAGTCTTGCCAGGCACTCAGGGTCCTTCTGGAGTGAGCCTGGGCCTCCCCTTGAAGATGCCCCTCCTGCTCTGCCAAATAGCCCTCCTGCAGCCTCTCATTGTCACACCTAGCCTCCTCCTCATCCCTTGCTTCTGCTGTCCCTGCCACCTGGGATGCCTTCACTGTCTCTCTTTGCCTCGCCAGTTCTAGCCTGTTCTTCCAGCCTGTTCTCCCAATCCTTGGCAGGCTGAGACCCGCCCCACCTCTGAACTCTGAACTCCCTCTGAAAGTCTGCGCCAAGGCTGTGTCCCTGGGGGAATCGTAGCAGCTCTTGAATTTTCCATTAAATATTTTGCGGGTGTGAGTTTGGGCTCTCCAGTCAGGGTGATCTGGCAGTCGGCCAAGCTGGCCTTCACCCAAAGTAGTGACCAGGAAGAGCGCGGGCACCTCTTGACCCCCGGACTGAGAGAAGCAGCTGGACCCAAACACTCGATGGGGCTATTTTTAGTTGCTGGTTCCCGGCAGGCCTGGCCTGGTTTGGGCCTGGATGGAGAACAATGAGCCATTGAACCTTATCGAGTCCCTGGGCCCTGTAAGGCCAGGAGGAGGGCAAATGATAGAGCGAGTGGGGGCAGTGCTCAGAGGTGGACAGAGGTTGCCTGGCCACCGCCCCCATGCCGACCGGCAGGAAAAGCTTCTACCCAAGCTCTTTGTTAGACTTCCTGTGGGGCCAGGTGTGGAGCTGGCAAGTATTTTGGGAATGCTGTGTTTGTTAGCAGCGGCAGCAGCCTTTCTAACATTTCTTGAGCCCGTCCCGTGGGCCAGACACGGTGCTGAGCACTGCGTGTCCTCTCATATTTATCAGCCTCATTGTTCACATGTGGAAACTGAGGCCCAGTTCAAAGAGGCCAGGAACCTGCTCACACACAGCAAATAAGAGGAGTCGGGATTCAAACCCAGGCCCTCTCTGTCTCCTTCCAGAGTATGGACACTGCAGAGCCACTCAAACCAGCCTGCCACCTCTCAGGACTCCCTGGGACTGGTGGGCTTCAGTCTCTCCTCTCTAACAACTCTGACTCCATGCATGACCTCAGGCAAGTCACTTGTCTTCCCTGGCCTTGGTTTACTCATTGGTAAAATGTGGGGGAGTCTTTCATTCAGGGCGGTATGGGATGGTGCTTCACAGATGGGGAGGGGACCGGCATTGTCTGGCCTCCACCTTCCCGTGTCTGATGATTTAAAAAGCCCATGAAGCACAGTTCTGTTCATCGCAGACGCAAAAGGGCTTCACCCAGGAAACACATTCTGGGCGTAGTGGCTTCTAGGCCCTGAGGGATGAAGGGTCCGATCTGCCCAGTGGAATTGGGGAATTCAGGAATTCACAGTCTGGAAGGGGAGAAGGCTCATTAATAGGTGAGGACAGCACAATGAGCAAGATGCATGAGAAGCATCTACATGAGTCTGCTAGGGCGGTCAAAACACAGTCCCAAGCCTGGTGGTGCCTTAAGCAGCAGTAATCTATTTCCTCACAGTTCTGGGAGGCCGGAAGTCCAGGATCCAGGTGTGGCAGGGTTGGTTTCTTCTGAGGCTGCTCTCTTTGGCTTGTCGTTGGCCGTCTTCATGGGTCTTCCCTTGCACCCTTGTGTGTCCTCATCTCCTCTTCTTATAAAGACATCAATCGCGTTGGCTTAGGAAGACAGTCATTCCCACTCTAATGCGTCGCACTAACTTAATGACCTCCGTAAATACAGTGACATTCTCCAGGACTGGGAGTTAGGACTTCAACATTGGAAATGTGGGAGACACCTTTCATTCCATAGCAATGGCGATTTAAAATGACTGACAGTAGTCGCTTTTGCATATTGGCAGATAGTAAATCCTGTCAGGTGAGGCCCTTCCTGGGGTCCCCAAGGAGCGGAAGTTCTGAATAGCTTTGGCATTAGAAATGAGAAGGGTGAGGGGACCCGAGAAGGGAGAAGGAGTTTCCAGAACACTCTGAGAGGTTAGGTTTCCCAACTCCCAGCTTGTGAGAGATTCTCTGTGAGGAAAGATGATTGACAAATTCCTAAGAAGCATCATGTCTGACCCTGAATGTCAAGTTGTTTGGTGGCCAGCATTGGGATTGCTGTTCTCCGAGTTAACTCAACATTGCAAGGCCCTTGGGATAAGGTGGGGGTTGGGGTGTCTCCAGAATGGAGCCCAGCAGGCTGCTGGGGCAGAGGACGGCTGCAGGTGCTGAGAGCAAGGAGGACTGGCAGGTGGACATTCACATTTATAGGAACTTGGAGAGGACACACTAGGATGGTGGGTGGAGAGTAGTGCTATTTCATCCTGATAGGACAGGAGTGACAGGAGGATTTGGGGACACCAGGCAGCTCCCCCTGGGAATAAGGTACCTGTACTGGCCTGGAGGGGTGGACATCAGGCAAGGCTTCCTGGAGGAGGTAAAGACCAAGGTGGATCTGGACATGTGTCATAGATTGCTAGAGAAGGTCAGTGGCATTCTAAGCAAGAGACCCAGTGAGGCAGAAGCCTGGAGGTTCTGCAGACTCCAAATCGCATCTTCCTGTGGGCCAGACCCCAAACTAAGCTCTTCCCATGGTGACGAAAGCAGGCGGCCATGTGGGAGCTGGGAGCTGGCTGTGGCTTGGGTGTGGGGTGCAGGCTGAAGAGGTGCAGGAGAGACTACAGGGGAAGCTGGCCTGACCAAGAAGGGCCTGGAATGCCCAGCTGCAGACTAGGGACTTCATGCTAAATGCAACAGTGCCCTGCAGGTGTGTGTGTGGTGTGGCATGTGTGTAAATATGTATGGATATCATCCATTTATCTGATATGATACATATGGTGTATATGTTGTGTTATGTGTGGGGAGCCTGGCAGCTTTGAGCAGGGGAGAGCCGAGCGAGATGACTTCAGAGAGGGAGGGCCTGATGGTATTTGATGAGTCCCCAGTGCCCAGCGTGGGGTAGACACGGAGTGGTGAGCAGGACTATGGCATTTGATGTGGTCAGCTGATAGGTCAGGTAGGGCTACTCAGGGCCTGGCGGTTGGTGTGGATGCCGGGTGACATGTTGACCAGTGGCCTTCCAGTTTCTGGAAGGACTTGGTGGTGACTTTCCAAGAATCACTGTTTCTCCCCTGCAGCTTCTGCTGGGGTCAGGAGGGGAAACTTTGGACCAGTCAAGTCCAGTTTATAACTCGTGGCTGACCAGAGTAGCCGAAGACGGGAACAGGACACACGTGGATTGAATGCCTCCCTTGTGCCAGGCCTGTGCCAAGGACTTCAGGCACCCGCACATGTTCCTCCCAACCATCCCAGGAGGGAACGGGTGGCAGCCCCATTTTACAGAGGAGGAAACTGAGGCTCAGGGAGGGAAAAGGATTTGCCCAAGGCCAAAGGACTGGGGAAGCATTGAATCTGGGCCTTTTTTTTTTTTTTTTTTTAAGCCCTTCTTCCAAGAAACTCCCCTGGGACCTACCTGGGCTGCCTTAGTTTCCAAGAAGTTGGAGGGTGAGCCTGTAGCAGCCCTTCCTGCCTGGGGACAGAAGGGGCTTTGTGGGGAAGAGGGTGCCTGGCCTGGCCGAGCTGTCTGGGAAAGGTGGAGAGTTGGACAGGGCAAAGGCCCACGACCCTCGTGTGCCCACTCGCCTCCTGGCTGACCCTGGGCAGGGCCTGTGTCTCTGCAGACAGGAAAGAAAAGGCACTGCCCCTCGGTGGAGCTAAACCCCTGGACCCTGGAAGCTGCCGCCAACTTCTCTACCTGATCCCCAAAGCCAGGAAGTTACCCTCTAGCTCAGGGGTGTGCCTTCACCTCTGTCTCCCGTCTGAGCCTGTTTCCTTTGATACAACAGGGCAATGATACTCCTTTGATGGGTGAGTGCAAGAGGGAAATAAGGCTGCATTTGCAGAGAGCTCAGGCCCCTGAGAGCCAGCTCCAGGAGCAGTTGCTGGGCTGTAATGATGTCTCTGGGCGTGTTGTGGTTTTCGTTGTCACAGACTTACCACTTCTCTGCAGGCTGGCTCATTGGTACTGAAGGGCCTTAAAGTCCAGGCTGACCATGAGGAGGAGGAAGGGTGTGGGCTCTGATTCCTGTCCTGTCGGTAACGCTGGGCCAATTGCTTCTCTGCACTTTGGCTTTGTGGCCTGCAGCTGTTTGGGCTGGAGGATTTTAAAACTGGGTGCCACCAGAGGCAAAGACCGGTCTGACATCAGGGGCAGGGGCTGGTGGGGAGCAAGTTCATAAATTTGGTAGTAGCCAAGTGTGGTGGCACACGCCTGTAATCACAGCTATTCGGGAGGCTGAGGCAGGAGACTCGCCTGAACCCGGGAGGCGCAGGTTGCAGTGAGCCGAGATCACGCCACTGCACTCCGGCCTGGGCAACAGAGCCCTGTCTCAAAAAAAAAGAAAAGGGCTCTTTTCTTCCAGCTACCTTCTCTCCCCATGGTGCTTTGCTCAACAGATTGGCCTGGAGCATCTCTAAAAGGTGCCACTTTGAAAAGTGTGCTTGGGGGAAGCAGGGACACTCTCCCCTACACAGCCCCCTCCCCCAGTTCCAGACGTGCCTCTGGCTGGTACCAAGAATGGCCTCTGATTATAGCATCCACACACGCCCACATCAGACACACAACACACATTAGAGACACGCAGCCTGTGTCAGACACACAGCACACATGGCACATATGCTACACAACACACATCAGACACAACACACACACATACATACAGCATACATCAAACACACAACACACACAACATACATGGACACACACAACACACATAGGCACAGCACACATCACACACAAGTCATGCATCAAACACACAGCATGTATCACACAGACACAAACACACACAGCACACTTCAAGCACATACGACACACATATACACCCAATCTTATATGAAACATACGTCAAACACATGCACCACACACATACACAACACAAATTATACTACAAATACACACAGTACACATAGAAACACAACACACAACCACATAACACAACACATACACCATATATGTTATACAAATAGGGGACATATGCATACATCACTCACAGATTTATACACATGTCACACCACACACACACACCAAACACACACACACATACTAGCAGAGCACTGGTGCATTTAGTATCTTTTGATTGAGAAAATGCATTTCAACAAAAGCTCTAAGAGTTCAGAGAGTCTTAAAATGATTTGATCTTTCATTCCTCCCAACAGAATCTTCAGACAATTGAAAACCAGCCATTCAAAGATGCATCAAACACGTTCTGTATTCCAGTCCCAGATGTGCCCAGGTCTTCTGGATCCAGGCACCCCAGTGGGAATGCGGCACATCCCAGGGCTCTGGAGCGCAAGTACGGCAACCCCTGGTTCAGGCCACCATTCAGCTACCTGCTTCCAGTGGGAGATTGGGCTGGAGGCACTGGTGGCTCCAAGTCCCTCTTGCTCCTCCACTGTTCTTACTCAGGCATATGGCTCTCCTCTCCACATCACATGCCTGAGGTTGTGTGTGTGTGTGCACATTTGTGTTTGTATGTGTGTCGGGGAGGGAGGCGGGCATCGTGCTGGCAGCCTCTCGCTCTGCCCTAACTATGAGCTCACAAACCACTGTCCTGAAGGATCCCCCTGCAGAGAAACTTCCCAGCCAGCTCCACCCAGAAGAGAGAGCAGATGGAAAATTGGAGCAAGCCCTCATCTTGGGTCAGGGAAGAAAAGATTCTTTTTTTCCCCTTCTCTCTAAAAATATGCTCAAGGCTTTTTTGAGCCTTGATGCAATAGAAACCAGCTGTGGCCCAGAACGTCCCCACAGCCTCTGCCCAGGGAAAAGAAAAACAGAAACAGCCGTCGGAGGCGGGATCAATGCCTGTGTTTGGGCGCCAGGCCCAGCCTCTAGCCACCTCTGGCCTGGAATTGTGTCCCAAAGGGGCACCAAACAGTCCCTGTTTATTCGTCCTGTTGTGGGCTCAGGGCCCCAGAAGTCACTTAGCCCTTCCTCTTTCAATTCTTGGCGCAGAGGACGAGAAGATGACAAGAAGTGGGCGTTTCTTAAACTCTGCACCCAGGTATTTCCCCATCTCGTGGGGGAGACAGATGGGCACATGAGGTACCAAGATACAGCCTGAGGCTACCTCCTCTGGTAGCCTAGGGGAGGGAGAGGCCATGCTTAACCTGGGGAGCAGGAAGGCTTCCTGGAGGAGGTGACCTTCAGATGGTCTTAAAGGAAGGAGCAGGGAAATTCTAGGATGGGGGACCAGAATCAGAAAGGCCAGGAGATGGGGACAGTCATTACTGTGTGGTGACCAGAATGGAAGGCAAAGGTGGGGGAACCAGGGGGAGCTGCTGGAGAGGAAGGTTGGGACCCTGGATGCTGGGTGAGATGTTCACTGGGTGATGGAGAGCTGTGGAAGGTTCTTGAGCAAAGGAGTGACTTCTCTAGATCTTGGAGGATATTTGGAGGGGGATGCTGGTTACCTCATTGGAGCTGAGAGCTTTGTCAAGGAGTCCCTTAGAGAAGAAGCCACACCTTCTAACTGAGTTTCCTGGTACTCTGGCTCATCCCGTGGCACAAGCCTTTGGAGAGGTGCTAGTGTGGACAGGTGCTATGGATTTGGAGTCAGGAGATCTGGCTTCTACTTCTGACTCTGCTGTGTGAACCTGTGTGCCCTTGAATAGATTGTCCTTCCTAGGCCTCTAATTTCCCACCTGCAAGAAGGGATCATGAGGGCTTTCCGTTTTTCCAGAATGTCATCGCTGGAGGGTTCGTTGGTGTCCAGCCTGAGCTCTGCTGGACAGAGGCGGAAGGGGGACTCCAGACTGGGGAAGGGACTGCCCACATTCACCCAGCACTATCAGCAGCCAGCAGTGTGGGGACCCGGGCACCCAGGCTCCAGGCTCTGGAGGAGGATTTCCTGCTGTGGATTTGTGGTTCTTGGAGCCCCGGGTGCTGGCCTCTGGCTACAGCTCTGTCCCCAGAGAGCTGCCTCTCCCATCTGCAGCTTAGGCCCCTGCAAGCGTCCTGTGCTGGAATCCGGGTGGAGGCGCCTGCTCTTTGCTCCTCGTTCCTGGAAGGAACTCCAAGTGGTGCCAAACGGGGCCCTCCTCTCATCTTGTCTCATTCCCTCCAGCAGCAGCTCTGTGAGGCTGGGTTTGTCACCCTCTTTTGTAGAAGACAAAACTGAGGCTGGAAAGGTGAATCGACTTCTCCCAAGACCTGCAGCTGGTACTGAGCAGAGCTGGGATGTGAGCCCTGTCTGTCTGCCCCTGGCTGCTCTGCCACGGGGGCCTCTCCTTCCTGCCGCACTCCTGCTCCCTCCAGCCAGACCTGAGCTCTGCCAGGGCATCTTATTCACTATCGGATCTCAGGGCCCCAGGCCGGGCATGTAGTGGGAGCTTAGGAAATGTTTTTTGGAATGGATGCCTGGCCTACCATTGTGGGGCGGAAAATCCAGGCTGGGCTGGTGGCTCCACCTCCTTGACCAGAATCCTTTGCTGGCCGGAAGAGTTCACCATATTGGTGAACCTCAATATCATGGCCTTTCACCGTCTTCCAGTTCCCACGTGGCAACCAAGGGAGGGAATGTGGTCTCCCTCCCTGACGGCCAGTGCCCCCTGCCCCCCAACCACGGCCGGCCCCGCAAGGTGAAGGGCCCCAGGGCAGACACTTGGAGGTAAACAGAGGTGGCAGTCCGTAGTTGCCTCAGACCAGGGAGCCCAGAGGAAAGGCTGAGAGAGGGCCTGCCACAGCTGCCAAGAGTGGTTGGGGACCCCTGAAAAATTAGAAGGGGCCCCGCAAGGTCAGACCAGCTAAAAGTCCTTAAGTGGTAAGCATATGTACATTGCAGGCCTGCTGCTTCCTGGGCCAACTCTTCCATGGCCCTGGGTGTCACCCAGTGTTTTCTGGAGCCTCTGAGTGGTGCCCGCTGCCTGGCAGCAGCCCCTGAAGGTAGGCACTTCCTGGCATCATGGCAGATCTGCCATCCTCTTGCCCTGGGCTTCTCACAGTCTTGCAACCCAGGTTCCCCAGCCAGCACGGAATTCCCCTCTTTCTCTGCCTCTGAGTGCACCCCTCCTTTCTGCCCCGCTTGCTTTCCCGTCTTACCTTGCTTTTGGTCCTGATAACCTCTCTATCTTCCTCTGTAGTATCTCTGAGACCCATAGCAACCTGGCGTCCCAGAGAAATAATACTAATAACAATAACAACACCACCTAAGATGTTTTCAGTACATTCTATAAGCGCTGTCAGTGCCAGCAGCTGTGCGAAATGCTTTGCGATCACTATCCCCTTTAATCCTCACAATAAGCCTAAGAAGTAGCTAATTATGCAGATTCCTGACAAAAAACCACATGGCCCAGTTGAAGGATGCAATTCTGTGGGTGTCATTGTGTGTTGGAATTCCCTGGGGGGTATCAGATACTCCTGCTGCCTGTATCCTACTCCCAGGGGTTGTGGTTTAATGGCTCTGGGGAGTGGCCTGGGATTGGGAATTTTTAAAAGATCCCAGAACATTCTAATATGCACACAGGTTTGGGAACCACCAGTTTTCCTGAAGAGAGTTTAACGAAGGGACTTTAAAAAAGTTTTATTGAGGTATAATTGGCACACAATAAACTGCACATATTCAAAGCATACAATTTGATGAGTTTTTAAAAACCATCTTAACCATTTTAAGTGTATCATTCCACAGTATACTTTTAAGTATATTCATATATAAGTATGTTCATATTGTTTGAGGATCTCCAGACCTTTTTCATCCTGTAAAACCAAGACTGTACCCATTAAACAACTCCCCGTTTCCCCTCCCCCAGCCCCTGGCAACCACCGTTCTGCTTCCTGTCTGTATGACTTTGATGACTGTAGGTACCTCGTAGAAAAGGAATCACACAGGCCGGGCACAGTGACCACACCTGTAATCCCAGCACTTTGGGAGCTCGAGGTAGGTGGATCACCTGAGGTCAGGAGTTCGAGACCAGCCTGGCCAACATGGCAAAACCCCGTCTCTACTAAAAAGACAAAAAAAAAAAAATTTAGCCGGGCATAGTGGCGCACGTCTATAATCCCAGCTACTCGGGTGGCTGAGGCATAGAATCGCTTGACCTAGGAGGCGGAGGTTGCAGTGAGCTGAGATCATGCCACTGCACTCCAGCCTGGGTAATAGAGCAAGACTCCATCTCAAAAACAAACAAAAAAAGGAAGTGGAATTACAGGAATGTCTTTTTGTGACTGACTGATTTCACTAGCATAAGGTCCTCGAGGTTCATCCTTGTCGCATATGGCAGGATTTCCTCCCTTTTTAAGGCTGAACAATATTCCGTTGTATGTATGTACCACATTTTCTTTATCCGTTCATCTGTCCATGAGCATTGAGGTGACTTCCACCTCTTGGCTATTGTGAATAATGCTGCTATGAACACGGGGTTCCAGGCATCTCTTTGAGACCGTGCTTTTAATTATTTTGAATATATATGCCCAGAATTGGGATTGCTGGATCATATGGTAATTCTATTTTTAGTTTTTTGAGGAACCACTCTACTGTTTTCAATATCAGCCACACCATTCTACAATCCCACCCACAGCGCACAAGGGTTCCAATTTCCCCACATCCTCGCCAACACTTGCTATTTTGTTTCTTGGATAGTAGCCATCCTCATGGGTGTGAAGTACTAGCTCATTACGAATTTGATTTGCATTTCTCTAACGATGAATGGTGCTGAGCATCTTTTCATGTGCTTGTCGGCTGTTTGTAAATCATCTTTGGAGAAATAATGAAAGGACCTGCTAGGGGATGATGATGCACCAGAGACTAGTGAAAGCAGCACGTTGTAACCACCTCTAGCCCTGTGGGCCAGAGGAGGGCATTGGGTACCAGAATCACAGATCAGGAGCTGTGGAATGCGCTGCCTGACAGGATGGAGGACCCTGGGAGAGGGATGCAGCCACAGCCAAACTGTGGCCCAGCAGAGGGAGTGGGAAAAGTCCTCAACCTCTCTCTCTTCCTGCTGCCTTCCAATATCCTACCTGGGTGAGGTCAGCCTCCTGGGGATCAGAGCAGGGCAGGGAGGGGTGAGAATGAATCCAGTAGTGGTGGCGGCAAGGGGCAAATAGAATCACCCAAAAAGGTATATGTTGCTGACTCCATTTTACAGTCGAGGAAACTGAGAGTCATGTTTGGCACAGTTTAGAGGGACTTGGACCAAGATTTGGACTTTGCTCTAGGTGATGCCAGCCTGATTATTCTAACCTGTAAGCTACACTGCCTCCTGGCAGTGGGCAGCACCCAATGAGGGAGGGTGCAGGGGCAGTGCCCTTCCCGCCAGATGCCACCCCTCCCTTGAGCTTGGCCGAGGGTGATCTGCCTTCTCCTTCCTTCCTCTTCCATTTAGAAAGCAATGGGTCTGAAAGGCAATTCTGTTCTTGATGAGGGTGCAGGCAGGAGAGGGAATTGTCATCCTACTGAAGACACGCAGCTCTTCCATGCTCTGCCCTATGTGTAACTTGTTCTTATCTGTTCCTGGAGCCACCACCTGCTACAGTGTAACGAGACCCCACAGACTCTCTGGATCAAACTACTCACTGTCCGGAAGGAGAAAATGAGGTCCTATGTCTGTGGCTAGAACCCAGGCCACTGGGGAACAACCCAGGGCTCCATCCAGTGTGACCTGAGCCTGCTCTGCTCCTCAGAGGCGGTCTTTACCACCCTTCATATCCTGGGAGCCCACAGGTAGAAAGATGGGCATTGCAGGTCACCGTGGTTCCCCCAGTGAAGCAAGTTCCCTGGCTCGCGATTAGCCAGTGCTCTGCTGGTTCACGAAGCGCTCCAAATGCTAGACCAAGAAAGAAATTGGGCCGGTGGGCAGGACACGTGACCAGCGCTCCGGGAGGAGAGCTGTTCTCAAGCAGTTTGGTGGCATCAGCAGCCTCTGTGTGGTCAGTCAAGCAGGGCAGCCAGTTTCCTCTCCTTTCAGCCCTAACTCTGGACTCCTGTACCTGGAGGGGCTCCCTTTGTGCTTCTGCAGCCCAGAAGCCCTCCGAGGCTTGACATGAAAGAGTCGTGGGATCTTGGACTGTTCTGGTGGAAGGGCTCCTAGCAAAACCCAGATGCATTCTCTTCTTGTATGGATGGGAGGACCGAAGTCCAGAGAAGCGGAGTAACTTGCCCAGGGTTGTGCTGAGATTTGTGAAGGTGCCGGATGCTGGTGCGCTGGTGGCTGGCTTGCTCTGAGCCCTTCCTTCCCACTGTTTCCCTGGAGTTCTGCTTGGCAACCACCCGCCTGCATTTTTGCAAAGTGATGTCATCTGCAGATAATGGTTTTTCCGTTCCTGGTGGAGCAGGAGTTCCAGATACAGTGCTTTGGGGGAGGGGCCCAAGAGAGCTGATTGTGCACCCCTCAGGCAAGTGGGGCTGCGTAGAACCCTCCCTTCTGACAGCCACATCTCAGTTGTAAGGCAAGGCACTGTCTCAGGCTTCCTGGACTCCGGAGCCTGGAATGACCAAAATGGAAGAGGCCCCAGAGACAAGCCTCCCCTGTCTCCGCCTTGTGCAGTTGGGAATCTGAGGCCCAGAGAGGGTAGAGCCTTGCACAAGCTCACACAGCATTTACAGGCAAAACCTTGACTCACATCCCGACTCCTAACATCTGTGGCCACTTGCCCGTGGTTGGGGTTTTTCACCCTCAACACTGTTGACATTTTGTGCCAAGGAGTTTTGTTGTGGGGGCTGTCCCTTTCATGGCGGGATGTTTGGCAGCATCCCTGGCCTCGACTTCCTAGATGCCAGTAGCACCTCTCTCCAGTTCTCAAATCCAGACACTGCCAAATGTCTTTCACCTAAGTTGGGGTGGGAGAAAGTAACCCTCCAGCTCCTAAGACCTTTATCCACTGCCGTAGGCAGGAGAGGGTTCTTAAGTCCAAGCCCAAAGGGTGCTTTGTCTGAGGCTCTGACTTAATGTCAGGCACCTTCAGGATGGGAGGCAGGCCTGGAGGGGGCTGTGAGGGGCTGGAGATGGTCCAGGCCCTCCTTCTGGTTAGGAACACTGCTTCCTCTGATCACTTTTCTTGGAGCAAAACTGCCGATTTATTTTCCTGGGGAAATAAAAATAAATGCTGGCTGTTGTAATCTCATCCCCGATCCCATCTGGAAAAAGCAGGCTCATGAATCTTGGCCGCCTGAGCTCTGAGGACTGTGTCTGGCGGAACCTGGAGTTACAATAGGCCTTCGAACATCGGAACAGTCACGGCTGACATTTCCTTTCCCGTTACATGGCTCCTTGGAATGTGAGCCCCAGGGGGCAGTCCATGGGCAGGCGGAATTTGGTGGAAAGAAGCGCTGCACGGGCCGGAGGCCAGCTCAGCTTCTGACTTGCTGTGTGACTTTGAGCCACTTTTCTGTTCCTTTCTGGGCCTTGATTTCTCCATCTGCAGAATGAGGGGAGCCACGTTCCTCAACAAGGGGTCCATGGACCACCTTGTATCAGAACCATTTAGGGAATGTGTTTATGGCTATTCCTGATATTTCTGATTCCTCTTCCAGACCTCCTAAAGTTTTTATGCACCTCTAAGTGATTTCGATATATATAAATTTTGGGACCCACGACACCAAGGACTTTGAATTTTCCACCCAGTTTCAAGTTTGAACACATTACAGTTCTTCAGCCTCCTTCCCCCTCATAACGAAGTGTAGAGTTATGAAGCTAGAGGGTAAAATTATGGGGTGGGCTAGAACTGGGCATTGCTCCTAACAATTATCTGCTTTCAAGCTCTTGGCAGGGTCTTTGGGGTCCTTGATCCAACTGAAATCACTGTTAAAGCACTTTATTCCTCCAGTAATGAAACTCGAGCTGCTAGTTACAGAGTTTGGTTTCAAAATTGTGCCATTTATTATTTTTGTTGGATTGGCTTATAAACCCTCATATAGTCATACATCATTTATAATGCATTATTCCACAAGAATGCATTTTCCAGATGAGATTTATTTTTTCTGTTAAAAACTTAAAACTGTTCTTTTTTTTTAAATGGCAGCCTTTCGCCATGTGTTACCTATTTATACCACCTTAAGTGAAGGTCAGGAAATGTCATTTTACTTATTCTCAATGCTCCGGGGTTGTCATTGTGAGTTTTAACTACTGTATGTATTGATGTAAATTTTAGGGACTCCCAAACTCACTGTGCCTGAACTATGAATGTCCCCCAAGCTGCTTAACCCTTGTGTCTGCTTTTAAAAGTTCTGCTTCACTTCTATATTTTTAAAGATTTCTTCCTCATGAGATATCAGCAGTTACTTCTCACCACGTTATCATGTGACTCCTTTGAATGAAAAACCAATAACCCATGTGTATCAGGATTGTCTGTAGTGTAAGAGTTCATAATCAATGAATGAGAGGATTCTCTGATGAGTCAGGGACGTGGATTTTTGACATTTATTTTGGCAGCTGAGAATAAGGGGTAGTTTTTTCTTTCTAATTTTCACCCCAATACCAGCTGCTTTCTGAGAGCTTTCTAGATAAATGAGAAATGAGTGTAGGTCAATTTTTCCATGTAACTAATTTACATTCTGGGTGAACTCATTTTGCTTCTGACTTAGAGGTGCTTTCATTTCCTTCTCATCTGCACCCTGTTCTTGGAGAAGCTGCTCCACCCCTAGCCCATGACACATGACGCATGACCCAGCCCACTGGGCCCCCTGATGCCACCTGGGCCAATCAGATTTTCCAGTCAGGAAATTTGCAGTTGGGATTCAGAGCTGGAAAGAGTCGCCTGCTCTGAAGGGAGCTGCACTTGTAGACTGTGACTCAGAGGCTGAGGCCCCAGGGAGCCGACCCCATGGGCCCCGGGCAAGCCCAGAGTGAATGTGGAAGCCGGGCTGTGGAGGCTCCCTGAGCAGACAGTCCGTGTGTGTGTGCATGTGTTTGTGTGTGTGCGCGCGTGCACATGCTGGAGGATGGGGCAGGACATAGGGTCCCAAGCCCCTGAGGGAGGGGCTTGTCCTAATCAAGTCACAGAAATCAGGGCAGGGAGAACATGAAAGAGTCTTGTTCCCCTCTCTGCATTTGGGAGATTCAGGCCCCAGGGAGAGGAGAGACTGACCCATGATCATCCAGAGGGGATGTGGTTAAGCTGGTCCTGAGCTCTGCTATGCACGTTCTGTTTTCCTACCCTGGCAGCTGGCTCAGAGCATGGACAGGCCTTGTCTCTCTTCTCTTTCTTTCTGCCAAATTCTTTTCTGTTGGGAATCTGAAGACTGGGTAGATGCAGTCATGGCATGATTTGCTCCAAATATCTCCCCAACAGGTGGTCACAGTGTCTACAATTCCATCACCAGATCTTCCATTTCCAGGAGTAACCCTGGGCAGGTGTATACCATGTGTCTTGTTCACAGTGGGGATTAATAGTTCAAGGAGCCCAAGGTAAGGAAACCCATATTTGATGAATCTCCAGGCAATTTATACCCACCACACAGCCTTATGAAGATAGCCCAATCATGCCCATTTTACAGAGGAGAAAACTGAAGTTCCGAGAGGTGAGCTGACTTGCCCAAGGTCACATAGCACGTCAAAATCGGGGCTCACATCTGCATCCAGAGTCCAGGCTCTTTGCCCTAAAGCAAGCTCATCTGATCCGGGAGCTGGGGATAGGCTGAGGAAGCGAGCGGGTGACAAGATGAACTTGTCCCATGGAGTCTTTCAGTGGGAAAAATTGTGGTTTGGGAATTAGGGCCAAATGGCTCCTTAACCTTGGGCATCATAGTGGGCCTCAATTTCCTCACCTCTGCAGGAGGGAAGGACCGGATGTACTCTGCAATCCCAGAAAACTCAATAGGCTGAGGCAGGAGGACCTACTGGCCATTGAAGACTGTCCACTCCTGGTCCAGATTCCAAGTGACCAGGCAGAAAGAGCATGGACTTTTTAGTTTGATTGCCTGGCTTTAAATCCCCCTGCTCCACTCGCTACTGCGGTGTGGACTCAAGTAGGTTAATTAACTGCTCCAGCTGCAGTTTTCTCATCTATAAAATGGGGATAATAATAGTATCTACCTCATAGTAATGATTAAATAAGTTAATGCCTGTAAAGCCGCGACAGTGCTGGGTACCTAGGAAATGCTTAATGCATTTTTTTTTTTTTTGAGACAGAGTCTTGCTCCGTCGCCCAGGCTGGGGTGCAGTGGCGCGATTTCGGCTCACTGCAAGGTCCGTCTGCCAGGTTTATGCCATTCTCCTGCCTCAGCCTCCCAAGTAGCTGGGACTACAGGCGCCCGCCACCACGCCTGGCTAATTTTTTTGTATTTTTATTAGAGACGGGGTTTCACCGTGTTAGCCAGGATGGTCTCGATCTCCTGACCTCGTGATCCGCCCGCCTCGGCCTCCCACTTAATGCATATTAATTATTACTATCATTCTTGACATCCCGTAGTGTGCCCCTCGGGGATGAGAGGGTTTAACTGAACATCTGCCTCTTCCCGGTTGCAGTGGCAGCCCTGGGATCTGGCAGCAGCCCCCTGTGGGCTTGTTTCCTGGGCAAAGTGAGTCCATCATCACTCAGACATGACACATGGCCTGGCCACCCCCTCTGGGGCCGCAGGCAGCTGATCCTGGGCTAAAAATACCAGTTTCATGAATGGAGCCAGGGAGGCCATTCTGGGATCCACAATTAGTGTTTGTGTTAAAACCCATTCTCTGACTCTCCACCCCTAGGCGAGCCTTAGCACCACCCCTTCTGTGCTGCTGATTCTGGGGAGACTGACCTTTTCGGCTCCCAACACTCACTCAGGGTTTGGGGGTTTGGGAACGGAAAGGAAGGAGAGTACATCTGAAGGGTCCTTTAACAAGTAGGGAGGCAGCTGGTCACCCAATTCCCCTACTAGCGAGTCGGGTAGGAATTAAAATTCCCCTTTATGGTGGAGGAAATCGATGTTTGCAGAGATTGCAGCCTGGGGATATATAGTTAAGTCTGGTTCTGGGCCAGTGCTCCCTCCAAAGTCTCTTCTCCTTCCACCTGGTGCCACCCAACAGCCCTTTGGGGAGGGGTCCTGACTTGGGGGGGGTGCTGACCTCAGCCATCTTCCGTCTCTCCTGAGACTTGAGGTACAGTCATCCTATGAAGGATCAGAGCTGGAAAGTGGGGGCCTGACTCAGGGAGCAGCAGAACCAGGGCGGAAGCTGAGCTGGAGATGCCCTGATGGGGCCGAGGTGGAGGCTCAGGCCTGGGATGGGCAGTTGGACCAGCAGGTCCAAAACAGCAGAAGCCAAGGCAGGCAGCAGTCTCGGAGATGCCCTCTGACCTGCCGTGGATGGAGCCTCTAAGGTGCTTCCTCCTGAGGCTGGAGCTGATGACTGGCATCCTTGGGATGACCTGCGTGCAGCCAGCAGGTGAGGACGCCATGCAGGGCAGGAGCTCAGGCCCCCAGAGGGGGTCACACCTGGCCGGGCCACTGCCCTGTGAACATCCTTTCCAGGGACCCTTTCTCTTGCTTGTTTGTGGCCCCCACTAGACTGTAAGCTCTTGAGGACAGAGCCATTGGGAATGAATGACAAGGTGAGTCTTGGGGCCCAGGACCCCAGACAGCAGCTGTCCTTACTGAGAGAAGGGTTAGGGCCCCCGGAGGCATGGAGAAGGATTAAGGCCCAACTTACTCCACTTGGGGACCACCATGATCACAGAAAACACTGCCTGCTTCCCTCACCCTCAGGGACAGCTATGCCCAAAGGGAGGGCCTCAGCCTCTGGCTGGAGAAAAAGCAGATAGTAAAGATGGTGGCCCTGTGCTTTCAAGTTTCTCAAGCCAGATCCCGACTAGGCTCACAGTGTGTATTTGGGACTTTTAGAATTTGGGAAGTTGAGACCTATGAAAGTTTGAGAACCTGGGAAACTTCAGAGCTTTCAGGATCTTTTGAAATCTTGGACATTTTAGAATCTGGAGAATCTTTAAACCTGGGGAACTTTAAGAATCTTGAACTCTTTTGACGTTGTGGAATTTGAGGGATTTCATTTTGGGGCTCTGTTGGTCTTAGAGTGGATGGTGTCCTCTTGGTGTAGAGGAGGACATTCGTCAGCAGACCTGAGCCCTCTTCTCCCACCAGCCCTCAGAGCCCAGTATTTCAAATATCTCAACTTTATGAAGTTTTAAACTTCAGATTTTCGAAATGAAATTGTATTAGTTATCTTAAATGTTTGATGTTGTGTTTCTCAAATGTTTGTTGGCCTACTGGATTTCTAAGTTTCTGGCTCTTTCTTTTGTAAATGATTTTTCCTCTCATGTCACAGATTCAACAAATATTCATGCTGGAATGGGATGCAGAAGTCACCTACTTTCAGAGATGGGGAAACTGAGACCCAGAGAGGGTACAGCCTTTTCTCGGGGGCCTCCAGTGACTCAGAGTCAAATCTGTGCTTCTTGGCTCCTGGATCTCTGAGCTGCACCCACTGGACCCCTATGCCCACCCCAGTACCCCTGTTCTCCATGGCGGCCCTGCCCTGAGGATTTTCTAGGCCTTTCTACAGAGCTTTCTCCTTCTCCTAGATCCCTTTTCTGCAAAATGAGGCTGGGGAGTTCTGAGCCAAGCCCAGGCCCACGTGCCTGGAACCAGAGACAGCATAAGGAGCAGACACTGCCAGGTCACTTGCAGCAGACTCCAGGAGGAAACAGAACCTCCGCCGTAGCCTAGCCAGGGCTCTCAGAGCCTAGAAAGCTCTTAGGAGAAGTGGAGAGTTGTTCAGATCCAGGCTAATTTGTCATCTCCAGCCCTTCTCTGGTGATCAGCTTGCCTCTTCCTCTACCTGCCCCTGTAGCCTCCTGCATCTTCTCCTCCTCTTTCTGTCACATGCCTTCTGCTTCTTGCGGCCTCTGCCTCATTGTGGTTTCTCTTGCTGTCCGGTTCCGGTGAGCTCATGGCTTCTGTAGCCCAGTTTCTCTTTGCTTCCCTTTGTGAATCTTTCCTGCTTCGACTCTCACTTCCAACTTCTTAACTTACACTCAATGCCCCCAGAGGGAGGACTTGATTGGTTTGGAAGTCCCCCACCAGGACAGGCCAAGGATTAAGCAAGTTCTTATATGAGGTCTCTGATTCCCTAACTCCAGCTAGATGTTCAATTATTCAGTTCAATTCTGACACCAACTCCAGGAGTTAGTGCAGACCCCAAGGTTTAGGGCTCAGTCCCACAGGGCTGTCTCCCTTCAGCCACCAGTCACAAGTCCAGGGACCATCTGTACATCTGACCGTCTGGCTCTGAATTTCAGGGTTCCCATAACTTCCCCTTCTAGTTAGATAATTCACTAGAACAACTCACAAAACTCAGGAAAGTGCTTTACTTACTATTACCAGTGGATTATAAAGGATACTACTCAAGAACAGACTCATGGAAGAGATGCAGGGAACAAAACGTGGGGGGTTTGCACAAAGCTTCCACCCCCTCCCAGCGAGTCCCTGTGTTCACCAGCCCTGAAGCTCCCAAACCCTGTTGTTTAGGGGTTTTTCTTGCAGTTTCATTATGATTGATTAAATCTTTGGCCATTGGCAATTGAATTCAATCTCCAGCCCATCTTGCCCCCATGGAGGCTGTGGGGGGTGTGGGGGTAACCAGCCCTCATCATGAAGCTCTCTAGGGCTCCTCCATAAGTCATCTCATTAGCATATGAAAGGCAATACGTTCAAGGGTTTTAGGAGCTCTGTGCCAGGAATTAGAGACCAAGACCAAATATTTATATTTTATACCACCCCAGGCCACTTCTCAGCCCACTGGCCAACTTCAAGATTGGCTGCTGTTAGGTCACAATACCCACTTGGCCAGGGGTAGAGATCACTCGTATCATGTGTGGTGTAAGCTGTTGAGATTGGGCATAGACGCTGGCAGGTGACTGACGGGCTGGACAACTGACAGATGCACAGATAGGGCAGGACCCCATTCCTTTAAGTGTTCCATCTTCAGAAATCCCTTCTTCCCCACTTCTTCCTCCTCTTCATCCCTTCTTTGCTATTTTTAAATGGCACATTGGAAATAAAACAATTGTCAACATATTCAGCCCTCCCGCAGCGGGCTGCCAATCAGCACAGTCCAGCCTACGTCTGCTTCCATTCCCTCCACCTTAGCCCTCACCTCCCTCTTTGCTCTTACCCCCGGGCACTCAGGTCTCTGTTAGTTTCTCAATGGCTTTGCATATGCTGTTCCCTCTATTTGGAATGCTCTTCCCCATCTCCCACCCTTGGCTGGCTTTTCCTGGCCACCCACTCTGAATGATGCGCTCGTCTTACATATGTGCCCTGTGTGTTTCTTTACTGATACTTGTCAGCCTGCTGATCGACTTATTTGCACAAACATTTAATAAATCACTGGACTGTCTGCTCTAGGCGGGCAGAGATCGGATCTGTTTTGTCTTGCTCAGTACTGCGCAATAACACCTAGAACAGGCCTGGCTTGGTAGATAGCTATTGAATAAGTGAGTGAATGGATGAATGTCATTGAATCAGAGATGATTATGATTCACAAAGGCTTATATGTATGAGTGAATTTGAAAAAATAGAAACAACTTGAATATTCAATAATAGCCAATTAAAAATATATTATAGTAAACTACAATGGAATTTGCATGGCAATTAAAATCATACTTTAAAAGCATATCCATGACCAACAGCATTAGTCATTAGGCAAATGCAAATCAAAACCATGATGAATTGCCACTTTACACTCACTAGGATGGCTGTAACTTTTAAAAAAGGGAAAATAACTGTTGTTGGTGAGGATGTGGAGAAATTGGAAGTGGATGTGGAATCTGGCAGTTCTTCAAAAACCTAACATAGATTTACCATAGGGGCCAGGCATGGTGGCTCATGCCTGTAATACCAGCACTTTGGGAGTTACGAGGCAGGTGGATCACCTGAGGTCAGGAGTTCGAGACCAGCCTGACCAAGATGGTGAAACCCCCATCTCTACTAAAAATACAAAAATTAGCCAGGTGTGGTGGCACATGCCCGTAATCCCAGCTACTCAGGAGGCTGAAGCAGGAGAATTGATTGAACCCGGGAGGCAGAGGTTGCAATGAGCCAAGATGGCGCCACTGCACTCCAGCCTAGGCAACAGAGCCAGACTCCATCTCAAAAAGAGAAAAAAATAAAAAATATTTACCACAGGACTCAGAAATTTCACTCTGAGGTATAGATCCAAGAGAAGTGGAAATATATTCACGCAAAAACCTGTAAATGAATGCTCATAGCACATGATTAATAATTTCCAAAGAGTAGAAAAAACTCAAATGTTGATCAACTGCTAAAGGGATACACAAAATGTGATCTATCTAAACAGTGGAGTATTATTTAGCCATAAAAAAGAATGAAGTACTGATTTATGCTACAACTTGAAATGTTTAACCTTGAAAATATTATGCCAAATGAAAGAAGCCAGTTACAAATAGTCAAATGTTGTAGAATTCCAATTATATAACCTGTCCAGGTGCTAAATCCAGAGAGATAGAAAGCAGATTCGTTGCCAGGAACTGAGGGGAAGGGGAGTTGGGGATTGGCTAGTATTAGGTCAGTGCAGAAGTAATTGCGGTTTTTGCCACTTAAAATAAAAACGTCAAAAACTGCAATTACTTTTGCACCTACCTATTAATAGGTATAAGATTTCTTTTGGGGATGATAGAAATGTTCTAGAATTAGGTAGTGGTGATAGTTGTACAACATAGTGAGTATACTAAAAGCCACTGAATTGTACTATTTATTTATTTATTTATTTATTTATTGTGACAGAATCTCACTCTGTTGCCCAGACTGGAGTGCAGTGGCACCATCTTGGCTCACTGCAACCTCTGCCTCCTGGATTCAAGTAATTCTCCTGCCTCAGTCTCCTGAGTAGCTGGGATTACAGGCGCCGACCATTAGCCTGGCTAATGGCTAATTTTTGTATTTTTGGTACAGACGAGGTTTCACCATGTTGGCCAGGCTGGTCTTGAACTCCTGACCTCTGGTGATTCACCCGCTGCAGCCTCCCAAAGTGCTGGGATTACAGGCGTGAGCCACCATGCCAGGCCTGAATTGTACACTTTAAAGTAGCGAGTTTTACGTGATGTGAATTGTATCTCAAAAAATAAATTAAAAGTATGTGCAATGAGAGAAGACGGTGTTCATGGTTTATGAAAGGAAAAGCACAAGGTTACATAACTTAGCTGCAATATCTACCATACTCTATATATACCAGAATTCCTAAAAAGTAACAGTATTAGAATATGTGTGTATGTGTGTGTGTGTGTGTTTGTGCGTAGCAGATACAGATGCAACCACAAACTCAGACATGGAAGAAATGTCACGTTTGTCTCAATTTTAAAATGACCTGAGAAAGAACTCTTCTGTGCACTCGCTTTAACCCTCTTTCTTCCTTACTACTCAAACCTTGGCTAGGTCGAAACTGTAGCCTGGAGAATGGGATTGGAGGTGAGAAGAAGCTGACATTCTGTCTATTTCTAGACCAGAAAATTCTGCACTGGTCTAGAAATAGACATGATTGCCTTGAAGTGTGTTTGCAATTTAAATGAATTGTCATTACCAAGACAGCAAAAAAGTCACCCCCCCAACCCTTCCTGGAGTTGTCCCACTGACTACATTTTAAAGAGATAATGGGACACAAAAATAAAGTTGTGCTTTTGATTACATTACCAGTCTGGCTTGTTCAACCTGCTGGTTCCAATAGCATTATTTCTGCACCTGTTGCTAACTAGGCATTGGGCTACTATAACAAAGGTTTGCCTCATTTAGCCTCAAAAACATCCTAAAGGCAGGCCATACCCTCCAGATGATCCACAAGGAGAAACTGAAGCCCAGGGTAGTTACATTGCATGTCCTTGGTCACACAGCCAGTAGGTGGCAAGTTTGCCTTTCTGAGCCTCTATCTCCTCATCTGTGAAATGGGGATGCTATGGTTACCTTGCAGGGTCACTATAAGGATTCACGGAGGTGAATGGGGGTGCTCTGTGCACTGTAGGGGGTGCAGTCAAGGATCACATCTTCCCCCTTGAGCCTGCCTCCCCGTCTCCTGGCACTGTGTCTCTGGATGAGACTGGAGCTGTGTTTGGCCTGGTATGTCCTCACATCTGGAAGGCATAGACTTGCCGGCACACTTGGCTTTTGGGTTCTGGAAATCCCCTCTCCTGTCCCCTGACCTCCATCTCTGGGCAGCTGACAGCAGCTGACTCCCCACAGCCAGGCTGGAGGGGTCTCAGGCTCCGGGAAGGATTTCTGCCTCCCCAGAGAGGGCTGGTTGGCTCAGCCTTCTCGGGCAGCGCTCCGCGTTAACCTCACTTCACGACCATGTTTCTGGTTTACTGGGAACCAGGCAGAATCTGCCGAGTCCTCAAAATATGAGAGGCTGAGGTTTTCTCTGCTGGTGTCTGTCTGGCATCCTGCTGGTCCTTACGAAGGGATCCAGGGAATTGGGTTTGCAAAAATCTGGAGTGGGGTGCAAGACAGGGCCCTTGTCCCCTGGCTCCCAGCCTAGTGGCAGGGCAGCCTCAGCCTGCATATTGGGAGAGAGGCTCTCCCCCAGTCCGCCAGTCCTGTGTTTCAACCTCACTTGCTTGTGATCTCAGGCAGAGATCTTTGCCTCTCTGGGTCTCATGAGCCCGCGCGTACAAAGACATGATCAATTCTCCGTGCACTGTGTGTGTGTGTTCATGGGCTATGCATGAGTGTGCCTGTGTGAGAGATGGGGAAATTTGGAAATGGGGAGGCATTTTTGATTGTCACAAGGATGAAGGCAGGGTGCTGTTGGCATTAGCGCCGAGAAGCCAGGGATTCTAAGTGTCCTGCAGTGCACGGGATAGTCTCACATCATGAAGGCCATTTGTGTCTCATTGAGAAATTCTGGGCAGGATCATTTGCCAGGTCTGTGGCTTTTGATATTTTAAGATTGTTATCAGAAAGGAGCTCATTGCTACTTAATCTGAGGAAGAATTTTTCTATGCTAATATAACTATCATCACTTGAGTCAACAGGCACAGAACCAAGCAATGAAGAAGCCCTTCAAAGACTGTCCCAAAAGAGGGTGGGTCTGGCTAACTGGAAGGCCCCTTGATAGGTGTGACTGTGGGAAGGTTTGGGATTAAGGGTTGGAGGGACTGGAATTCCTAGTCTTAACAGACGGAGAGAGCAAGACTGAATGGGTGCGGGGGAGGAGGCGCGGGAGGAGAGGAGAGAGGAGAAGGCATGGGTGGAACACTGGGCCCCTGGAAGGTGGGGGCCCTAGGAGGCAAAGTGGGCAGTGGAAGGTTCTTGGAGGTGCGGAGTTGGGCAGAAAAGGATACTGAAAACCAGAGATGTCAAATATTCAGTGCGAAGTGTGTACTGCAGTGTAAACATGCCTCCACATTCCATCATCAGTTCGGTCTACAGCCACCCACATGTTTCTTGGGAATATGGGTTTTTCCTGGTAATTGAGGAAGGGGCTGAATGGTTTATCTTAGGAGACATACTGAGGAGCTGAGATGGTGATGAAAGGGCCACTGAGATGAGCCACAGCTGGTCTGACTCAGAGGAGGCAGTCGTGAGGAGCAGAGAGACTACGAGAAGGCAAGAGCCCTCACGACAAAATCTCAGGGAGGGCTTTCAACTTCCATGGGCCTGGAGTGAGTTACAGTGGTTAAACAAGCAGGTTCCCAGTTCAGGGTACCTGGGCCCAAATCCCAACCCTGCCTTTTCTACCCATGTGACCTTGGCGAGTCACACACACTTCTCTAAGTGTGTCGGCTTCCTCATCTGTGAAATGGGGGCAACATTAGTGCTTCCTTAGATTTCGTTGTGAAGATGAAATAGCAGGATCCTTAAAGGGCACCGAGCCCAGCCCCTGACTTGCTTCTCAGTTGGTGTTAGTTGACATTGATCATAGACAATGGTCCCTATGCTCCATTGTCTCTGGGCGCAGGGAGGCGGCAGCTGACAGTTGGGTTTCAAGTACGCTTTCTCATCTAATGCTCACACCAAGTCCACAAGGCAAATATTTGACTCCTCATCGTACAGATAAAGAATCAGAAGCTGGCCGGGCGCGGTGGCTCATGCCTGTAATCCCAGCACTTTGGGAGGCCGAGGCAGGCGGATCACGAGGTCAGGAGATCGAGACCATCCTGGCTAACACACTAAAACTCCGTGTCTACTGAAAATACAAAAAAACTTAGCCGGGCGTGGTGGCGGGCGCCTGTAGTCCCAGCTACTCGGGAGACTGAGGCAGGAGAATGGCGTGAACCCAGGAGGTGGAGCTTGCAGTGAGCAGAGATTGCGCCACTGCACTCCAGCCTGGGGGACAGAGAAAGACTCTGTCTCAAAAAAAAAAAAAAAAAAAAAATCAGAAGCTCAGAGAGGGGAAGTGGCTTGCCTGAGGTCACACAGCTACGAAGCACTGGAGCCAGGGTTTGAACTCAGGTCTCTCTGACTGCACAGCCCTGCTTCTGCTCCTCCAGGCAGCCTCCTGAGTCATCTGACAGTGGAGTAAGATGCCTTGAGAGGTAATGAGCTCTCTGTCACTAGGCTGATTGGAAGAGGACTCTGCTCTGGGCAGGAGCACAGATGGTCCCTGGCTCTAGGACTCAGCTCTTTGATGCAGTTTTGGGCTTTGGGAAGGATTGTGGGGATTACTGATGAGCTTCCAGGACTGGGTCATGGAGTTTGAACACCAGGCATTGCTAAGAAACCTGGCAGATTCACAAGGGCCCCTTGTTGCCCTTAACACATGTGGAGCGGTGTGTGTGTGTGTGTGTGTGTGTGTGCGTGCATGCGCGCATGCATATGTGCGTGTAGATGTGCTGAGTTGACGCTGCTTTCTTTCCTTCACCATCCCATGAGGAACAGTCTGCACTTGAGGTCACAAATGTTGACACAGGAAATGGGCATGAAATTCCAGGAGGACAGTGACAGTAGGGCTGGAGGCTTGGAGACCACTGGATACCTGACATTCTTTATGCAAGAAAGCCTGACCCTCTATTCTCTGAGACTGGCTGGAGGGGACCCTGACTCAGGAGACGGGGGAGTGAGGGCTCCACAGGTGGGCCCAGCTGCCTGGGAGCAGCAGACAGTGAGTCAGAAACCTGCAGTGCCACCAACACACTGGGTGACCTTCTCGCTCCCCATCTATCCAAGAAGGGGCCTTGGCTAGGTTCCTTCCTGTGCGGTGGGGAGGGTCGTGGAGGTCTGATTTGAGTTCCTTGGAATTCCCCAAGCTGGGAAAGCTCAGAGCATTTCCCTAAAAGGCCTGGTGGGTGAGGGACTGGCTCAAAGAAGCATGGCTGCATCAAAGAGAGGAAAGCAATGTGGGGCAGGAATTTCCTGTAGGAAAAGTACGGGGGAGATTCCTGGGTTGTGGGGTGTAGGTGCTTTCTTCCTGCTTAGGACAGAGGATTCCCAGATGAGAAAGAACAGCTGCTCCCATACCTCTGACCAAATGTGAGAAAATGGGCTCAAATTACAAGAGAGATTACAGTTAGACACTTAGTTCAACCAGATAAAGTAGTCACTTAGATCCTTTTACACTGAGAGGGATTTGGCCTGAAGTTGTAAACAGGTTTAACAAAGCTTAGAGAAGTCTACAAATTCTGAACAAAGAGGGAGAAGTAAGGAAAAGGGGAGGTTTCAGATCAACAAGGGAACTCTAGGCATTGGCCATCTTGCTGGTACTGCACTGGGCATCTTGGCAGGGGCCATGGTTCCTTTTCCCCAGAAATTTGTAGTACATTGCTGGAAGAATCTGAAAACTAGAGAGTAAAAATCCAAAACAAAAGGAAAACAAAAGTCAAAGTTCAAATCCAGGACATTAAACTTGGGCACACACTGAGTGCCAAGTCCTTTGCCTGCTTGAGATCATGGAGTGTGTGGTGAAAAGTCAATATCAATAGAGGGGCTGTGGGCTCAGAGAGGTTGCGTCCCTTGCCCAGGTTCACACAGCCATTAGCAGCAGATCTAGCTTTCTCTGCTGTGCGACAGACACCCGTGCCAGGTGCCCAGGCTGGAGGCCTTTCTTATTCCTTCCCTGTGTCAGGAGCTGTGCTACATGGTGGTGGTCGGGGACTGTGGATCAGGAACAACAGGACAGACCCCACTCTCATAGTTATACACTTTCTATGGCCAGTTTAGAGAAGGAATTCGTGCCATTGGGAGCTCAAAGTCCCAGACCCATTCCAGGGACATAAGGGCAGCGGATGCAGTCTCCCGTGGAAACATGAGTTTGAATCCCACGCCTGAAAAAAAAGAAAGAAACATAAATAAGTAAATAGAGGCAGTGGGAGTGCCAGACAGAGCTGCAGGGGCTCAAGAAAGGTGGGCTTAGGGAGGGCACTAGGTGTGAAGGCTCTTTGTGAGAAGGTGGGCAGGCCAGGTGAGAAGAGACGCCCCCAACTCCAGGATCAGCTATAGAGGGGTGGTTCACCGTGGACAGAGATCTTTGAGGAGCCCCAGCCACATGCTGAACACTGCCCTTGCAGGCAGGATTGCAGGCTGATTAGAGACACTGGCAATCAGGCAGATCTGGATGCCAATCTGGTTCTAGCTCAGTGTGACTTTGGGCAAATTACTTGCCCTCTCTGAGCACCAATTTCCTCAACTGTTAAACAAGAATAATAATACTTTCCTTGCAGGGATATTATATAGAAAGCATTTGGCCCAGTGTCTGGCACATCAGAAGCACCCCCTAAATTGTGGCTGTTATTACTCAGTTTATGATTGGGAGAGTCCCTCCTCCACTTGCTCCCTGGCCTCAGTTTCCCCAGATAACAGGATGGCCTCCAAGCAGCTCTGAGAGGCTGACTCCACTGGACTCCAGGCAGGGGCTAACCAGGGCCTGGTCCCCACGGAGACTGAATTTCCAGTCCCTCACTGGAGCCAAGTAAACACAGGGGAGACAGCACGGCTCCCTCAGCCGCCCACTAACAAGCAGATTCCGAAGCCACCGCAGCTGCGGCTGCCCACTCTGATTGCGTCTGGCTCCAGCATCCCCAGCCCTGCTGCTGTCACCCTCATGGGACCCTGGGGTTTGGGTTAGGGGTGTGGCAGAGATGGTGCAAGCCAGCCTCATGGTGGTGGTGACGGGTAGGGCAACATTGTCCCCTGCTTCCAGAAGCAAATGGCTTGTCTCTTGGAGTCATCCTTTCCAGCTGCCATCTCCCTCTGTTGGTGACTTCACTGGACCACTAAAGCTGCTGACAGAGGAGACAGAGCCCAGAATGCTAAGGAAGCTCTCTCCCCCAGTTGCACTCCATTCCTCTGAGGTCAAGACCAGTGGTCTCAGTTTTATAACCTCTACATTCTTCTATTCTCTGGCTTTTCACGTTCCAGGAGAAACAGTATTTACTGAGCACAACTATGTAGGAGACATAGGTGAGCAAGACACAGAATTCCAAGTCCTCAAGGATTTCATAATTTGTCTGGTGAACTCCTATCTACCCTTCAAAACCCAGTTCAAATATCCTCTCCCACCTCTCCATGCTGCTCATTTCATGCTACTCCCTCACTGGTTCTCTGCACTTGGCCATGTGACCTTTCAGCAGCTGTGGGTTAAGGGGACACAGCCAAGCTCCTGCCCTCCTGAGGACTTCTACTGGGTGCTGCACTCTCTGCCCCCTCCCACTCACCATTCTGAGCAACCCATGCCTACCCCTCAAATCTCAGCTCAGACGGCATCTCCAGCATATACAGAGTGAGGGCCCACGGACTTCACGGCAAGGCCACTGATATGATTTGGGTCTGTGTCCCCACCCAAATTTCATGTTGAATTATAATCCCCAATGTTGGAGGTGGGGCCTGGCAGGAGGTGATTGGCTCATGAAGGCAGAATTCCCCCTTGGTGCTGTTCTCGTGACAGTGAGTTCTCCTGAGATAGGTCATTGAAAAGTGTGAGGCATCTCCCCACTCCCTCTTCCCTGCCCTGGCCGTGTGAGGTCCTGGCTCCTCCTTCGCCTTCCGCCATGATTGTAAGTTTCCTGAGGCCTCCCCAGAAGCAGACGCTGCTATGCTTCCTACACAGCCTGTGGAACCGTGAGCCAATTAAACCTCTTTTCTTTATAAATTATCCAATCTCAGGTATTTCTTTATAGCAGTGTAAGAACAGATCGATACGGCCATTATTTCGGTCTGCAATTTAAGCATTTACAGCATGTTTATTTGATTCCTGCCTGTCTCCCTTCCTGGAATGTAAATTCCATGGGGGCAGGGAGTCTGTGTTTGGTTACCTTTGTCATCCCAGGGTCTAGCATGTGGAGGACTCTCAGTATGCAGGAAGGAACTCCCTCTTCCATGAAGTCTTCCTTGATTTCCTCGGGCACATTTAGTTTTCCTCTCAACTGCACATCTCCCAGCATTTTCTTTCTTGTTATATTTTATGATATTTTTATTTTGACATATTTCATATAGAGAGAAAAGGGTATAAACATATGTGTATAGTTTAACAAATAATTTTAAAGCAAACACCCACCTAAGTAACACCCAGGTCAAGATATAGAACATTATCAGCAACTAGAACCCCCAGTGCACCTTTCTGTCTCTACTAGAGTTAGTTGATTTTTGATATTTTTTTTTTGCTTTATTTTATAGGTTTGCATCTACATAGGCATTCCTAAACCACAGAGTTTAATTTTACCCATTAAAAATTTTTTATTTACTTATTTATTTTTATTAAATTTTTTAGAGATGGGATCTTGGTATATTGGCCAGCCTGGTGCACTCAGACTCCCAGGTTCAAGTGATCCTCCCCTATCAGCCTCTCAAGTAGCTGGGACTACAACACATGCCACCATACCCAGCTAATTTTTCTTATTATTTGTAGAGATGGGGTCACCCTGTGTTGCCCAGGTTGGTCTCAAACTCCTGGGCTCTAGCGATCCTCCTGCCTTGTCCTCCCAAAGTGTTGGGATTAGAGGTGTGAGCCACTGCACCCAATGATGCCTTTTCACTTTCTTAATTGCACTTTCTGGTGATCAGGCATATAAACATTTAATGTAATAAACGTATCAAATTTTTCCTGTATGCTTCATGCTTTTTAAGATATCCTTTCCTACCTCAAGTTCATAATGTCTTTTAAAAGCTTTATGGTAACTTTTTATATTTAGATCTGCAGTGGGTTTTTTTTTTTTTTTTTTTTTTTGTGGCGTGTAGTAGGGGTCAAGGTTCATTTTTTCCCTGCCATATGGATATCCGATAGACTCAGCATCATTTGTTGAAGCACTATCCTTTTCCCACCACATCACAATTGTCATAAATCATGTGTCCATCTATGCCTGGGTCTGCTTCTGGATTCTGTCTCATTGGACAGTGTGTTCATTCTTGCACCAATATCACACCTTATCGTAGCTTTAATTTACGATACCCTGTGCTATGCTAAGTCTAAACAGCTGGTAGGGCAAGTCTTCTATCTTGTTATTCTTCCAGAGTGTCTCGGCCCTTTGAGTTTCCATATACATTTTAGAATGTATCTTTCAAGTTCTAGCGACACACACACACACAGACACACGCACATGCACACGCAGCCCTCTCTTCATCCCTGAACTCTCTGCCTTCATCCTTTGCAGCACTTAGCCCTGGATCATGGATGTTTATGTGTCTGCCTCCATCCATACTCAGCATCATTTGTTGAAACACTATCCTTTCCCCACCACATCACAGTTGTCATAAATCAACTCTGATTGCAACTGGCTCCAGCATCCCCAGCACTGCGGGGGTATGCGTGGGTCTGCTTCTGGATTCTGTCTCATTGGATGGTGTGTTCATTCTTGCACCAACATCACAACTTACCATAGCTTTGCCACAGTAAGCACACCCAGGGCTGGGACAATGGCATCACTTCATTTCTGCACCCCAAGGCCTTCCTTCCTTCCTGAGTGGTGTGGAGGACATACTCTACAATCATCTAAAAGGTTTCAGAGAGTGAGAGTGAGAGAATGAGAATAAGAGAGAATTTGAACATGGTCAATGCTGTGGATGGTTCCGCCCTCCACTCCACCCAGGGAATGTATGGCCTGGAGTGAGTGCGAGATTGGAGACCGGAGTCTGTCATTCTTCATTCTTCCTGGAGGTGTTAGTTCCGAAGTGCCATCTTTCCAGACTGAGTGTGGATCTAGTGTTTAAAAACACGTGTGCTGCTGGGCACCGTGGCTCACACCTGTAATCCCAGCACTTTGAGAGGCTGAAGCAGGAGGATTGTTTGAGCTCAGGAGTTTGAGACCAGCCTGGGCAACATGGCAAAAGCCTGTCTCTATCAAAATACCAAAGATTAGCTGGGCATGGTGGCATGTGCCTGTAGTCCCAGCTACTTGGGGGGCTGAGGCAGGAGGGTTGCTTGAGCCTGGTTGGTCGAGGTTGCAGTGAGCTGAGACTGTACCACTGCACTCCAGCCTGGGCGACATAGTGAGACCCTGTCTCAGAAAAAAAGAGAAAAAAGGCCGGGCGCGGTGGCTCATGCCTGTAATCCCAGCACTTTGGGAGGCAGAGGTGGGTGGATCACGAGGTCAAGAGATTGAGACCATCCTGGCCAACATACAAAAATTAGATGGGCGTGATGGCGCGCGCCTGTGGTTCTAGCTACTCAGGAGGCTGAGGCAGGATAATCGCTTGAACCTGGGAGGCGGAGGTTGCAGTGAACTGAGACTGTGCCACTGCACTCCAGCTTGGCAACAGAGCAAGACTCCGTCTCAAAAAAAAAAAAAGAAAGAGAGAAAAAAACCCCACAAATGTGGGTGTGTGCACATGTGTGCGTAACAAGGCCCCAGTAAGCCAACCATCTTGCATTCAACCAAAGAAACTGCAGTCAGATCCGTGCTGGGGAAAGGCTGGCTGTGATGGACATAGTGAGAGATGTTATAGAATGTTGGGCTTCAACATGGTGAAATTCCATAAAGAATTTTCAGGAATAATTTTAATGGTGCCCAGTGTTCTTTTATGCTGATTTAATTTATTCAAGACAGAGTCTCACTGTCGCTCAGGCTGGAGTGCAGTGGCTTGATCTCAGCTCACTGCAACCTCCCCCTCCCAAGTTTAGTGATTTTTGTGTCTCAGCCTCCTGAGTAGCTGGGATTACAGGAGTGCACCACCATGCGTGGCTAATTTTTGTATTTTTAGTAGAGACGGGTTTTTGCTATGTTAGCCAGGCTGGTCTTGAACTTCTGCCCTCAAGTGATCTGCCCGCCTTGGTCTCCCAAAGTGCTGGGGTTACAGGTGTGAGCCACCATGCCCGGCCCTAGTGCTGACCTTAGAACCAACTTTGGTACAGGACAGGACTCTGCTTATTAACCTTCTATGATACCAACCTCCACAGCAGCGACTCTGCTGCAAGTTTCTTGAAAGCAGGACTATATTTATCTTTCCCGCATGTGTTTTTCCCAGGAACTTGACACATTGTAGGTCCTTAGTTAAATGCTATAGGATTAAACTTAATTCTACAGTCTGGCTTGCCTTCCACAAACGTTTTGTTTACTTTTTAAAAAGGAATCTTAATGAGATATAGTTTTACAGGCAATAAAATATATCCATTTGAATGCATGTTTTAATGTGTTTTGACAAACCTATAGGTCTATGTAACCACCACCATGATCAAAATATAGAACATTGTCATCTCCTCTAAAAATTCTCTCATAACCCACACTGTCAATACCTCCCGCCCCTGGCCTGGGTCCACATGGATCAGCTTTCTGTTACAATAGACTAGCTTTGCCTTTTATAGTGTTTCACGTGAGTGGTATCATACAGCCGATGATATTTTGTTTCTGGCTTCTTTTAGTCAGTACACTGTTTTTGAGATTCATTCATGTGTGTATCAGTAGCTCACTACTTTGACTGTGCAGTACATTGTATGGCTATATCACAGTTTGCTTATACAGTCACTGTTTCATTGACATTGGATTATTTCCAGTTTGAGAGTACTGTATTATGAATAAAGCTACTATGAGCATTTGTGGACAAGTTTTTATGTGGACAAGTCTTTATGTGGACGCATGTTTTTATTGCTCTAGGGCAGGGGTGTCCAACCTTTTGGCTTCCCTGGGCCACACTGGAAGAAGAAGAATTGTCTTGGGCCACACATAAAATACACTAATACTAACGATAGCTGATGAGCTTAAAAAAAAATTCTATGCATAATTTTCATTATATCCACCACAGATAAGCAAAAAAGTCCTTGCATTCAAAGAGTTGGACATGGCTGCTCTACGGTAAATGCTTAGGAGTGGAATTGCTGGATTATGTGGTAAATGAATGCTTAACTTTCAAAGCAACTGTCCACCTGTTCTCAAAGTATCATTTTACACCCTTACCAGCAACATATGAGAATTCCAGTTGCCCTACATCCTGTCTGCACTTGATATTGTCAGTCATTTTAATTATAGCCATTCTGGTGTGAGTGTGTACTGCCATCTCACTGTCATTTTTTTTGGTATTTGTCTAATGACTCTAATGACAAATGATGTTAGGCATCTTATGTGCTTATTGTCTATTTGTATACTTTTCTGGTAAAGTGTCTGTTCAAATATGTTAAAAATGGGATTTTCTTACTATAACTGAGTTGAGGGAGTTATTTATATATTCTGGATACAAGTCCTTTCTCAGAATCTTGTACTGTTGGTAGCTTGCCTTTTCATTTTCTTAACATCTTCAAAGAGCAGCGCTTTGGATTTTGATGAAGTACAACTTATATAATTTTTTCCTTTTATGGTTAGTGAATTTTGAGCCAGATCTAAAGACATCTTTGCCTAATCCAAGATCAGAAAGATTTCCTCCTATGTTTTCTTCTAGAAATTTAATAATTTTGTTTTTTTACGTCTAGTTCTATGATCGATTCACATTAATTTTTGTGTATAATAGGAGGTGAAGGTCAGGTTCATTTTGTTTCCATATTGATATCTAGTTGTTCTAGCACCATTGATTGAAAAGTCCATCTTTCCCTCCATTGAATTACCTTGGCATTTTTGTCAGAATCAATTGACTGTGTATGCTTGGGTCTATTTTAGGTCTCTCTAATCTGTTCCATTAATCTTTATGTCAATCCTTTTGCCGGTAGCACACTGCGTTAAGTACTGTAGATTTATAATTGGCTTGAAATCAGGTGGTTTAAGTCCTTTAAATTTGTTCTTCTTTTTCAACTTATTTTATTCTAGGTGTTTTGGTTTTCCATATACATTTTATAATCATCTGGCCAATTTCTACCAAAAAAAAAGCCTGCTAAGTGTTGATTGGGTTTGCATTGAATCTGTAGATCAATTTGGGGGAGAATATATAGATCAATTTTAACAATATTGAGGCTTTCAATCAAAGAATATATTATCTCTCCATTTCTTTTGGAGTTCCTTAATATCACTCAGTGATGTTTTATAGTTTTTCTCCTAGAGATATTACATATATTTTGTTAAATATATCATCATATATGTCATGTTTTTTGGACACATCTGTAAATGGTATTTTGTAAATTCAATATTTAAGTGTTCATTGTCAGTACATAGAAATACAATTCAGTTTTGAACATTGACTTTATATCTTGGAACTGTGCTAAACTCACTCATTAGTTCTAGTTGCTTTTTATTAGATTTCTTAGGATTTTCTATGTATACAATTATGGGGCTTGTGTTTTCATTTTAAAATATTGTTTTACTCTGTCTCATCCCATATGTATGTATTTTGTTAGGATTGTGTATTTTATTTCTCTTTCATGCTTTATTGCATTGGTTAGTGCCTCCCGTACAGTATAGAATCTAAGTGGTGAGAATGGATATTTTGACTTATTCCCAGTTTTAGTGAGAAAGAAATCTTCACCATTAAATATGATTTTTACCCTGAGGTTTTTAATAGACACTTTTTGTCAAATTGAAGAATTTTCTTCTATTTCAAGCTTGCTGAGAGTTTCAAATCATGCATGACGGTTGAGTTTTGTCATTTTTTTCCTGAATTTATTGAAATAATCATATGGCTCTTCTCATTTATTCTATCCAATATTATGATTAATATTAATTGATTTTCAAATGTTAAACCAATCTTGTGTTCCTGGGATAAATGTAGTCAGTCATTTTATACACTGCTGTATTCAGTTTGCTAAAATATAAAGATTTTTGCCTCTCTGGTTATGAGGAACATTGTTTTGTAGTTCCTTCTTCTCTCCCTCCCTTCTTTCCTTCCATCCTTCTTTTTCTTGCATTGTCTTTGTCTAGTTTTGTTGTCATGGGAATGCTGACCTCACAAAATGAGTTGGAAAATTCTCCAACTCATTTTGAAAGAGTTTGTGTAATATTCGTGTTATTTTTCCTTAAATGTCTGATAGAATTTATCATTAAGCCATCTAAGTCTGGAATTTGTTTTGTTTGCAACTTTTAATTACATATCCAATTCCTTAATAGATATAGAAGTATTCAGATTTTCTATTTCTTTTCGAGTTAAGTTTTGGTAATTTCTGTCTTTAAAGAAATTTTTCCATTTCACTGAGTTGTCAAATTTTTTGGGAAAAAGCTATTTGTAAAATCCCCTTATTATCCTGCTAGGATCTGTGTTGATGTATCTTTTGAGTTCCTGATATTGGTAATTGTGTCTTCATTCTTTTTTTTTTTTTTGCCTTGATCAATCTGGTTAGAGATTTATTATTTTTTTCCATCTTTTGGTTTTATTGATTTACTCCATTTGTTTTCTCTCCTTCTAGTTCATTGATTTCTATTCACTAATAATTCCTCCCTTCTCCTTCTTTTGGGTTTATTTACTCTTCTTTTTTAAGCTTCTTCAGGTGGAAGCTTACATTATTGATTTTAACCCTATCTTTTTTCTAATATAAACATTTATAGCTATGCATTTCCCTTCAGGCACTCTGTTAGCTACATCCCACTCATTTTAATATACAGTGTTTTCATTTTTATTTGGTTCAAAATGTTTCTTATTTGCCTTGTGACTTCTTATTTGATCCATGTGTTATTTATAATGACTTTAATTTCCAAATATTTAGAAATTTTCAAAATATCTTTCTGTTACTGATTTCCAGTTTAATTCTTTTGTAGCCAGAGGTCATACTCTGCATAATTTCAATCTCTTAAAAATTGTTGAGACTTTTTTATGGCCCAGCATGTGATCTGTCTTAGTGAATGCTCCATGTGTGCTTGGATAATGTGTATTCTGCTGTTGTTGGGTGGAGCATTCCTTAAATGTCAATTAAGTTCAGTTGGTTGATAGCACTGCTGATATCCTTACTGATTGTTTAAATCATTTTTATAATGTGTTCTTACACAAACGAGATTGTGTATATTACAAGAAAAATCAGATGATTCAGATGTAATAGGGTACTTGAGAAGGCAGAGACTCATTAGTTTTTTTTTTTTAATCAAGAGAAGTGGGATCATAAAATCATCTTGAAGCAGATCCCTCGGTTAACTGAGAATACTTTGAATGGCCTTCTTAATCAGGCTATTAATCAGAAGGTAGAGCCAGAGGGCTTCGGTCTTTGGGGTTCCAGTGTAGATAGCCACTCCCTTAGATCTCTTGCAAATTGAGTAGGTGCAGAGCAGGAATAACTACTTGTGTAAAAAGCCTTTAGAAGACAGTATAGTACTCTGCCTGATTGAGAAGGTCATTGGAAGGATTTCTCAATTAACTACAGGATCTGCTTCAGTTGCAGGGTGGATAAGGTGGTTCCATCTGAGTCCCTAGGGCAGGAAAGGGCCATGAGACCCATGGAATGATCTTATGGAGAAGGGTGGCCTAGCCAGGTGAGCTGGGAGGGCTTGGAGGCAAGCCTGGTTTTGAGGCCCACTGCTTGGGTAAGTGAACAGGTCACATCTCCACTAGATGTGGGTCTGGTTCTCAAGGAGGTTACCATGCGTGTGCACAGATAAAATATTCACAAACTCTGAGACTCACGAACCTGGGAAATCTAAACTTCTTGTCCTGTATAGCAGGGGTCCCTAACCCCTGGTACCAGTCTGTGGCCTGTTAGGAATCAGTGGCCTGTTAGAAACCGGGAGGCACAGCAGGAGGTGAGCTGTGGGTGAGTGAGCATTACTGCTGGAGCCCCGCCTCCTGTTAGATCAGCAGAGCCCTTAGATGCTCATAGGATTGCGAACCCTGTTGTGAACTGTGCATGTGAGGGATCTAGGCTGCACGCCTTATGGGAATCTAACTAATGCCTGATGATCTGAGGTGGAACAGTTTCATCCCGAAACCATCCCTCCCCATCCCCATCTCCTGTCTATGGAAAAATTGTCTTCCACGAAACGTCCCTGGTGCCAAAAAGTTGGGGACTGCTGCTCTATAGGACCAAAGTTCCTGACTCTCACCTTCACGATGGTGGAAACAGAAACACAACATGAATGCTGGTGACTGAAGGGAACCCCCCCCAACACACAGAGTGCAGTTTCATGAGAACTCACCCTGCCAGGGAGGGCAGCGGCGACAGGGCAGCCATTCGCTGAGCCCTTGTTACAAGCCAGGTACCGGCAGGCAGGTGAGTCAGTTCTTACCATGATTGGGCAAGATGAGTCCTATTGCCGTACCCATTTTAGCTTCAAGGAAGTAGAGGCTCAGAGAGTCTAGGAGATTGCTTCCTGTCCCACAAATAGAGTGGAGTTTGAAGCCCAGACAATCCAACTACAGGGTTCATGCTCTTCAAGCTGGAGAGCTGGCCCAATCGCGGAAGCAGTCGATTGCCAGGCTAGGGAGATTGGACTTCATTCTGAAGGTAATAGCAGGCATGGAGAATTCTGGAGCAGAGCCAGAAGGATCCCTCTGGCAGCTGGGTGGAGAGTGCCTTGCAGTGAATGGTTAGTTAGGAAGCTGTTCAAGACAGAAAGAATCACAGTTAAACCCAACTCAGCCCTGAGCACCAGAGATGAAAGTCTGAGGGGACCGAGGATAGTGTGGGGAAGAAGAAATCTCATCCAGTGTTAGAAATGGGCAGAGAGGTGGTTGGATGGAGAGATGGCAGGCGGCATTAGAGGCATAGTGTGTGAGCGTCGGGGTGGGGGTGAACCTCTTTCCTCTGGCTCCTTGGTAAAGCCCAAGGGGAACAGGAGAGAAAATTCTGTACTAGAAATCAGGAGCCCAGGGTCCTGATCTTACCGTTGCCACGGGATTCACTGTATGACCGTGGGCAATTTGCTCCCCTTCCCCCAGCCTCAGTTTCCCCATATGTACACTTTGCAGGGTTGGTGTGAACAGTGCCTGAGACCTGTTTTGCAAAGGGGAGAGCCCCATAACTGGTCTTTCCATTTCTGCTCCTGGTCCTTCTAATCCATCCCCCAGGGTGGCCAGAGGGAGGTTTAAAGTCAATTGCATCAAATGCCTGCACTGGTTTCCCTGCCCTGGCCCCTGCCTCCTGCTGCCCGGCTCCACTATGTTCTTAAAACCTACCGCTGGCTTTCACTGTACTTAAAAAATGTCCAAGCCCTTTCAATGGCCTTCAAGGCCCTGCGTGATCTGACTCCTGTTCACCTCTGGGATCTCATTTTCTCTCTCCCTCCTGGTCCTTCACTGCATTCCAGTTATGCTGGCCTTCTTTTCAGTTTCTCGCAACTTACCCAGCTCTTTCTTATCTCTGAGCAATTGCTGTTCCCACTGCCTGGAATGCCCTCCCCCTGTATCAGTTATCAGTCTCAGTTAACTGCTGGGTAACAAAACGCTCCAAAACTTAGTGACTTGAAACAACAACCATTCGTGGTTTCTTGGGAGGCAGTGAGTGGGCTGGGCAACTCCGCAGATCTGGTGGCACTGGTGGGTCTTGGTTGGTCTTGGTTGGTTCACTCAAGCATTTGCAGGCAGCTGCGGGTGGAGCAGGTGGTTCTGTGGATCTTGATCTCGGCTGGGCTCCCTCATGTGTTTGTGGTTGATGGACAGTTGGTTGGTCTGGGCTGGTCTGGGCAGGTCTTGGCTGGGGTGACTTAGACAACCAGGCTTCTCTTCCATGTGCCTTTCCTTCTCCCTAGCAGGCCTGCTGGGGTGAAGGCAGGAGTCCAAGGGAAAAGGCAGAATCCTGAAGCATGTTTTCAGCCTCTGTGTGGGTCATTTCCTAACATCCTACTGCCAAAGAAAACCACATGGCCAAGGCCAGAGTAAAGGGTGGGGAAATAGACTCTGCCTCTTTTTTTTTTTTTTTTGAGACAGGGTCCTGCTCTGTCGCCCAGGCTGGAGTGCAGTGGTGCAGTCATGGCTCACTGCATCCTTGCCCTCCTGGGCTCAAGCGATCCTCCTGTCTCAGCCTCAGCCTCCTGAGTAGCTGGGACTACAGGCGTTTGCCACCATGCCTGACTAATTTTTTTTTCTAGAGATGGGGGTCTCTGTATGTTGTCCAGGCTGGTCTCGAACTCCTGGGCTCAAGTGATTCTCCTGTTTCAGCCTCCCAAAGTACTGGAATTACAGGCATGAGCCACTGTGCCTGGTGCTAGACTCTGCGTCTTTAGTGATAAGAACCAGCTATAAGATCACTGGGCAAAAGTCTGGGCACAGAGAAAGGAGAAAAATTGGGGTATATTTATCTCTGCCCCCTTCTTTCTACCTACTGCCTTCTCATGCACTGATGCCTCCTTGGAGGAGCCCTCCCTGACTATTCTGAGGGCAACAGTTGTTCCCTGGTTTTTCTCAGCCACAGCCCTGCTCTGCTTGGACCACCTTTGTCCCAGAACGCAAAGTAAGTGTTCAGCAAATATTTCTGCATCAACTAATAAACCGTCACAATTCTTGGGGAAAGAATGACACTGTGCCTGTGAGTGGTCAGTCCCCTCCCTTTAAGTGCCACATCCCAGAAGTGCAGCCTCATAGAAAGCAGCTACCACATCAGCCTGTCCCCTGTCCCCAAAGGAACCCTAGACCCTGAGGCTGCCTTTGCCATTAGAAATGAGGTTCTCAAGACTGGCTGAAAGCTTGTTGACCTAGTGGCCATGCCTTTGCTGGGAAGTCGCACTGCTCTGGTAGAGACAGTCAGACCATTCTGTCCCAGGAGACCCACAGGGCTTGCTCCATTGCCTTTCACTCTTAAAATAGATTTTATAACCATGCTGCTGAGTGAAGACCTCCAGAGTCTCAGAACTCAGGTCAGAGCCTGCAGATCCTGAAGCCCTGTGAGGTCAAGGTGGATTGAGGCTACACAGTGGGATACGGACAGGACAGGCCTCAGGGCCCTGCCTCTACCTCCCAGCTGTTTCCACCTACCCAGTCCCCATAGGACTTCTCTGTCCTTTTGTGTTGTGGCTGTAGTGCCATCTTTCTAGATGCCTGTCTGCTTGCTGTTTGGGGCAATGTATTGGGAGCAGGATATAAAACCGGGACCTCCTTCATTCTCCCCAACACAAATGTCTGTAGTAATAATAATAATAATAATAATAATAATAATAATAACCACAGCAACTACTATTGGCTTGGCGTCACTACATGTAAGACATTTTGCATGCCTGGACTTATGTAATTCTCACAGTGATCGTGAGACTTGGTAACATCATCATCCCATTTTCCAGATGAGAAACAAGACAGGGTGAAGGGTGTGCCTGAGGTTGCACCACTAGGAGGTGGCAGAGCAAGGATTCGAACTCAGGTCTGATGCCAAAGCCAACACCTTCCTCCACCACCAGGCCCAGGTTGCCCCCCCAGCCTCCCCTCCAGCAGCCACACCTCTGGGTGGCTGCCCTTCCCTCCCTGCCGCTCAGCCCTGTAGGACCTGCATCTATGTAAAACACTCATGGGCTCTCTTTCTGCCCCCTGAGTCACTAAGCATCTGCCCTGGCTGGCCTCCTGGTGTCTGGGCCGGGAGCAGGCCTGGCTGCTGGTGCAGGGCTGGGAGAGCCATGTGCAAGCTACAAGTGTTGTCCTGCCAGGGGCCGTTGTCTCCCCCATAATGGGACCCAGCACTCTCTCCAGGCCCCTGAGAGCCTGAGAGGCTGTGGGCCAAGGCCTTGGCAGAGCGGCCGGCTGAGGGCGCTGAGTGGAAGCAGATGTGCCTGGGCCGCCTTTGGCCCACTGCCCAGAAGAGCCTTTCCATCTGGAGCCTCAGGCTTGGGGAGGATGCTCCGATTGTGAGAGCCGCGTGGGGACTGGACTCACACGAGGCTGCCTTGGACCAGAATATTTTAATCTGTTTGGTTTAAGAAAGAAACAAAGCCTCCATTTTTGTTGTGTATGCCAGAGCTGGTTCTGAGCCAATGGTGGTGAGAGATTGACAACCAACTTCTGATACAGCTTATGGATGGGGAAACTGAGCCCCAGTGAAGGGAGAAGGACTTGCACAATGTCACCTAGCATTTTGTGAACGTGGACATGCTATACCAATTAGAGTGACAATTGGGGCAGATCTGGGAGGGGTCCCCAGCCTTCCTAGGGCAAGGTACATGTGGGCATCTTTCTTGTCTAGCCTGGGTGTGGGTTGCAGAGCCATGAGATTTTCTGGAAGGGAATCCCCTGCCACTCCAGGGAGGGGAGAGATAGCCAGTGTCCTCCCGTTCTGTCAGGCTAAGTCCTACCACAGAGACAAAGGGTTCCTTCACCAGTTACTGTCAAAACTGACATCTTCAGGGAGGGAGGGGACCCTGCCTTTCTCCAGTGATCCTGCTCGTGGGGTCTTTTGAGAGAGACAGCTCTGAACTGAGATTGGGAGCCCTGAGTTCAAGTCTGGAATCTGCCTCTGACATGCTTTGTGACATTCGGCAAGCTGCTTCCCCTCTCTGGGCTTCCTTTTTTTCCATCTGCAAAATGGGCATAATAGCATCCTAATGTCTTCTGGGATAGCAAGAGTACACTTTGAAAATCTAGTCCCTCATCCATTTCTTGAGAGTGTCCAAAATCAGCCCTTTGAGGTGGGAGGAGCAATATTCTCACTGCCTGGAAGGGAATGGACAGCTCAGAGAGGTGAAGTGACTTGCTCAGACACACTGCATCCGTGGATCAATGCTGTGGGGTTGGAAGGGTTTCCTGATTCCTAGTTCTGTGGTCATCTCCTCTCCGGGAGACCTGATGTCCTCTGCCAGACCACATGGAGCCAGCAAACATGGCCTTCGGTGGGGTCCTCCACCACCCCTCATGGCGAAGCCGAAAATGAGGGCAAGGGCCAAAGCACTGAGACTTGCTTCACCTATTGGAATGGGGTCCTGAGGATCGATGCAACACATGGCCTGCCAGTTGCCTGCAGCACGCCTGTTGGAAGGTGAGGTCAGCCAGCCTCTGCTTGCATAGCTCTCAGACAGGAAGCTTACTATTTGCTCAGGCAGCCTGTCTCATCCCAGTGACTGTGAGAAAGCATCCTCGGCCTGGGCTGAAACCTGACTCCTCTTCAAGGTCACTCCTGTTCCCCAACCCCCAAACTGTGCACATTCTGCTCCCCAGCCTGGGGTGGCCCACAGGCCCTGAAAATGGGCGAGCCTGAGGCTGCCTGGATTCGAGAACTTACAGCTCTCCCAGTCTCCCCTGCCTCTCACTTGACTCCTGATGTGGAACAGCCTCCTTTCCTGAGGCTCTGATTACCCTGGAGCAGGCAGGCAGAACCTTTCTCCTCCACCCCTGGCAACACTGCCGGGCAAGCGCACCACATCCTGCTCGTCCTACTGGAAGATGCCTCCCTCTGCATGGGGGAAGGGATGAGACTTCCAGGCCAGCCCAGCAGGAAGACTCACTAGTCCAGAAGTCAGAACACCTGAGTCACTTGACATGCACTCTCAGATGAGCTGCTGCGCTGCTCTGTGCCTCAGCCGCTTTCATCTGTAGAATGGGATGGTCATGATGCCTGGCCAGCAGGGCCCATGGAGCTTGTATAAAACCTGATGGGAGGGCAGGTTGAAGTAAAAACCTTGGAGATGAACGCACTGGACACAGGTGAGGATTGTGTGGAGCAGAAGCATCTCACCCAGTTGAGATTCTGGACAAATCAGAGCCTCCCTGTCTCTCTGCAGCTGTGAACACCTATCCACCCCGCAAGGCCTCCTGCAGCTGTGGACAGGTCCCTCTCTGCTGGGTCCCTCTCTGCTGGAAAATTCACAAATCCCTGGGGCCCAGGGCTGCTTTGGGGAGGGACAAAGCCGTGGAATGAATAGGGTAGGAAATTGATGTTCTCCTGATGGCAGTTTAAAACATTTTAAAAATATTGAAACAAACATGGATTTATGATGAAACAGGAGAATTTGACATGAATTTGGAAGTGAACACATGAGGCTGAGGAGACTCAAGGCAATTGCAGGCTTTTGCCTCACTGTGCTCTGCCACGCACCCTGCCTCCTGTTCCCTCCCATCCCCTCTGTCCCTGCTCCTTCCCACCCATCCCCTGGCGTGGGCTATTCTCTTTCTGCAGTACAGAAACTTTAGGAAGACTGTGTGGCCCTGTGATGTATCAGATCAACCCAACCCATCACATTTCTGATTAATGATCCCCAGGCCCTCTCCTCTACAAATCCTATCCTTCTTATTGATTACAAACACACTCTTCAGAAACCTTGGTGAAATGTCCAAGCTCGTTTTCCTTCCTTAGAAATGGCAGTTATTGTTGCTGTTGTCATCATAACCTTCATCACCTTCTTTCGTAGGCAGGTATTAGAATCTGCTTTTCTGAAAAATATGGGCCTGAGCCTGTTTGACTCATGGTCTTAACCTTGAAAGACTCGAGCTCAGAGAGGCTTATGGGGTTCCTTGGGCCACCTCTTACCAGACTCTGTTCACTTGCACACAGGTCCCCTGGAGTCATTGGAATGCAGGTTCCTACTCGGAGGCCTGGGTTTCCAACAATCTCCCAGGTGAGTCAGTGCTGCTGGTTCTGAGACCAACTTGGGCCCCACAGGCAGTTGGTGATGGAGCTGGGCCTGGCGCCAGCCTCCTCTACCATGATAGCCTTCCCACCCTCCTACCACCTGCCATCAGGGTGACCTGGAAAGCACTGGGGGGCCATAGTCAAGTCTCAGATAGTTCTGCATCAAAAGAACCAGGCCTCCTCTTGCTATCTGTGTAAATAATTATTGGGAGGCCGAGGTGGGAGGATCACTGGAGGCCAGGAGTTGGAGACTAGCCCGGACAATATAGCAAGACCCCATCTCTAAAAAAAAAATTTAAAAATTAGCTGGGTGTGGAGGCTCACGCCTGTAGTCTCAGTTGCTCGGGAGGCTGAGGGAGGATGACTTGAGCCTAGGAATTTGAGGCTGCAGTGAGCTATGATTGTGCCACTGCACTCCAGCCTGGACAACAGAACAAGACCCTGTCTTAAAAAAAATTAGAAAATCAACATTCATAACCTCCAATGTGATGAGTGATTCAGGTGAGAATCATCAGTGCATGTGAAGAGATCATGGAATGCCAGTGGTTAGGGAACAAGATATTCACAATTTTGAAGTATCACTCCAGAGATTTTGTATTCCCTGCAGACGGGGGTGTGCATTGAGCATGGCAGGGCCGGGCAGCCAGCACCTCCCCAGAGTGGTCAGGCTGGGCCTTGTCCATGTGATGTGGGCTGACAGGATGTGCTGCCCTAGCTGGGAAAGTTCCGCCTGAAGCTAACCTGGGAATCGTGGGATATTCTGCAGGACATATGGCCTGGATTGTTCAAAAGATTTAGTGTCATGAGGAGCAGAGCAGGGGGGTACACATCAGCCAAATGCCAAATGCCATGCATGACACTCGACAGGATCCTGGATTGGAAAAATAAACAACAGCATGTTTTGGAGCAACTGGTGGAGTGCGAGTGTGGACTTTGTGTCGGGTGATGTTGCCCAACCCTGATTATCCCTGGTGTGGCACTGGTGTGAGATTGCGTAGGAGGATGACCTTGGTCCTGAGAGATGGAGAGGTATCTGGGGGTGAAATATCATGATGTCTGCAGCTTAATTTTGGATGGTTTGGCAAAAGAGGGGGAGGAAGAAGAGAAATAGACAGAGAGAGACAGAGCTCGATGGAGAGGATACAGTAAGATGTTAATGGTGGATCTCAGATAGGGGTATTCTTTTAATCATTCTATGTGTTAGAAAACCTTCCAAATTATGAAAAAAAAGAAAACACAAAAAAATGCAAATAGGCTGGGCATGGTGGCTCACGCCTGTAATCCCAGCACTTTGGGAGGCCAAGACAGGCGGATCAGGAGGTCAGGAGTTCGAGACCAGTCTGGCCAACATGGTGAAACCCCATCTCTACTAAAAATACAAAAAAAAAAAAAAAAATTAGCCAGGCAGGGTGGTACGTGCCTGTAATCCCAGCTACTCAGGAGGCTGAGGCAGGAGAACTGCTTGAACCTGGGAGGCGAAGGTTGCAATGAGCCGAGATCACGCCACTGCACTCCAGCCTGGGCGACAATGCAAAACTCTGTCTTGAAGAAACAAAAAGAAAAAAAAAAAGAAAATAATTGTAAAAGAAAAAGGCATGGAAAAGCCATAAATCTTTGCTGAAATCTACAATACAAAGTCAGGACTTGTCTCCTGTGGCAGAAAAACGTCCTAACAATCCTCTTTCCCCAACCTCCACTCAAAGCTTCGCTTACCACAGAAGCTGCTCCCCATAAAACCCCTCTTTTCCCTCTCTTTCTCTCCCTGCAAAGCTGCAAGTACTTGTGTCAGTAGCCCTCTGCATCCTACAGCCACCCCGGCTCCCCTGCCCTGGCCCCCAGGCCTTTCTTTGTGGGGTATCCTAATCTTTCTCAACACCTGTTTGGTGGCTAGGGGCGCAGGTTCACAGGTGGGACGCCTGGTGTGATGTCTCGCTCTGGCATTTACATGCTGGGTGGACTCAGCCAGATTATCTAACCTTTCTATGCCTCAGTTTTCTCATCTGTAAAATGGGGGAGAACATCAGTACCTACCTAACAGTGTTGTTGGGAGGATTAAATGTCCTAACACCCCCGGAGCACGGGGCAGAGAGTAATTGCTCATGAATGACACAACTGTCCAAGATAGGTTGCCCAGCCCAGGGCGTTGTCTTTTTGGGACAACTGGTTAAATGAGATCCAGCTCCCACTGTGGCTTCCCGGGCATCTCTATTCGTGCCACGGTGGGGAGATGGACGCCCGTGCTTGCTTTATGTCCCTGGGCCTCTTCTTCCTCCAGCACACGGGATGACAGCACCAAGCCACCACCTTGACCTTGGGCATGGACGCACCTGGCTGTGGCCACTGGGTGGAAGCATTCAATTGCAGATGCTCCAATTTTTCCCTTGCTCTCCTCCTGGCCTGGTACCCAGGGGCCATGCCCAGCCAGCATGGAGTTGACTCTGCATGAGAAATATATCTTTATGGTTGGAAGCCTCTTGGATTTAGCAGTTGTTTTGTTTCCAGTATAACCTTATCTATTCCCACTGATAAAACAGGGTTGCCCTGTCCCAAGCTAAGGCTCCTTGGAATGCTCATCTAGATGAGGGTCAGTCTTAACTGCAACTTTCCAAGCATCTCTGAGTCCCAGCCAATGCCCTCACTCTGTTAGAAACCTCCATGCTTAGCTCCGCCGGCCTCCGCAGCCCCCTTGCCCTGGCCAAGGGCCACTCTGAAGCATGATAACAGAGAGGGCTGCCTCGTTTCCCCAAATATAGGCTCTTATCAGCCTCATTCGCCCTAGGACATTTGGTCATTGTCTTAGTCTAGACATCAAAATTAAAATCTCTTATGAGCTCATATTCTGGGGAAGTTGGGTCAGGCTGTGTCAGGGCCAAAATTCCTCTGCCTCCGGCCCAGCTGCTGCTACAGCGAGATGAAGCTTGTTGGAAGGGAAATTAGAGATGAGGGATGGAGCCCGGACGGGGAGCCAGAAAGCTGGGCTCTGCTTCTCAATGTGTGATCTTGGAGAGTCACTTTTTGTCTCTGGGCCAAAGATGAAATGGACTTGCCTTTTCCTGCCTTGGGGCCTTTGCACAGGCTGTTCCCTCTGTCTGAAGCTCTCACCACCTCCCTTCCTCTTCACCTGGTTAACTCTTGCTCAGCTATCACATCTCAGCCTAAAACACAGGGTCATTGTGCTCAAGGAAACTTGAAGGCCTGCTGCCTTCAACGCAGACACCTTCCTTTAATTGTGTCCAGAGACTGTCTCCTTGCTAGGCTCAGAGCTCCATGAGAGTGAGAATCTGTCTGTTTACCTCTCTGTGACCCAATTAAGGCTTGCTGAAGGAATGAGTGAGGTGCATCAGTCTGCTCCGCGAGAGCCTACAGCTCCCTGGCACCTGGCAGGAGCTGCAAGAGGGCCCCCCTGTCTCTTTTCTGCTCCCTCTTCTTGCTTGCTGGCGGGCTGGAAATCCTTGGCAAGGATTAAGTGTGTCCTGAGTGACTTGGCCCTTTGCTGCCTCCTGGCGTCCACTTCCAAGATAGCCGTCCCCAGATGCTTCTCCCACTCGTGGAGGAAAATTGAGTGTGGCTTCCATGTGCTGTGATCTCGTTCATTTCCAACAGTAGCCTTGTGAGACAGGAATGATCATCCCCTGTTTGACAAAAGAAGAAAGTGCACATTTGTTCATTTGTTTGTCAAATAATGACTGAGCACCTATTATTTGCCAGACACTTTGTTGGGAGCTGGTGCTTCACTGATGAACGGCACCAATGCGCTGCCTCATGGAGCTTACGTTCAGGTCTGCAGTAGGGAAGGCAGATAGTAAATAAGTGAACAAACATTTTGTGTGGGCTGGGCGCGGTGGCTCATTCCTGTAATCCCAGCACTTTGGGAGGCCGAGGCAGGCAGATCACTTGAGATTAGGAGTTCAAGACCAGCCTGGCCAACGTGGCGAAACCCCATCTCTACTAAAAATACAAAAATCAGTCAGGTGTGGTGGTGCATACCTGTAGTCCCAGCTACTCGGGAGGTTGAGGCAGGAGAATCGCTTGAACCTGGGAAGTGGAGGTTGCAGTGAGCCAAGATCGCACCATTGCACTCCAGCCTGGGCGACGGAGCGAGACCCCATCTCAAACAAAACAAAACAAAATCCACTGTGTGTGTGTGTGTGCACAAGCACACTCAAGATGCCAGGGGACAGTGGCTGGGCTTTGGTGGTCCAGATGTTAACTGACTTGTACAAGATCACAGAGATGCAGCTAGATTTGAACCTGGTAGTAACAATTGTAGCTAATAATTCTATAAGCCCTAGCTCTGGCATGTGCTGCTGAACTCAGTGCTTTTTACATATATGCTGCAACAGCCCTACTATTATCCTTGTTTTGCACATGGGGAAATAAAGCACAGAGAGGCTAGTTAACTTGCCCAAGGTCACTCAGCTGCTCAGTGGTGGAGCTAGGACTCAATCCAGGCAGTGTGGTTCCAGAGCCTGCCCTTTAACACTGGAAGACAAAATTTAGAAGTTTTGACATCCAGGGCCTCGGGACAAATCCAGTGTGCTACTCTCCTCCCAGCCCAGCCAAGTAGACCATCCTGGACAGTCCCCTGCCCTCAGATCATCCAAAATGACTGTGTAGCCTCCTGTCCCGTGAGTTGGAAAAGATGGGGAGGAGAGGGTGCTGTGGAGGGCCTCTATCCTCAGGAATCCTGATGGGCTGGCCGTGGGGACAGAACCAACCCACACTAGGCTGTGAGGTGGGAGGCTTAGAAGGCAGGAAAGGCTTCTTGGAGGTGAGGGGTGAGGTGGGCCTGGAAGGTTGAGTGGGATTCAGATGTACAATTCAGTGGGAGGAGCAGAAGCCAAGGGAACGGCAGGGGTGGGGGAGAGGGTGGCGCCAAGGCTTGGAAAAAGGAAAAATGAGGCTGCATCAGGACCTGAAGCTTCCAGACTTCTTCCCCAGGCTGGGGAGCTGTTGCAGGCATCCAGGTGAGAGGGGAGGGGCAGCCAGGGGGTGGAGATGAAGCCAAAGGTGGCCAGGACCCAGGTGGGCTTCAGAATCACATGCTTCCACCCCCAACTTTAATTTCTCCAACTCCCCCCTCACTCACCCATCCCTTGCTGCTGCTTGATTGCCCCAAACACAGCCCCACCCCAAGAGTGCCTGGACCCTCCCCCTCCACATCCGCCTGCCTTGAGCCCTCACTTCCTTCCTGTCCCTGCACAAAGGTCACTTCACACAGAAGTCTTTCCTGACCACCAGCAATACTGTATTGCTGGTGGTTACAACACCTTCCACACGCTGTACGTTTCCCTGCGCTCGGCTTAGCGCACAGGTGGCTTAGAGCTTGGCAGGCCTTCCACGCATAGTTTTCGGCTGTGGGCAGCTGCTTGGCCGAGTCCTGAACAATTTTCAGCTGCAGCTATAGTGTCTGTCATCTTGGCTTCCTCGGAAGCTCAGTCATCCGTCACCCCTGAGACAGACCTTGGAAGGCTCGGGATGGGGGAGCCAACAATGCAGACACATACGCATGCACATGTGTTGTGCACACGCACACACATATCTACACATGGGCATGAATCATATGCACACACATATGCCCATACATATACAAACCCATGCACACATACATATGCGCAACACATACACAAATGCTCACACACGTATGCACAACACACGTGTGCACGCAAGGCATGCATATGTGTATATAGGTGTGCACATGTGAGCACACCCATGTGAGCAAATATACATCTGTATACCATGCCCACACATGTATGCATGCACACGTACACATTGCACACACACACACACAATACATATACAGGCGTCATATGCGTACACCACAACATGCACGGACATACGTATACTTACACACGTGCCCACATACATGCATTTCTGACACCTTGACTCTCACCCTCTCCATTCATCAGGGTGGTGACCACGTTGTCCCAGGATCTGGCACAGAGACTGGCTCAGCTATCTACGGCCACAGCCACAGCCAGCACTAGAGCTCTGGGGCTGTAGCCAGGTAACGCCACCGATCCTCTGCTACCACCTTGTGGCCGCTTCCCAAATGGCACCAGTCAGTGGCTGAAGCCTTTCCCTGGTTCTTGTCCCAGCTAAGCTCCCGGGCCCAATCCACAGGGCTCCTGGGAAACGTGTAGTCATCCCTGAGCCTTGTGCCCCGCCCTAGGACAAGTGGATGGCTTTGCTAGGTGCTGTGGGTAATGAGTGGGGCCTGGAGTAGGACGCAGGCCTGACCTCTCCACTGCTCTGTTAATCCTCTCTGTCCCATTCTGCTGCACCCAATACCTCCAGGACTTCTCAGGGCTGACTCCTGTGCCTGGAGCGCCCCACTCCCCAGTGCCCCACTGCCCAGCGAGCTCCTTGAGGGCAGAGCCCTGATTGTGCTCATCTCCAGTACAGACGGGTGCTCCATGAATGCGGGAGGGAGGAAGAGAGGGAGGAAAGAAGAGAGGAAGGGAAAGAAGGAGGGGGTGAGAGAGTGAGGGAGGATTTCCTCACTGGACTTCCTCAGTTTGAGCTCTGAAAGTCCCATGTCCAAGGAAACCCCTCAGGCCTGAGCAATATCTCCCATTGGTCATCCTCCTAGAGCAAGTGCTGGTAGGAAGTGGTGGGGGCAGGGTAGGGCACTGAGAGAATTCAATAAAACAAAGTATGGAGGGGGCCTGCCTGGATTGATGGTGATGGTGCACCTGGAAATGAAAATTAATGAACTCCGTTGTTTGCGCCTAAGCTGTGAACCGTACACAAGCCACAGTATCTGCACAATCTTACCAGGGAAAAGTCTCCTGAGGATGTAGAGGCAGAAAAAAAGCCTGGGCCATGACCCATGCTTTGCTCCCAAGGTTACTGCTTCCCTCTCTGCTCACCCCAAATCATCCCCCTTAAATAAACACGGAGAGTCTAATGCCAGCACTCTACGTGCCTGGAGAACGGACCAATGTGAGAACTATGCTTCAGACTAGGAGCAAAATCTTTTTCCATCAAGGGATGTGGGCTGTGCCAAAAATAGAGCTTCAAGACCCTATTAGGGGGTAGTTCTCAAACCTGATATGGCATTAAAATAAGAGAGGGATTCTGGGCAGACCCACCAGAGGTTGTGACTCAGTGCATTCAGGATGGGCTTCAGGATTCAGGTGGTTCTCATGCAGGGGTTAAAGGAAAAACTCTTCAATGACACTTGTTAAAAGCATGGTAACAAAGACTTTAGTTAGGACCCTTGATATAGGTATAGGGACCATTGCAACAGGGAGACAGATTGGACTCAACTCTGAAGACAGCATGGGCAGGTGGGACTTATAGCTGAGGGGCAGGGTGGGGTCAGTGGATGGAAAATTACTAAGAGGAAACCTTCAGGGTGAGGGGGATTCTGGTTAAACCTACCCAACAGGATTCTGGGGATTGTTGTTGAAGGCAGGCCAGGGAGATCAGACATCCCCTGGGGGATGGTGGTGGATGAGGAACCTGATCAGATATGGAGGATGATCAGATGTCAAGGACTGGGGTTTCTGGCTACACTGACTTAGCAGCGTTCTTTTTCTAAAACTGGACTTCATAAGGAAGTGCACAGATGGGCCTAGGAGAAGGTTCAGGAGTCTGACTAAAGTTTGGCCAAGCCAAGAATCCTTGTTACAGGTGACTCCAGTACCATAAAGAGAGGACCTCTTCTGTAGGGATGGGTTTAGAAAGATGGCATCACACTGATCTGAGTCACCTTGAAGGAGCAGGTGACCAGGGCATCAGTTCTGAGCCCCTTGGTGTTATGGCTTTCCCCAGGCTGGTGCCAAGGGAAGAATTGGGAGGTGGCAGGCAGCCACACCCTGAACACATGTGCCAGCAGGGATAGGCACATTGTACCCTATGCCTAAGAGAAGCAGAATTAGCAAACCACTGGCCCTGCAGGGGATTAAAGGAAAGATGGTGTTTATCTGCTTATGTTATGTGACTATTTGTTTTTACCAATTTAAATGGATGTCACCGAAGCTCTGGGGTCTCTTACCATAAGGAGGGCGCTGAGTGGGGAGGAGGGGCAGCCTCTTTAGATGTCATGCCTGCATTTTCCAGGGTCTTGGAGGCAGCTGACATGGGGTAACTGAGACAGAAGCCCGAAGTGCTTTCACAAGGAACTTCTGCCCAACGTTGGTCCAACGTGCATGGCAACCTCACTCAAAATAGAGAGACGTAGACGATGCAGGTAGGGGGAAGTTACAGAAGAGCAGAGTTTTACTACATGGAAATTTGCTAGCAATTGGAAATTTGGCTGCTATTTGCAAACGTCAACTTCCCCTCCCACTGAAGGGCTGGAGGAGGAGCTCACCAGTCAGTGAAGAGAGCTGATCCATCATCTGGCCTCATGTGCAGATGAGTTAGGAAGGAAAAAACCAACATCGATGCTATGGATAAAACAACTGTAGTACAAGGGAAACAGTGGGTGAGCAAACCTCCAAAATGACCCACCGCAGGTCATTTCAGCCATCCTCAGTAGAGCACAAGAAGGCAGAAAGCCTGCAAAAAGCAACAAGATGAGATGGAAAAGGAGGTAGGTGGGAGAGACAAGGACAGGTTGCAAGGAAACCAGAAAAGCACAATGGCCACCCTGGTGGTAGCCACAGCAGACCTAACTGATGCCTCAGATCATTGAATTGGTGATTTGGAGGAAGAGTGCAGAGGAAAAAAAATACATTAAAATGATGATTGATAATAGGATCATTTTGAAGAAATAGGGAAGAAAGAAGAGATGACCAGTGAATGAAAAATGGTGTTCATGAATGAGAGTTCAGAACAAGAGAAACAAACATTGTAGTCAAAGAGGCAATACCAAGAAACTCTTCTGAGCTGAGAAAGGAACTGTGTGTGCAGATCAGAAGGACTCGCTACGTTCCAGGCAATGTGGTGGCAAAATTTTCAAATTATAAAGCAAAAGGAAAAGTCCTAAAAATTATCCAGACAGAAAAGGCAGCTGTATATAAAGGATGTGGGGAGGAAGGGATGGAGAGCAATCCTAAATGGCCAACTGATAGGGGCGAACATGCACATCGGGCTTACTATGTCCCAGGCATGAACTAAATGCTGTACACACATTTGCTCATTCTATCCTCCACCTAACCCTATGAGATAGGTCCTGTTATCATCATCTCCGCTAACAGATCAAGCTGAGACACAGAGAAGTTAAGTAATCTGCCCAATGTCACACAGCAGATGGCGGAGCTGTTATTTGGCCATAGGCAGTCTAGGACTTTCATCTGTGCTTTTCCAAACTACTTCACTCCACAGCCATTATCAGACCACGGCAAAGTGTATAAGAAGTTTGAAAATGTTGTAAAGCAAGAATTCTAGACCTAACCAACTTGTCATTTAAGTAAGAAAGCAAGAGAAATTTATTCTCAGATATGCAATGGCTCAGAAAATATACTACTTCTGCACCTCTTTTTAAAAAAATACTGGAGGAAGTACTCCAACCTATTGAGGGATGAAACAAAATTAAGAGCACAGGCATGAAGAAATCATGATATAAAAAGAACTGGCCGCTGGGGGCAGCAGCTCACGCCTGTAATCCCAGCACTTTGGGAGGCCGAGGCAGGCGGATCACCTGAGGTTGGGAGTTTGAGACCAGCCTGACCAACATGGAGCAACCCCGTCTCTATTAAAAATACAAAAAAATTAGCCTGGCTTGGTGGCACATGCCTGTAATCCCTGCTACTTGGGAGGCTGAGGCAGGAGAATCGCTTGAACCCGTGGGCGGAAGTTTCAGTGAGCTGAGATCCCACCATTGCACTCCAGCCTGGGCAACAAGAGCAAAACTCCATATCAAAAAACAAACAAACAAACAAACACAAAACAACAACAACAAAAGAACTAGCAACAACACTAATTTTAGTTAAAAAAGAATTTTAAATTATTATAAATCTGGCCATAACAGAATACAAAAAGTCCAAATGTATAATTATAAGGGCAGTTATATGACAAAAGGCCAATAATGTAACAATTATAACCTGGATCCCAAAACCTCAGATGATATCAACAAAGTTCAAGAAGAAAAGAAGGGAGACAAACTAACTTCTCATCTCAAATGGGGGAAAGTGCACAACATCGTAACAACTAGAGAATGCCACTGAAATGCTTACAGGTCTTCATTAGTCACATAATGCCAGCATATATTTTTTCTAAAACATTAGCGAATATAAAATCAAAGTAAACATGATCTGTTTAGGTTTTTAAAAAGTGCAAAACAGACAGGCAACCTCACACCCACACAGAGAGGTGTGCAGGTTGCCATGTATGTTGATTGATGTAGGATGGCAGAACTGTCCCCCGGGGGCACCGCCACAGCAACCTTCTCCTGCCTCCTCCTCCTGCCCCCCCAGGACTCGACCTCCCAAAAGTGCTGCATTGTTGCCATTGCGAATGTTCTCATTCTTCAACTTTTATTTTTTTTAAAGACAGTGTCTCGCTCCATTGCCCAGGCTGGAGTGCAGTGGCACAATCTTGGCTCACTGCAACCTCCGCCTCCCAGGTTCAAACCATTCTCCTGCCTCAGCCTCCTAAGTAGCTGGGACTACAGGCGTGTGCCACCACACCCGGCTAATTTTTGTATTTTCAGTAGAGACGGGGTTTTGCCATGTTGGCCAGGATGGTCTCGAACTCTTGACCTCAGGTGATCCACCCGCCTCGGCCTCCCAAAGTGCTGGGATTACAGGCATAAGCCACCACACCCAGGCTCATTCTTTAACTTTTGTGCACCTTTTGAAGGTTAGAGAAGGACAGCTACCAATGTCCTGGCTGGCATGGGCCCTGATGCCAGTGTCCTGGCTGGCACAGGCCCTGGGTTGGGGAATGGGGAGTGGGAGAGAATCTTCCTATTTTGTTTCTTATCCAGATGGTGCTTGGCACTAGGAACCTATAAAGTCCAAACTGAATCATGTGACTCCTTTCTTAAAGCAATTGACTGACTCCCTTTTGCCCTCATGTTAGAGTCTGAATCCCTTCCATGTTCTCCAGAGTTCCTTCCAATCTCATCATACCTCCCGCTCCAACCTCAGTTTCCACACTGCCTTTGACTTTTATGCAGCTTTCCAAATGCTCCACGTTCTCCACTGACCTTTTTGCCTTTGCACAAGCTGCTCCCTTGGGCTGCAGTGGCCTTTCCCTCTGACCCCATCCCCACCTGGAAAACACTAATAAGATAGGGTGCAGGTGCGTGTCTCCCACGAACCCTTCTCTGATGTCCGCTGGCTGGAGGAAGTCCCCTCCTGTCTCCCATCCTGTGCCACATTCTCCCCTCCGGTCATTCACTACACATTTCCTGAATCCTATTTAGTTTCAGGGATGTTTAAAACCCTAGTAGCTTGGGTTTATTTCGCTGGCAGCTTAAGCCAGCCCAAAGCCATAAACTGCACTGGAAAGGACAGGTCTTATTCACCGCATCTCCAGGCTCAATAGTAGTACCCCATAAATGCTTACGGAACTCAACAAAGGTGCCCTCGCTACCGTCACCAGCCTGCACCATGCCTCACTAGCAGGTAGCAGTACAGCGAGTGTCACTTGAAGGCTGAATCCCAACAGTTATTGGTGCTGGGGTTCTGGGAGAGGCAGTTGGAAGGGACCACGGCCTCCCACAGGGCAGCTCCAGAATATTCTGGCCATATGACCGAGGTCTTCCAGTGCTGGCCGTCCCTGCCTTGTCCCAGAACCACAGATCCTGCATAGTTTAATTTTGCTAAGAACATTTTAGATTCTAGGAAAGCATTTGAGGGCAAGGGAAAGGGAGGGGTGTTCTCCCGGCATGAGGTAAAGGTACATAGGGGAGATGAGGAGGAAACTCTGACTGAAACTTGAAGGGCTGGGTTTATAAAATGCAAGGGCAGAACTAACACTATACAACTGGACATTCACCACACTATCCTTTTTTGTTTAGCATTAAAAAAACAAAAAACCACAACGTTGCCTAAGTTGCTTTGAGAAATCTGAAAAGATCTATGCATAATCTATCTTTCCAACGACGACTCAGTGTCCTCTCTGCTTGTGGGAACTGAATGTAAAAATAATCACCAGCTTCAGGGCCCGAAAAGCCACCTCGATGGGGAGGAGGCAGGGCACAGAGGGGGCAGTGCCAGTCTTGAAAGGTAAGGTGGGCAGAAATTAGCATCCCAAACTGCCCCACCACAGAAGTGTCATCCAACCAGGTTAAAAAAAGCTATTCCCAAACAGGCTCCTTCTGACGGCCTTGGAGCTGATGTGCAGGCAGCCAAGTGTGTGTATTTGTGGAGTTGTAAGTAGGTCAGATATTTCTGTCGCTAATTATTACTTGTGAAAAAATATGTCGTGAGCTTGCCTCAGGGAGAGAGTATCGAAAGCAGCATTGATCTTTGGAATCTCTAGCCAGATTTATCCGTGCAGGGTTGGAATCCCAAGGACTGCCAAAACAGGAAAAAAAAAGAAAAATGGCCTCAATCCAGGTCTACAGGGGGCAGTTGTGGGAACTCCAGCAGGAAGTTGAGAAACCTGGGTTCCAGCCCTTGATTTTTACTTTCCTGTTCTGGGCTTCAGTTTTCTCACTAGGTTGGATTTTATGTTCCGATTTCACGAACTCCGCAGTCAATGGTGATTTTCTCAGGACCTGGGATTTCCCTTCTGTTTTAGGGATATGGGTCATTTCCTTTCTGGGAGATATAGGCAAGAAATTCGTTCAGAAATGAGATCAAAATTTTCCGGCATTGATTATTAGGTGGGAAATTTTGCTGCACCTGGATCAGATCCACATATCTAAATATTTGCTGAGTGTTGAATATGTGTTGGACATTGTGGCAGGCATGCTGGACATACTAGAGCATATGACTCTACTCACTCCTTTGTATATATAGGGTTGGTGGCCCCTTATTGAGTTTCAGTGAGTGACGTGGTTTTCTCAAGGTTGCACACATAGGAAGCTGAAATGCTGAGATTAGAACCCAGCCTGACTCCAAGTCAGTACTGTCCTTGGCTCTTTCTCTCCCTGACCAGCCCCAATAGCTGTATTCAAGTGGGCAGTAGACAGGACAAAGATGACCCTTCCCCTCCTCTTAGATGCAAAGTCTGGATACTAGGGCAAGACACTACTCTAATTAGTTTTATTTTTACAGGCTCTGAGGCTTGTCAATGCTTTATGCAAAGTTATGCAGAATATGCAAATCAAGAGTGGCTCTGGTTGTGTTGTAACCAGGAGGGCACCTGCAATTCTCTGATCTGAAAAATTCCACCTGCAGAGCTTCCTGATGGCATAGGCAGTGGGAAGTGTTGGGCTCCTGTCTGCAATGTCACGCCTCTTGAAAGTCCCTTCTGAGTAGTGCCCAGGAACTGGAGTGTAAACGCCCCTGCCATGTGGAGAGTATTAGCCCCAGAGACCTTGGCAGGGATGAATTCATTTGATATGAAAGTTTTTTTGTTTTTGTTTTTAAAGCAGGTGGGCCTTAGTTTTCTCACCTTTATAATGGGTGAGTTGGTCTCTATGAGCTTCAAGGATCTGTGATCACCCTAAGTGTTTAGATTCCTGGATGGAGGTTTCTGGAAAGTACCATCCTCTCTCTTTTTCTTCAGCACTTTCTTATGATGCCCCCTGCCCCTCTCCACCATTCACTCCCACTGCCCCATGTTTGTGCTTCCCCCCATGAAGTATTTGGCCTTCTGGAAGCTTCCATGCCTTTCTTGCCTCCTATGCTTTGCACATGCTGTTTCAGCTCCTGGAATGCCTTTCCCTCCCTTCTCCATTTGTCTAACTCCCACTCTCCCTCCAAGCGTCAGCTCGGATATCGGCTTCTCCTGCCCCCTCCCCAGTCTAGGCCAGGTACCCTTCATCCCCAGCCTCCTGGGTAGCACTCAGCAGGTGGTCGTTGTCCACCTTCCCCAGCAGGCAGTGGGCTCACTGGGAACAGACACCTGCTGGTCTTCCCTGTAGACTCCCAAGCATGTGGGCCCAGGATTGTCACCAATCAACTGTCACTGGTCAACCTTTGAGGAATTAACAAATAAAAGAGTAAATGCACCCACTCACTTTAATTCAGAATTGTCAATAAATAAACAAATAAATAAATAAATAAAATAGGCCAGGCACGGTGTTGGCACCTGTAATCCCAGGGCTTTGGGAAGCCAAGGCAGGAGGATTGCTTGAGGCCAGGACTTTGAGACCTGCCTGAGCAACATAGTAAGATCCCATCTCAACAACAACAACAACAAAAGAATTGTCCAAAGGAAGCAGTTGCGTTAAGCTCCCACCCAGCTTGTGACTTTAGACTAAAAATAGGCATAGGGACACCAGGCTCCTCTAACTCCCTAATATGAATTTTAATTTTTAATAACTCGAGAAATCAGTGAACTATACCTATGGGAAAATGATGAGGAATCAGACACATAAATTAATGGAAAGTATGTGTTCACATTATCTAACTGTATTAAGTGTGAATAATAATTAATTATAGATTCTACATGAGGTCTTGTCTTGGAGAGTTCTTTAACCCAATGTGAAGAACTTTAAAAAGTCATTCAATACTCTCCTGTGCTCCACCCCAGGCCATAACATAAAAAGCAACAGCTAAAGAATTTTCTATAATTTATTAAAATCATCATCTTAGAGGAAAAATAACTCTTTAGAGCATAACAACTTAGAAATGGAAGCTGCAGCCAGATGTGTTTGTTAATGCTGTTGTAATCATCCAGGCCACCTCCCCGTTCTCCCCTGCATTTATTCATTCTTTCACTCAGTCACTGTATACCCTGTGAACGTGGTATGGAGAGGTGGTATAGCAAGCAGATATGAACATGAACTCCAGAGCCAGACTGTTTGGGGTCAAATCCAAGCTCATCTACTTTCCAGCTGTGTGGTGTTAGGCAATTTGCTAAACCTCTCTATGTCCAAGTTTCCATGCTATAAAATGGAGAGAATAATAGGACCCATCTCATAGAGCTGGGATGGGAGATTAATAAGCCAATACATGTGATGTGCTTGACCTAGAGCTGAAACTAACTCTAGGTGTGGCCCTGCTGGCGTGCTGGGCAGTAAGACAAAATGACTTTCTGCCCTTAGAGAGTTTGCTGATTGGTGAGGAAAACAGACCATAAATAAGCAGCTGCATTTTAAATTACAAAGTGTGTGTTGCATATGCAAGAGAGTACAGGACTACGATAGGGAATGATGAGGGCATTTTATATAAGGCAAGCAGGTCCAGCTTCTCTCGGGAGGGGACGTTCAGGTCAAGGACTGAAGATAAGAAGGAGCTGGTTAAGTGAAGAGTTGGGGGAAGAAGATTCCAGGTCTTGGCTTATGTGTGGTACTCTGCTACCTTGGGTTGCCCTTTTCCTGTTTAGATTTTTTTTTGAGACAGAGTCTCGCTCTGTCACCCAGGCTGGAGTGCAGTAGCTCGATCTCAGCTCACTGCAAGCTCCACCTCCCAGGTTCACGCCATTCTCCTGCCTCAGCCTCCGAGTAGCTGGGACTACAGGCGCCTGCCACCATGCCCAGCTAATTTTTTGTATTTTTAGTAGAGATGGGGTTTCACCGTGTTAGCCAGGATGGTCTCGATCTCCTGACCTTATGATCCGCCCGCCTTGGCCTCCCAAAGTGTTGGGATTACAGGCGTGAGCCATCGCGCCAGGACTTTTTTTTTTTTTAGACAGAGTTTCGTTCTTGTTGCCCATGCTGGAGTGCAGTGCAATGGCACTATCTCGGTTCACCACAACCTCTGCCTCCCAGATTCAGGAAATTCTCCTGCCTCAGCCTCCTGAGTAGCTGAGATTACAGGCATGCCCCACCATGCCTGGCTAATTTTGTATTTTTAGTAGAGACGGGGTTTCTCTGTGTTGATCAGGCTGGTCTTGAACTCCTGACCTCAGGTGACCGGGCCGCCTGGGCCTCCCAAAGTGCTGGGATTACAGGTGTGAGCCACTGCGCCCGGCCCCCTGTTTAGATTTTTTAAAGAATAGATGTGTCATATTAAGACACACTGCAGAGCCAGAGAAAAACAATGTGGTCAAGGGCAAAGAAAAAGCCAACAGACAGCGGTATGGAGTACAGCACTCGGAGTGAGGCTCCCACATGCTCGGGAACTTGCTAACAGTCTATGGAAAAGGGGGTGTCACAGGGCAGTGAGGAAAGGAGAGATCCCTTAGTGTCTGAAAAACCAGCCTGAAGTAGGGGAAAAAAATACAGCTAAAGCCTGCCTTACATCCCATAATCCAGACAGATTAAAGAGATAAAACTCTAAAGGGAATGGAAGAAAATTGGGAAGAATGGGTTTTTGACTTGGGGAGTAGAACAAGACTTCCTAAGACTGAAAAGGCACAAACAGTAAGGCAAAACATGGTTAGAGTCAACTACATCAAAATTTAGGATTTCTGTTCAGCAGAGAAAAACAAAGACAAGTAGGCAAACAGATGTCAAGCTGGGAGAAGACTTTTAATGTCTAAATCAGAAAAAGCTTATTGTCTATAATAGACAAAGAACTCCTTCAAATCAATAGGAGTTCCAGGAGATTCAATACGACCCCAGGAGATTCAGTACAAACCCCAGGAGATTCAATACAAACCCCAGGAGATTCAATACAAATGGTCAAAGAATATCACTAGGGAGTTCACAGAGGGAGAAGATCAAATGGTGACCAAGTGCTTGAAAGAGATGAGATGTACCTGAAATCCAAGATATACAAACTTAAACAACACAGAGAAACCACTGCCCTTTTTTTTTCTTTCTCTGAGACGGAAGTCTCACTCTGTTGCCCAGGCTGGAGTGCAGTGGTGCGATCTCAGCTCACTGCAACCTCTGCCTCCCGAGTTCAAGCCATTCTCCTGCGTCAGCCTCCCAAGTAGCTGGGATTACAGGTGCACACCACCACGCCTGGCTAATTTTTGTATTTTTAGTAGAGACAGGGTTTCACCATGTTGGCCAGGCTGGTCTTGAACTAACCTCAGGTGATCTGCCTGCCTCAGCCTCCCAAAGTGCTGGAATTACAGGCGTGAGCCACCGCGCCCGGCCATCTTTCTGTTTTTATCAGACTCAGCTACAGAGAGCAAAGGTACTCATCTCCCAGCCCCTGGCACAATCTCACTGTTGAACTGCACACAACCTTTTTTGTGTGTGTTTTTTTTTTTTAACTTTTTTCTCATTTATCCCTGATTCCCACCACCATTCTGTTTCCCCCATGGGCATTTTCCCTAATGTATTTAATGTATTTAATGTATGTTCTTAAATATGCATGAATCCTTATAAAACATGTTGTGCTATTCTGTGTATATATGCTTTTAATTAACGTGACTAATTCTGTGCCGTAGCTCTCAGTCTGGTTTTTTTTCTTTCCTCTCTTAGCACCAAAGTATATTCAATGGTCTGTAATAGTTGCTTATAACCATGCACAGTGTTTTTTCACGGTGAGAATTCACCACATTCTTCTCATGCATTTCTTCAGCAATGGACACCCTGGTGGTCTCAAAGTCCCTGATCCTCCAAACTACACTGCTGGAGTAGCCTCAAGGGGTGGCAGAGCTTCTTTTTGTCCTATAAGATGTGAGACTCAGGATGTGAGAGGAGATGTCTGTGAGATAGACATCCAGGAGATGTCACGCTGGGTTGTGGATAAATATTTAATGTCCTTAGCTGTGCCAGGACCCTATAGCCCAAATGGCACCTCCATGAAAACTAGAAAAAGCACAAAAATCAAAACAACAACACTAACAAAAAACCCCAGAAAGACAACAAAATTGAAACAAACACAAAAGCCCTGCCTGCCCTTTGAGGCTCAGCTCACTGCTGTCTCCTAAGGGGCCGGATACCATTTCTTTTCTACTCTGAATGCCCCTGGCACATGGTCCCCTTCGCCTGGGAAACAGTGAGCTACTTGAAGGCAGAAAATCATATGTTTGTTGCCTGCCTTTCTTTCCTTCTTCCTTTCCTTTCCTTTCTTTTTTTGACAGAGTCTTGCTGTGTCACCCAGGCTGGAGTGCAGTGGCACGATCTCAGCTCACTTCAGCCTCCACCTCCTGGGTTCAAGTGATTCTCCTGCCTCAGCCTCCTGAGTCGCTGGGACTACAGGTGCGCACCATCACGCCTGGCTGATTTTTGTATTTTCATTAGAGATGGGGTTTCACCATTTTGGCCAGGATGGCCTCGATCTCCTGACCTCGTGATCCACCTGCCTCAGCCTCCCAAAGTGTTGGGATTACAGGCGTGAGCCACCACCTCCGGCCTATTTGTTGTCTTTCTACCAATTGCAACAGCAGGCCCTCATAAAAGCTTGCTGGACTGATTTTCTATTTCCTGACACTTCAGAGCAGCATGACCTCACCACATATTGATAAGCATGCCCATTACAGAAAAGGGGAAAATGATGGATTTGAGAATCAAGATTGTAAGATTCTGGTCTCCTTGCTGTCACCAACCTGAAGGGTAACCATCAGCAAGCGACTTTTCCTCTCCGGGTCTGAGTTTCCCAGTGGCAGCTCCTCTGTGGCAGAGATAGGCTAGTTTCCCCCAAACCACTTCCCTTTTCCTCTTGGGCTCACATGTAGCCTGCATTGCCCAGCCTCCTTGCAGAGAGGTGCAGGCCTGTCATCAGGTTCTGGTCAATAGAATGTGGATGGAGGTGACATACTCTGCTTCCAGGCCTGATCTGTGAAAACCTCCTCATGTGAATCTCCACATTCTTACATTATCTGCTGGCCAGATGCAGAAAATCCCCACAGCACCACAAGCTAGAAGGAGCTTGGATCCCAAGTCACCCCCTGGAGGAGAGCCATCCGGGAAAGCTTTATAACTATAAACACCCTTGGGGGATGGTTGTATGAGCAAAACTAAACTTTTATGGTGTTTTGCCTTTGAAAATTTTGAGGTTGGTTGTTACACCAGGTGCCCTCCTGATTAATCTATTTCCCTCAAGCCAGATTTCACCCAATAATTCCTTAATTTGTGTCATGCTTCTCCACTTTTCACAATTGATGTTTGTGGCCCAATTCTTTTATTCTACTCAAAAGTAGCTGAATAATCTGAAATAGCAATTGAGTATCCAAAAGGAGCCAATCTCAATGCTGGAGTTGTCCCTGCATCCACTCCCTACAATCCATCACTATCATGGAACCAAAAGGATCTCTCTGGAACCAAAAGGAAAAGGCAATTCTTCCAAAATACTTTCATGGTCTCCTGTTATCCTCAGAATGAAGCCAAAGGGCTCATGCCTACAAGGCCTACCAAAACTGGCTCTGTCTATTTCTTCTACTTCCTCTCCCCTGTTGAGTCCACGGTTCAGCTGCAAAAAGCATTTCCTCTAACACGCCAGTCTCAGTGCCCAACACGGTAAGGACTAGGCCTTCAGGGTAAAGCTGCCCGCACCGCTAGCTGAGCCCAGGAGGCTCTTCCATCCCCTCCTCCTTATCTTGGGGGTGTGGCTTACAAGTCACTTTTCCTTGGGGGGTCTGGGCCCCCTGATCACTCGCTCCGGTCCACGCTCTTGCCCCACTGATGTGCTTACCACTCACAACGTTCATTGCAGTTGTAATTACTTGTCCCCTGAACTGTCAGTGTCCTGAAGGAAGAACCAAGCCAGTCTTGCTTCTTGCTGAATCCCCACACCTGGCCCAAACCCTGGCTTGTTGTCCATGCTCTTAAGTATAGTCATGTGTCACTTAACAAAAGAGGATGCATTCTGAGAAGTGTGTTGTTAGGTGATTTTGTACAAATGTCATGAAAGTGTACTCACACAAACCTAGATGGTAGAGGCTGCCACACACCTAGGCTACATGGTCTAGCCTGTGGGTCCTAGGCTACAAACCTGCACTTGTGGCACTGTACTGAAGACTGTAGGTGACTGTAACACAACGGTAAGTATTTGTGTGTCTAAACATAGAAAATGGATGGTAAAAATGCAGTATTGTTATCCGATGAGACCACCGTCGTATATGCGGTCTGTCATCGACTGAAACATCCTATGGCACATGACTGTAGTTGCTGAACAGGGGCATCAATAAATGACCAAATCCTGAAGGAACGAGTGGGTTTGATTCCTGGGGAAGGGGTCGTATCCTGTGTCATCCTGGGGGGACAAATGGATTTCTTGGAAGGCATAGTGCCTCTCAATGGAACAAAAAGGCCATCCTTGGATGCACTAGGTCCCCATGGGTGAGAGCATTCGGTCCGGGGCTTCCCAGAGTGAATCTGCAAAGCCAACACGCTCAGTGTCCACAGAGAGATCCCATACTGGTCACCAGTTTGGGCCACTGAGTTCTGGATCTCCCTCTGAACCCAAGACTTAATAATACACAAAAATAAAGCTGAAGGCCCAAACAGGAAGGCTTGATGAGCGTTCCCAGTGTGGACAGCCTGGGCGTAGAGATCCTCTCCTGCAACGCGCACCCTTTCAGACGCACAAACTCATCTCCAGGCAATTGTTTTCTCCGTGAGTTCCCTCAAAGCAGCCATTTGTGTCTCTTGATTCTCACACGCGGATGACCTTGTTAGGTCTTGTTAGATAGATGGAAGACTGTACCAGGCTCTTGTGCTCTCTCTCTCTCTGGCTAATTACAATTTGCAAGGCGAGGTCCTTCAGTTGAATTAAAACAAGACACTTGACGATTAATTTAAATAACAAATAATGTCAGCTTGGCCATCTGCTGATGGCTGGCCCCCAGCCTGACCACCGGTGCCATCAGCAAGAGGATCCGTTCTCTTGGCCCAGCAAGATCGTAAAAACCCAGGCCAAGAGACCCCGGGACCCCAGAACACCAGTGCCCAGCACAGTAAGGACTCGGCCTTCATGGTAACGCTGCAGTCTCAGGTTGGTGACAGCTGCTCTGCCAGGCCCTTGTGGCCAAAATTTAAGGCCTGCCAGTTTATAAATTGTGTCCTTTTTCACCCCTATTAAGGAAGCCTGTGTTCCTTGACCTATCATTGCTGTTGTGTCCACGGTTGGTATAAATATTGCCTTCCAGTTACACGGAATTTTGAATTTTTGCTCAAAACATTCATTTGGTTACTTCACTCTCGTCTTTCCAAATCGTCCCTTTTCCCTCATCTGAGATTTCGTCTGGCCCACTCCCCAGGAAAGCAGGAGTGAGATGTGCTCAAATTCCTTTCCAGGACTTGTTACGGATCTGACCTGGGTGGATGGAGGGGGCTGGGCCAGGCTAGACCTAGTAAAGGTCAGAGGCTATTGCTGCTGGAAGAGCTTTATTTATGGGCAGGAAGACTGAGGCCCTCAGAAGAGGAGTAGCACGGCACTGCATGACGGTAGAGCTGGGTTTGCGCTCACAGTGGCTACCTCCTGCGCCAGGACTCCACGCAGCATCCCAGCCACCCCAGCCACCCCCTTGGGCAGGAAGAGATGGCCAGGCCCCCTCCTGAGTGATCTAAGTTCTGAGCTTTGCAAAGACCCTCCTGGTAGGATCTCAATCCGGAGCGAGGAACCAGAAGCCTACGCCAGACCCCTTGCCATCCTATCGGTCTCCTTGGCTCCATGCCTGCAGTGGCCTCAACTGGCCCATGCCAGCATGTGCTCCTGGTGAAGTGGGTCTGTTGTTGCTGGTTTCTGTTTGCCCAGCCCTCCTCCCCCTGATCACAGCAGCTCTTAACTCTTTTCTTTTTTCTTTCTTTTTTTTTTTTTTGGGATGGAGTCTTGCTCTTTCACCCAGGCTAGAGTGCAGTGGCGCCATCTCGGCTCACTGCAACCTCCACCTCCCAGGTTCAAGTGATTCTCTTGCCTCACCCTCCTGAGTAGCTAGGACTACAGGTGCCCGCCACCACCCCCGGCTAATTTTTTTGTATTTTTAGTAGAGACAGGGTTTCACCGTGTTAGTCAGGACACTCTCAATCTCCTGACCTCGTGATCTGCCCATCTCAGCCTCCCAAGGTGTTGGGATTACAGGTGTGAGCCACCTCACCCAGCCAGGTCAGGAGTTTTGAGGAGGCATGGTCTCTACTAAAATACAAAAATTAGCTGGGCGTGGTAGCAGGTGCCTGTAGTCTCAGCTACTTGGGAGGCTGAGGCACGAGAATTGCTCGAACCTGGGAGGCAGAGGTTACAGTGAGCTGAGATCATGCCGCTGCACTCCAGTCTGGGCGACAGAGTCAGACTCCATCTCAAAATAAATAAATAAATAAGTAAAATGTAGCCAAGTTTTGAAAACCACTGCTTCTTCCCCTGCCTCAGGGATGGGCCTGTGAACCAAAGTGGGTCCATCAGAGCCCTTCCCTGGGGGATTTTGCTGTAGACAGAAGATGGTCCCCTTTAAAGGCTGTGAGGGGACTTATGTCAGCCAGCAGCACTCAGCCCTGCAGCCAGCCCCTGAGAGGCTGCTCCTGTCCTTGACCCTCTTCCCCGCTGTTCTGGGTCACATGGAGCCCCCAGAATCACTGAGCTGCTTCCTGAACGTGCATCTTTGGATACGGTATTTCTTTCTCTTACCAGTGCTTTTTTCTCATGAAGTCTTACTTAACCTCAGAGATTCAATAGGCATTGCTTATTCTGGGAAAGCACCCTTGCTCCCACCCTGCCGCGGGCTGGGCTTGGGGCTACTCCTCTGGACTCAAGCTTGTGTGTTCTTCTCTGAGGGACTCAGCGCTGCCTTGCAATCATCTGTCTGCACACCTGTGCTCCCGCAGGCTGCGGGCTTCCCTAAGGCAGAGTCTGCGCCCTGTTCTGATGCATCCTTCTATGTTTAGCTTGCAATCTTTGCTTGGTGAATGAGTCATTTTTTAGCTCCCAGGAGCATTGGGGGGATCACCTAGCGACAGGGGCAGGAGCTCATCTGCTTCTCAGTGCTCCCAAGAGAGAGGGAGAAAATGAGAGTGGAGAGAGAGTGTGTGTGTCACAAAACAGCGGAGAGAGAGAGAAATGTCCTTTTTAACTCAACTCTCTGTTCCTTCCCTCACTGGACAGACATTTTCTGTGCTCCTTCCTACTCTGAACCAGACAGAGAAAGTTTCGCAGAGATGAACCGTGTAGGAGACAATTAAAACAAAACTATCAGGCCGGGTGTGGTGGCCCACGGCTGTAATCCCAGCACTTTGGGGGCCGAGGCGAGTCGATCACCTGAGGCCAGGAGTTCGAAATGAGTCTGGCCAACATGGTGAAACCCATCTCTACTAAAAATACAAAAAAAATTAGTTCGGCATAGTGGTGGGCGCCTGTAATCCCATCTACTTGGGAGGCTGGGGCAGGAGAATCGCTTGAACCGGGGAGGCAGAGGTTGCAGTGAGCCAAGATTGCACCATTGCACTCCAGCCTGGGCAACAAGAGTGAAAACACTGCCGATAAGATAAGATAAGATAAGATAAGATAAGATAAGATAAGATAAGATAAAATTAAAAGAAAATAAAGTAAAATAAAACTGTCAGTCACCCGGACTTTCGGAAGACATAGTGGGCTATTCGCAAAGCGAGATCTTTCTGGTGAGTATCTCAATTACTCACTCTCTGGGGCATGGCCAGGCACTGCTTCCTCAGCACGAGGCACCACCACAGACCTGAGAAATAGGATCCCTGGAGTAGTCTTCTGACCTCTTGGAGGCCTCTATGAGAATACCTGTTACTTTTCTCACCTGGGAATATTCCAACATGTGTGGCCCTCATACTGCAAACTCCATAGCATTGCTTCTGAGTTTTCTCTGTGCGACCCCAAACCAATGTGGTCCCTCTGTCTGTGGGCTAAAGAGAAATCAGAAGAGCCATGAAAAATGACATTTTATAAACCTGCTGTTTTATAAAAACTACATGTCATAGAGCTACCCCTCAAAAAAGGAACTGATGAACAGGAACACACAAAGGGGCTGTTTTGGTTAAGATCATAAATCCAACTCAAAACTAGCTTAAGCAAGCAAGGTAATTTATTGATTGTATCAGAAATGTGTTAGGCTACAAATAAAAACTCTGACTACGGTTGGCATAAATAAAGGTTTTCTTTGTCTCACATAATGTTCAGAGGTAGAGCCGGGCGTGGTGGCTCCCACCTATAATCCCAGCACTTTGGAGGGCCGAGGCGGGCGGATCACTTGAGGTCAGGAGTTTGAGACCAGCCTGATCAACATGGTGAAACCCATCTCTACTAAAAATACATCTCTACTAAAAATACAAACATTAGCCAGGTGTGGTGTCCCGTGCTTGTAATCCCAGCTACTCAGGAGGCTGAGGCTGGAGAATTGTTTGAACCTAGGAGGCGGAGGCTGCAGTGAGCCTAGATTGTGCCACCACACTCCAGCCTGGGTTACAGAGTAAGACTCTGTCTCAAAAAAAAAAAAAAAAAGTTCAGAGGCAGGCAGTCCAGGGCAGGAGAGAGCACTCAGCAACCCCTCCTCTCTTTTTGCCCTGTCATCCCCAGCCTGCTCTCTTGTGGTTGTGAGGCAGCTGCAAATTCCTAGCCCTTACCCATAGGAAGGAAAAAAACAAAAATAGAAAAATGGAAGGAGGTGCCACAGGCAGTTCTGATGATGTTTCTGTATCGGTGATCTGTTTCTGCGTGACTAATCATCCTCAAACCTAACAGCTAAAAACCACCACACATTGTCGCTGATGAGTCTGTGGGTTGGCTTGGAAGTTTTGCTGATTTGAGGCTGGCTTGGCTGATCTCAGCCGGGCTCAGTCATGTGTCTGCAAAAGGCTGGTCGTCCACTGGGACTGGCCAATCTAGGATGGCCCTCTCACATGGCTGGCGTTGGCGAGTTGGCAGCTGCTGGGATGTCTCCCTTCCTCCAGCAGGCTAGCCTGGGATTGCTCACATGGTGACTGCGCTGGGGTTCAACAGAGGGAGTACAGATACCCAAAAGCTCTTGAGACCTAGGCTCAGGCCTGGCACAGTGTCACTCCTCCCACCTTCTATTGCCCCAGAGTTGTGAGGTCAGCTGAGATTAAAGGTGGAGAAATAGGCTGGGCGTGGTGGCTCATGCCTGTAATCCTAGCCCTCTGGGAGGCCGAGGCAGGCAGATCATTTGAGGTCAGGAGTTTGAGACCAGCCTGGCCAACAAGGTGAAACCCCATCTCTACTAAAAGTACAAAAATTAGCCGTGTGTGGTGGCATGTGTCTGTAATCCCAGCTACTTGGGAGGCTGAGGCAGGAGAATCACTTGAACCTGGGAGGCAGAAGTTGCAGTGAACCAAGATCGTGCCACTGCACTCCAGCCCAGGCAACAGAGTGAGACTCTGTCTCAAAAAAAAAAAAAAAAAAAAAAGGTGGAGAAATAGACTCTACCTCTTTCTGGGAGGAGTCGCAAAGGCACCACGCACTGGGTGGTGTGGATAGGTGTGAAAGTGGAGTGTGGTGGCCAAGTGACACAGTTTGGCTGTGCTGGTTCACAAGGGCACCCTTAGCTTCATCAAGGCTTGGAAAACTGAGCTGTGAGCAGTTTCTGCCTCTATAAGGGAAGCCAGAGGAAAGGGGATCAGAAATGAGGCTGGGGCAGCCGGTCACCAGCCTGCCACAGTCACCGACCTGGGAGACGGGTGGAAGTAGCTGACCGCAGGGGCTCAAACAGGGTCATTTGGGCATCTGCCTCCATCACTTGGCTCTGCTCAGCTCTGTGCTGTGAAAGTGTCAGCTGAATGAGTCACCAGCAGTCCCGACCTACCTCCTCCTGATGCCGCAAATCCAGAGGAAAGAGAATTTCTTTTTCCCTATTTCCCACCATTGATTGCAGGGAAACCTCTGACTGCTTTTGCCTGGTCAGGCGCCCTTTCCCTAAAAACATCTGTGGAGTCAAGGGCAATGGGTGCCCTAATGTCCATCCTGGACCATCTGCTGTCCCCTCTGGCTCCTGGGGGGCAGGTGGAGGTGGGGATCATGACAGACACTCTGCCAAGGCCAGATAGACAGCTGGAGTTGCCCAAAGGGACCAGAACAAGCGAGAGAGGAGAATGCTGGGTACACAAAGCCCACGGCCCTCAGCCCGTGCAGGGACCACGTAGATGGACAGCTGGGAGTGGTTCTTTTGAAGAGTAGCCCTAGGAGAGAGGGAGGAGTGAAAGCTGGCATGTGAGGGCTGGTTGGTGTTTCACAATGTCCCTTGTGCTCTGATGAGAGCTGGGTTGTGGCTGAAATCCTGCATTCTGGGGAAGGGCTGGAGAGCCCTCCTGGAGGGCCCGGGTTCCCCCTATTTGAGGCATCTACCCTTCCGTCTTCAGAACCACAAAAGCACTTAAGTGTGGGTGTCAAAAACCGTGAATGCCCCGAGAGAGGAGCTGACACCATTTCCACTGCAGCACAGCTGTGTGCCCTGTGAGCGTGTCCAGACCCCAGACCTGCTGCATGGGCTTGAAGCGCCACAGACAGGCACCTGGTACAGAAGGTCGGACAGAGCGGAGAGTTCCAGTCAGCGAGTTCCTCAGAGGGCTGCATTTCAGGGATGCCTAGGGCTGCTCTGAGAAATAGAAAAAGGTTCTGTGATAGAAGTTTGGGGAACACTGGGTTGAAGAAAGTTCACTTATTCATTCATCCAACATATATTGATTATTTATTCTACACCAGTGTTCTAAGTGCTGTGAGCACACAAGGGAATAAAATAGACAAAAATCCTTGCTTGGGATTTACAGTCTAGTAAGAAGATTGAAGAGTTTTCTCTTCTGCAGGACTTCTCAGAGCCTTTAATATACAAATAGGCATCACCAAAAGGGGGTAAGGCAGGCTGTGTTTCCTAGAGTTATTGAACCCCAGAAACTCTTGTTTTGAGGGGGCACTTATAGAATTGTTGTTTTATGAAATAGATTTTGAGAAACACTAACATCATCCAACCTCTTGTACAGATGCGGAAATTAAGATCATAGTCAAGGTCGTTGGGCAGAACTGGCGCTGGAGCCAGTGTCTCCTGGCTCACTGCACCGGGCTCTTGCACATCCTTTCCCTTTGATTCCCACCCTCCCTCCCTTTTTTTTCCTTCCTTCCTTCCTCTCCTCCTCTTCCTCCTTCTTTTTCTCCTTTCCTTCTCCTCCTCCTCCTTCTTCTTTCTTTCCCTACCTCCCTTCCTTCCTTCCCTCCTCTTTCTTTCCTTCCTCTTTCCTTCGTTCCTTCCCTCTTTTCCTCCCTCCCTCCTTTTCTTTCTTCCTTTCTTTCTTTCTTCTTTCTCTTTCTTTCTTTCTCTTTCTTTCTTCTCTTTCTTTCTTTCCCTTCCTTCCTTTCTTTTTCTTTTTCTTTCTTTCTCTCCCTTCCTTCCTTTCTCTTTCTCTCCTTCCTTTCTCTCTCTCCTTCTTTCCTTTCTCTTTCTCTCCTTCCTTTCTCTCTCTCCTTCCTTCCTTTCTCTTTCTTTCCTTCCTTTCTCTCTCCTTCCTTTCCCTCCCTCCCTTTCTTCTTTCTTTCTTTCTTCCTTTCTCTCTCTCTCTCCTTCCTCTTTTCTTCCTTCCTTCCTTCTTCTCTTCCTTCCTTCCTCCCTTTCGCTTCCCCTTCCCCTTCCCTTCCTTTCTTCATTCTTTCTCTGCCTTTAAGATATGGGAGGCTATAATGAATCTCGATGCCTGAGATAACAGCTGAAAGCTCCCATGCTGGCCATGGGCCATCTAGGCTGGCATCCTGCTGAGACACCACACCTTTGACCACATAAACCATGTTCCGTGACCTCTCCCCATGCCCATCCCTGCTGACATGAACAGCTGGGCCCAGCCCTTAGGAAAGGAGGCAAACTGGAACATGGGAAGCAAAGTGAGACTGTGAGGGAAAAAGCTAGTTTACAAAAGTCCAGCTGACATCTTGGTGCTTGGGGAAGTTGTCTGCTTTCTTGATTAGGCATACGAAGGGGGTTCTTTTCCTCTGTGGACATCCTTGAGTGCTCTGATATCCCTCAGTTCATTCCTCAGTTCATAGTATGGGGACTATGTTTGGTGTCTGGGATCTGCAAAGAGCTTGCAATCTCCAGGTGTGTTGCTCATGCAGTGGCCAGGCCAGCGGGAGAGGTGTTAAAGCACAGAGCAGGAGACTGGCGGATAAATGAGGTGAAATCACCTACACGATGTCATCAGTTGGTAACATCACTTGGTGGAGCTAGGACTTGAAACCCAGGTCTCACTGTCCCCCCCGCAATACCCATGTTCTTCACTAAGGAGTGAACTGTCTTTAGGGGACTAGAAGCTCTTCATCAGTGAAGTAAGAACAAAGATTCCAGTTCCAAGAACCTCAGAAGGTTTGGGGGGCTATCAAATAAAATACCGTTTGTGACAGAATGTTGACAGCAGTCAAATGACGAGCGGTGGTGTTCGCGGTAAAGACGCAGGTTCTATTCTAGGTGCTTTTCAAACATCACATTTTGCTGATAAGGAAACCGAGGCTCAGGGAGGTGAAGCCACTTACCCAGGGCCACTCACCTGGCAAAGGACCCTGGCCAGGGTTAGACTGAGACCTCCTTGGTCTGTGTTGAGAGCTGCGTTCTTTCTACTGCCACTCATGGCCTGCCGCACAGCACAGGACAGTCAAATTGTGAGCAACTGCTATTCTTGAAAATAGTCTGGCCGGGCGCAGTGGCTCGCGCCTGTAATCCCAGCACTTTGGGAGGCTGAGGCAGGTGGATCACAAGGTCAGGAGATTGAGACCATCCTGGCTAACCCAGTGAAACCCCAATTCTACTAAAAATACAAAACAAAACAAAAAAAATCAGCCAGGCATGGTGGTGGTGCCTGTAGTCCCAGCTACTCGGGAGACTGAGGCAGGAGAGAATGACGTGAACCAGGGAGGTGGAGCTTGCAGTGAGCCAACATCATGCCTCTGCACTCCAGCCTGGGCGACAGAACGAGACTCCGTCTCAAAAGAAAAAAAAAAAACAAAGAAAAAGAAAATAGTCTATAAGTCGATCATTTGGGCATATGGACTGCCCTATCAGCCTGAAATGAGTGCTCTCGATCTCTATGACAGCCTCACATCCATCACTTTCTGGAATTTTCCACTTCTCCTTTCCCTTTTGCTCTTGCTTCCTGAAAACATAGAAACCTTATAATGAAATAAAGCAACTGGCTCCACCACAAACACAGCCCCTTCAACTGGCTTCTTTCTTTACTATTGTATCTTTGATTTTTAGACATTTCAGCAACCCCCAAATCATCTTAACATTTCCCCTAAACTGGAAAAATAAAAAATAAAACACTCCACTGGGGAAACAAGGGAAATTGTATGTTCTCTTGTTTACACGAGTGTACAGAAAATCATTACAGATCTCCATGTGGCCTTGGTGATTTTCCATTGTGATATTGAAAGAGAAATGGATAAACTGGAGTTTGCAACCAATCTCGAGGAATTGCTTTTCTGTTTGGGTGACCCCTGAAAGGCTTCTGAGCGTATAGCTATTTTTGAAGGAAAAGAGGAAAGGCTGAGAGGTGGCCACCATTACCAAGAGTTCACCCAGATGCTAACTTATTCTGATGTTTGCTTATTTTTATTTTTATTTAATCTGATGTTTTGATGTAATTGTTCGTATTTTGTGTTTGACCTTAAACCATTATAATTCATCTTGGGCATGCCAAGAGAGGCAATTGACTATTAGTGACCAAGAAGCAGCCTATTTTCTTAAAATGTGACCCAGCCAAGTTCATTGAATTGATGTAAAGCAAGGTTAATCTGAGGGAGAGGTGGCTGGCACTGCTTTGATCTTATCTCTCTTTGATCATAATTTACTTCTCTGCTGCTTGGAATAGAAACATGTTTCCTCTTGCCCAAGGCTTCTACCAAGAGGCCTTTACATTTAGGGAAGAACTTGAGCCAAGTCCTGACCCGTGGATTCTGGATGCAAAATGTACAGATTCAGAATGAAGAATTGCTATCCTAAAATTCTGAGCTGCATGAATTCTAGGTATGGTAGATGGAGCACTGAATTGGGAGTTGGTTGATGTAATCCTCCCACACGCTCTAGGAAGGAAGTTGTTCTTATGCCCATTTTACAGATGGAGGTACCGAGACATGGAGAGTTGAACTAACTTGCCCAACCCAGTAAGTTGAGGAGCCTTGGATTCAAGTTCAGGGAATTTCCCTTCTCCCTGCAGAGACTGGAACCTTAATGACAAAGCCTAGAGGCTCTCCAGATCTTCTGTGTGACCTTGGGCCAAATTCCTCTCCTCTCTGGGCCCTGTTTCCTCTTCTCTAAAATAAGGAGACTTGGCTGGATAATTTCTAGGCCACCCTTTCTGGCATTGACTACATACAAAATTTTGTGATGTTCCCAAAAATCCAAAAGGCATCCCGACTGTCATAGGTGATCCTGGTCAGATTTGGTCTCCAGAGTCTGAAGAAAGAATTTAGCATGGATGGAGAGGAGTATTTAGTAAGTACCTGCTCTGTGTGCTACACGTTTCATGCATGTACTTCATGTTCATTCAATCGCCGCCATAATGTGATGAGGCCGGTCCTGTTATCCTCATTTTACAGATGGGGAATCTGAAGTTCAGAGTGGGGATGTGGCTTGTCCACATACCTGAGGAGTGGTAGATCCAGGATTAGCCTCCAGTACCCCATAGTACCCCTGTGCTTCCCTCATCAGAGCATGCTTGGTAATCACCTGTTTATCTGTGTCCGGTCTAGACCATGAGTTCTGAGTAGCAGGGACTGTGTTTTAGGCTTTGTATCTCCAGGTGCCAGCACAAGGTCTGGCCCACAAGAGATGATCATTGAGCATTGTTGAATGAATCCATGAATGAACAGATGAATGAATGGAACACTCCAGATCTCATTCCATCCCCTGCACTAACTGCACGGGATGGTCTCTGTAGGAAGAAAAGGAGGGGGTGTGGGGAGACAGGCTCAGATGGAATCCTCAGTTATATGACTAACGGCTTTGTCTCATTCAGTTCCTGAGCCCAGATGCCCACCCTCCTTCACAAGCTCAGAATTGCGCTCGTGTCGCCAACATGTTTTGCGGAAATGCTCGTATCAACACTTGGTGAACCAGGAAGACTGTACCCTCATTCCTTTCTCCTGCTGCCTGCTAGGCTGAGTTAGAAAGCTTACTCTCGAGTTTTACTGGCTTGCTTGTGCTTTTTGGCATTTTCAAAATTTTGTGCAATGATTTTCAGAAAGCAAAAATACATTAATTTTTTTAAAGGTAGGATCCATATGAGATTGGATCTTCATCTTTTAACACTTTGGAGAACAGAAAAGTGGTATTTGGGGATATCATCTTCATAAGAATTGTGGCACTGAATAAAAGAGCACTGGAAGAGAAAAGAAACATAAAGGAAAGAAAGGAAAAGAAAAGACCAAAAGAAAATCAAGGCTCCACGGGCAAATGAGAGAGCAACTTGGAAAACCTGCCACTCACTACCACTGACGCCCACAAGAGGGCGTCTCAGGGTCATCCGGAAGGCAAAACTCAAGTCCAAGATCCGCTTCCCAGCAGCTGGAAATGACCAATGAGTAGGTTCTGGAATATCAGCAATGACCCCGCCTCTCCAGCACTTTACAGTTTACATTAGACTCTCCTCCCCCACGTCATTTGCACCTCCCAAGGCCAGTTCTCCCGGTGGTTTCCAGCCATGGGGCGTTTGTGGTTCTCTCTGCTTAGTGGGATGCAGCTGGCATTTAGTGTTTGTCCATATGTGGGTGTGGCTGGGGAGGGCAGAGAGGCAAACAGCCCCGCACAAGCTGCACAGTCCCCCTCATCAAGATGTGGCACTCCCTCTTTGCCAATAGCAACTCCTTTTTGAAACACTGGGCCTGAAGCAATCATCTTGAAGACATTTTTCACCAATCTTGTTGAAATCAACCTGGTTTTTCAAAATAGAGGAAGCACATCAATGAACAGACAGCCTTGCCCCATTTCTCCTGGGAAGAGTCATAGGAGGGCCTGTAGTGGGCAGGCAGGGAGCGTGTCTTTTCTCTACCACACTGGGAAGGGAGGGAAGGGGGACAACTTGGCTGAAACCCACAATGGGCACTTTGCATATGTTGTCACTTTTAGGGCCCACAACAACCTAGGAGGGAGATGTCAATTATCCTCATTTTACAGATGGGAAGACAGAGGCTCAGAGACGTTCAGCCATCTGCCTGATGCCACCCAGCTTTTCAGAAACACATAGAATCAAGATTTTTTTTTTTTTTTTGAGACGGAGTCTGGCTCTGTTGCCCAGGCTGGAGTGCAGTGGCACTATCTCGGCTCACTGCAAACTCCACCTCCCAGGTTCACGCCATTCTCCTGCCTCAGCCTCTGGAGTAGCTGGGACTACAGGCGCCCGCCGCCGCGCCTGCTGCCACGCCCGGCTACTTTTTTTTGTATTTTTAGTAGAGATGGGGTTTCACCATGTTATCCAGGATGGTCTCGATCTCCTGACCTCGTGATCCGCCCGCCTCGGCCTCCCAAAGTGCTGGGATTACAGGCGTGAGCCACCGCACCCGGCCTGATTTTTTTTTTTTTCCTTTTTGAGACTGAGTTTTGCTCTTGTTGCCCAGGCTGGAGTGCAATGGGGCAATCTCAGCTCACTGCAACCTCCATCTCCTGGGTTCAAGTGATTCTCCTGCCTCAGCCTCCTGAGTAGCTGGGATTACAGGCGCCCACCACCACGCCCAGCTAATTTTTGTATTTTTAGTAGAGATGGGGTTTCACCATGTTGGCCAGGCTGGTCTCAAACTCCTGACCTTGTGATCCGCCCACCTCGGCCTCCCAAAGTGTTGGGATTACAGGTGAGAGCCACCATGCCCGGCCAGAATCAAGATTTTTAACCCCAGAAGGGCCCAGGCTCCCCCAGCCCCATCACAGCTTCTATTGAGGCAGATACCAGCTTGGAGGTGGTTTTCTGAGAAGCCGTGAAAAACTAGGGTGGGCTGGGCTCAGGCTGTGACTCAGGGGGCCAAATTACCCCCTCCAGAATTCTAGCAGGCTGCGGGGAGGCCCATCTCTGGTTCAAATGTTCTGCGAGCTAGCGCGTGAAATCTGTTCTTTTCCCCATTAATGCTTGCTGTACTTACACTTCTTACTATAATTACTCTGCAGTAATTAACAAGGGAAAATAACACATCTGGGTCTATACTTCGGCTCCAAACAGATGTACAAGATGCAGAGGCATGCAGAGGTCCTTTCACTTATTCGGCAAATCTGGATGGAGTATTTACTATGCACCAGCCTGCTGAACCGCAGGAGTCCCTCAGTGAGCCGGGAGCACAGCCCCTGCTGGGCATGGAGGCGGAGTCTTCGGCAGGAGGAAGGGCAAGTGCCAAGGCCCTGGGGTAGGAATGGGTTTATCATGTTTTGAGGAGCTCCAAAGGCCAGTGTGACTGAAGCAGAATGTATGGTTAGTGCAGGTGGGAGACAGGTCAGGGAAGGGGTGGAAAAAGAACTTGGAGGGCTCTGGAAGGCACCAGAAAGCAGCTGGATGGAATACAGTGGGAAGCCCACTGGAAGGGATGAGACAGGGTCATGGCAGACTCTGATTTTGTCTATTTCAAAAGGGATTGGGGCTGCCCTTTATGTCTGTGTGAATGATCTGTATGGGGGGAGGACAAGAGAAGAAGCCAGGAGACCAGTTGGAGGGGGCGTGGTAGAAGTGGAAAGGATGAATTTGGTGCATATTTTGGAGTTAATGTCCATGGGATTCACTGACGGATTGAATGTGGAGGTGGGAAATAGGAATGAAGGGACACTTGGTCAAGGTGTGACTGTGCTATAGCTGTGAGTCGCAGTCATCTGGAAATGCATTCATTCATTCATTTACTTATTCAGCAAAGACTGAAGGCCTGCTACATGCCAGGCCCTGTGCAAAGCACTGGGGATAGATCAGTGAGTGACAGCCAGTGTGGTCCCTGCCCTCAGACAACACATACAGAGTGCCAGACACGGCAGGAATGAAGCAGCAAACAGGGTAAGGAGGTTGGAAGGTCCAGGGTCTCAAAGCTGCTAGGGTGGGGGTGATGGGCAGGGAGGTTTCCCTGAGGAAGTGACAGCTCCCCAGCTCCCCTGAGATCTGAACAATGGGTGGGGGAAAGGCAAAGGGTGTTCATGGAGGTATTGTGATGACCAGAGGAGGCAGCAGTGTTTTTTTTTTTATTTTTTAATTTTTAAAAAATTTTTTCTAGAGACAGGGTCCTGCTCTGTCACCCAGGCTGGAGTGCAGTGGTGCCATCAGGGCTCACCGTTACCTCGAACTCCTGGGTTCAAGCAACCCTCCCACTTCACCCTCTTGAGTAGCCGGGACTACAGGCATGTGCCACTGTGCCTGGCTTTTTTTTTTTTTTTCTTAAAAAAATTATTTTTCAGAGAGGGCGGTTCTTGCTGTGTTGCCCAGGCTGGTCTCGAACTCCTGGTCTCAAGCTATTACAGGCATGTGCCCCATGACCAGCAGCACTGGTGTTTGAAGGGAGGCTCTAGTAGTGGGGGTGAGCGTTGTGACCTGCAAAGGAGGCTGGGGCTGTTCCACATGGGCATAGAAGGCTCAGATTCCTCCTCAGCAGTAGAAGCATCTCACAACGGTGGAACAGGAGGACCAGCACTGATTTCCTGCGTCTCAGATCCCTCTGCTAGCTGGGCAGAGACTGGATTGGAGATGACTATTGCAATAGACAGAAGGGGACAGCCTGCAGATAGGCTTTGGAGTTCACACACAGGATTTGGTGATGGTTTGGCTGTCAGGAGGACAAGGAGAAAAGAGAGGGAGGAGTGGAGGGTGAGTCCTCTAATTCTTGCTTGAGCAACTAAGCAGTTGGAGAAACCATTTATTGAGAAAAGGAAGACTCAGGATTTTGGAGAAAAGATTAGGAACTCAAAATTTGATTGACATTTTGAGCAACAAACGAGAGTGAGGACAGAGAAAGATTCCTCAAGACTAAGGAGGGAGCCTGGGTCTGCAGATCTCATAGGTGCCCGGCTCCAGGTGGGACGGGCTGGAGTCAGCTTTTGCTTTGATTCTAGAAAAATAGTCATGCGGCGATATTTCTTGTATCTAGAGTTTCTGGAGTAAAGGTCACACCCACTGATATGGTTTGGCTGTGTCCCCACCCAAATCTCATCTTGTAGTTTCCATAATCCCCACATGTTGTGGGAGGGACCAGGTGGAGATAATTGAATCATGGCGGCTGTTTCCCCCATCCTGTTCTCGTGAGAATAAGTTAGTTCTCATGAGATCTGATGGTTTCATAAGGAGCTTCCCCCCTTCACTGGGCACTCAGTTTCCTTCCTTCCTGCTGCCATATGAAGAAGGATGTGTTTGCTTCCCCTTCTGCCATGATTATAACTTTCCTGAGGCCTCCCCAGCCAGGCCGAACTGTGAGTCAATTCAACCTCTTTCCTTTATAAATTACCCGGTCTCGGGTATGTCTTTATTAGCAGCTTGAAAACAGACTAATACACCCGCCATACACATATATATGCATAAAACACTCTGGAAGGCTCCACACCACAACCTCAGGTTCTTTATCTCTGGGCGCTGAGGGTGGAGGGTGATATTTTTCTCTTCCTTTTGTTCTTTTTGTGTTTTCTTATTCTAGATTAAACATGGATTATTTATTTTCCTGTCTCTTTCCTCTTTTCCCTCCTCATCCTTGCAAAGGAACCCAAAGTTCCAGCCATATTGGCCTGGAACTGGGTTGTTCAGGAGAAAAAAGCCCACCCTTTTTCCTAAAAGGCAGAGAGAAGGGTGCTCTCCTGTTGCACAGAATTCTGGGACCTGGTTTGACCAGACTTGGACAAGGCCCCACTCTGCCCCTGGCTAGGAGGAGTCCTTGAACATCTTTTCTTCAATTTGCAATTGCGTTGGAGGGCATTCCAGGTGGAGGGTATGAGCAGGTGTGATACCTGCAGTCAGGAGACAGCATGGAAATTAGGGGACCTGCAGAGAAGGGATGTGGCAGGAGCAATGGATATGAGGGGCAGGGCGAATGCACTGAGGGAGACAGGAGCTAGATCCTTTAGGCTTTTCTGGGGCCCTGGACTCCCCTGAAGCAGTGGGGAGTGGTTGTCGTTGCTGTTCCCATATATAGAGGAGGGAATGAAGCATCCTGCGGCACAGCGGCTTGCCTTGCAGGGCTGAGGCTGGAAGCCAGGTCTCCCAGTGGTCTGGGGAGGCACAGGTTCTGAGGGAAGAGGGGCCCAGTGCAGACCCTGCTCAGGTTCTTTCCATTCTCTCCTGCTCCCCTCAAGCCTTGTGAAGCTGTAGGGCCACCCCTTTCTGCAAAGGACAAGGCCAGGATTTGACACGGGAGCAGTTCTCAAGGCTGTTGGGAAAACTGGGACCCCTTCAAAGGCAGACACTGGGATAATTCCCCTTGAAGCCTCTGTAAATGCTGTGGAGGAGAAGGGGAAAGTAGGGAGGAGGGAAGAGGAAGGAAGAGAGGAGGGAGGAGGGAAGAAGGAGGAGGAAGGCAGAGAAGAGGAAAGGAGGGAGGAGGAGGGTGGGGAAGGGAGGGAAGAGGGAGAGGAAGGAAGAGGAAGACAGAGGAGGGAGGAGGGTGGGGAAAGGAAGGAGGAGGAAGAAAGAGGAAGGCAGAGAGGAGGGTGAGGAAGGGAGGGAGGAGGAAGGCAGAGAAGAGGGAGGAGGGAAGCAGAGAGGAGGAAGGAGGGAAGCAGAGAGGAGGGAGGAGGGAGGAAGAGAGCAGAGAGGAGGGTAGGGAAGGGATGAAGGTGGGGAAAGGAGGGAAGAGGGAGGCAGAGGGGAGTGAGGAGGAAGGCAGAGAGCAGGGAGGAGGGTAAGGAAGGGAGGGAGGAGAGTGGAGGAGGAAGTGGGGAGGAAGGAAGAGGGAATGTGGATATTGGCCTTGCATCACCTTTTAAAGGAAGGAATCCCACCCTCTCCAGGGAACGAAGACTCCTGGATCTCTCCTTCCTGGGGCCTCAGTTTCTCCTTCTGAGCAGGAAGTGTGTAGGTGCCCTTTCTAATGGTTTCTCTCTCCTCCTCCCACCCCCCACCCCTTTCCATTTCCCATCTGCAGAATTTCTCGCTCTGCGTGCGTTGAGGGGTGTGTAGGCAGAGTGAGGCGCTGCTGTGGAGGTTCGGGAGTCAACTGCTGTCTTCAGCAGCCACCCGCATAAGGTGGGTCATTGTCACCTTCTCGGCTTCCAGTAATTCTGTGCCCTGTCGTCGGCCCTCTTCCCCCTTCCTTCCCTCCACGGCGATCTCTCCTGCCCTGGGGTCTCCATAAACGCTCCCCAAGGGGCCTGGCGTCGCCGCCGCGGGCGAGTGTAACTGGGGACTTTTCCAGGCTGCGCGGTGCCGCGCGCTCCAGGGTACGGAGGGTCGGAAACTGCGGAGTCAGCGCTTCTGTCGACCTCCCAGCGCGGCCCCTGAGGACCAGCTGGGGGTGGGGGTCAGGGGAGGGAGTGGGGGATCTCACCCTGCAGCCCGCACACTCAGGCCTACACTCCCCGGTTTGGAGCCCAAATAACCCCTTCCCGTCCTCCCCCCACCCGCGGGAACCCTAGAGAGCCGGTAGGGGAGTTCACACCCTGCTTTGCAGCTGCCTTGACTTGGGCCCCTCTACGATCTATTCCCTCTTTAGGAAACCGTGGAGATGCATACTGCCCCAGAGAATACATGCGTGTTTATCAAAACTGCTTCCTAAGCAAGGGTTGTGTACTTCCTGCGTGGGTGGGGGAGGCTCACCGTGTAGTCTTTCCTGGTGCTGGAAGGATGAGGCTTTGGAATCCAGCTGCCCGGATTGTAACCTCAGTGCTGAATGACCTTGAGAGAGTTATGCAGCGTTTCTGCGCCTCAGTTTCCTCTTATGTGAAGTAGGGATGATAGTAGTAACACCTACTTTCCGTAGTTAGTTTGAGAATTCAACGTGCTCCCCGGTAATTGCTGGCTGTTGTTATAATTGCCCCATTTTGCAGGTGGGGATACTGAGGCTTTGGGCTCTAGGTACCTTTCTTTAGGGTGCACAACTGATAAGCAGGAAAGTCCGGGTCTGCAGGCTCCCTCCATAGCTCCTTCATGGTGTCAAGTACACTGGGATGTCCCCATTGACCTCTCCTAAGGGTCTTGGCTCCCAACTCTCTCCCACCTCCTTTTCAGGCTATTCCTCTGAGGATGAGGTGCCACCCTCAGTACAGAGATACCCAGCAGTGGACTAGCTTCAAGCTCTTGAAGGAGTTTAAAGAGACTGCCAGGTTGAGGGCCTTGATCCAGGAGGTCCCCCCTGCCTTGCCTGTGTGACACATTGGGCAGAACCTCAGGCTCTGAGCCTTTGCTGGTAGCTCCTGCTGGCTCTGTACAACGGTCAAAAGACCCAAAGTTATGGAGTCAGACAGATCTGGTTTGAAATCTGCCTCTGCCGCTTATACTTTTGGTCAAAACCTCCCCTGTCAGAGTCCAGTTTTTTAAAACCATAAAATGGAACCGTAACCCCTGCCTTGTGGGGTGATGACAAGGCTTAGAGGTAATTATGCAAAGCCACTCCCAGGGAGCTGGCATTAGGGTCAGGGTACCATTGCTAGGAACTTGCTATGTGAACCTGTACATGTCTCTTACCTTCTCTCAGTCTCATTTTCCCCATCCTGGTAATAAAGTGCCTATTCCAATATGAACTTTAAATGCTACGATGGATCAAAACTTGCCCAAAGTTGCTCGTATTCCAGGAGCTCTGAGGAGTGAGGGGTCAGGAAGGCCTGTCTTGGTGTCAGTACCTGGACCTTTAAAGGCCCTTTGACATGTGTCTTAACAAATGAACAGAGCTGTGAAGAGTGAGTGCAGAAATGAATGCGCAAATGTGCGTTCACCCACGAGTCTCCTTCCACATCGCTGCTGCCTCCAGGCTCATGACAAGGCCGGGCAATACTCTGGGGAAAAGGTTTAAGTCGCATGAACAAGGAACTCATGATTCACAACCAAAGCACTTAATAATTGAGTCCAGACATCATGAGTCTTTCTGCCCAGTTCCCAAAGCACCTTCACATCCATGATTTTACTTGATGTTCCCAATGACTTGACCAGGAAAGCCTTATTGTAATTACTGTTATTATTATTTCTATCATTACTATTTATCTCGTTTTACTGTGGGATGCTGCCACTTCCTATTCCTGGGCCCCCCAGACATGAGCAATCAATCAGGGGTTCTTGTCTCTTCATGTCTTCAGAATGCTTCTCCATCAAGCACTCTAGGTAGTCACCACCAATCAATTGAAGTTGTTATGACAGCTGAGACCCGTTTTGCTTCCCTGGCTAGCAACTATCCTAAAGGCAATAAATTCTTATTAAATTAACTTGAAAGGCTCAAGGAGGAAGAGGCAAGCTAGGCTCAGGGCCTGGATTTCCTGACACCCACCCAATCCAGTGCTCTGCATGCAAACATCACTTAGAAGCCTCCTTCCTTCAAAGGTTCTCCCATTTCTCTGACCTAATGAGACAGCTCCAGACACTGTGAAACATGCAAACACACACACATAAATCCTTCCTCCATGGCAGACTTTCCTTCAAAAAAGAAAAAATTACCCAGCAGTGTTGGCAATGAGATCAGGCAAGACTGAATTTGGGGATTGGCCAGTTGCGACAGCCAGGTACACCATCCCTGGACCACAGAATGGAGCCAGAGATCTCCAGGAAGCTCTGCACTGTGCTGTATGAATCACTGATAAAAAAGACTCAAATTTACTCTTATCTCTAAACAGGGAAATGCTTTTGACTAGCAAATTAGACATTTTCATTTTCATCACTGCAAAAGCATGAATTTTCTGTTAATTTGTCACTTTCCAGACGGAAAAATTTTCCTCCTGGAGTGCAGGACCAGCTGCAGGAAGCCCCCGGAAGCCTCTATTTCATGGGTTCCTGCTGCCCGGAGTGGTGAGAGGCCTTGCTGAGCCACTGCGGGGCAGGGATGCCTGGCTGGAGCCACGTGACTTCCTGAGCCTTGGTCTCCTCATTTGCAACAGGCAAATACCTGGGCCTACTCTGCTGCCGCTGTGCCACGCAGTGGGTTATCAGCTGAGTAACTTTCAGTGAATTCCTGTGCTTCACTGGCCACAGTTTTTCTACCTAGGAAAAAGAAATAATGACGTTTTCTTTGACAAGATGTTGAGTGGATTGTGCTCGATGGGTATGTGAAAGCAGAGTAGGAATGAAATGCCTTAATCTTAGCCCCCTTCCCCTCATCTCCCTGAATTGTAACAGAAAGTTACAAGAGAGTGATGAGAAAACGCTATCTACACCAGCAATGTCAGTTGGAACTTTCTTGGAGTCTGAGAATGTTCTTTATCTGCACCTTCCGATACGGTTGCAACTAGCCACGTGTGGCTGTTGAACACCTGAAAAATGGCTGATGTACTGAAGCACTGTATTTTAAATTGTATTTAGTTTAAGCCAACTGAAATTTCTTTTTCTTTTTCTTTTTTTGAGAAGGAGTTTCGCTCTTGTTGCCCAGGCTGGAGTGCAATGGCACGATCTCGGCTCACCGCAACCTTCTCCTCCTGGGTTCAAGCAATTCTCCTGCCTCAGCCTCCCCAGTAGCTGGGATTACAGGCATGTGCCACCACGCCCAGCTAATTTTGTACTTTTAGTCGAGATGGGGTTTCTCCATGTTGGTCAGACTTGTCTCGAACTCCCAACCTCAGGTGATCCGCCAACCTCAGCCTCCCAAAGTGTTGGGATTACAGGCGTGAGCCACCACGCCCGGCCTTAAACCAACTGAAATTTCAATAGGTACGTGTGGCAAGTGGCAACTGGAGTGGGCTTAGCAGATCTAAACCTACAGCAGTGACCTTGTTAGAAAGTAAATTTCTTCTTCCCCCTTACCAAAGTGAACATGTTGCCACCAAGCACTGTGGCTGAAGTGTGCATGCATTTGGAAGCCAGCTTAGTTCTCCAGGAATCTTAGAGACCGTTCAAGCCAAATTTGCCATTTTTTTATCTGGAAAAAGCTGAGACCCAGAGACCGGCCCAATGGTACATGACCCAGGTCTCCTGATTCCTGGTGGAGTGCTATCTCCACCAGCAGAGAGGCCCCTCTTTCATCCTCAGCCAAGGTAGACTAATTGATTCTCCTTCTTCCGAGGGACAGAGTTGGTGATAATCTGCAGGATGAACTCTATCTGCTATCTCAGATGGAGATGACTCTAATTACTATTAAAATTCTGAAATGCTGATTCCTGACATAAGAGCCCTTGCAGCAGACTAATAGTTGCATTTTTGTCCTTTCCTTTTTTTTTTTTGAGACGGAGTCTCGCTCTGTCGCCGAGGCTGGAGTGCAGTGGCGCGATCTTGGCTCACTGCAAGCTCCGCCTCCCAGGTTCATGCCATTCTCCTGCCTCAACCTCCTGAGTATCTGGGACTACAGGTGCCCGCCACCACGCTCGGCTAATTTTTTGTATTTTTAGTAAGATGGGGTTTCACTGTGTTAGCCAGGATGGTCTCGATCTCCTGACCTCGTGATCCGCCCACCTTGGCCTCCCAAAGTGCTGGGATTACAGGAGTGAGCCACTGTGCCCGGCCTGCATTTTTGTCCTTTTCTATTGCCAAGAGAATCCCACAAAGTAGCCACAGACCCCCCAAAGGGAAGATGTGTCAGGCTGAGGGATTTTCCTATGACCTGGGAACCTGAGAGTCCAGTTGATAAAACTTCAGGTAAATGACAACAAACCTAGTTCCCAAACCAGCAAAGCTCCGAGTTGCTCTGAATTTTATCTCCTCTTCTTAGAACTGTGTGGAGGCCCTTGGGGTGAATCTGGTTCAGTAAAGTCCCAACAAAAGCACATGATAGGAGATAATGAAGATTAAGGGAGAAGTTTTAGCAGAGGCAAACAGAAATGGATTAACTGAGATGTTATCTTATCCAAATGGAAGGCGGAAATAAGCTATCTAAGAGCAGAGCCCTTCACAGAGACAGTTAGGGGACTGCCCATAAAAATCATCATGTGGATTATCTAATCTAAGAAGGTTTTAGTAAGTAACACAAGGCACTGCTCAGGTACTGTCAGAGTACTTTCTGCTGCTTCCTACTGGTCACAAACCTAATTGTGCAGAAAATATATGGCATTCCTCCAGCAACGGCCTGGCTGCCAACCTCAGATGGGTGGTAGGAGAAGTTGAAGCCTGGGAACCCAGAGGCTTTGTTTGGGTGCTTCCTCCTTGAGCCTTTCTATTTAATTTAATAAGACCGTATTGCTGTTAGGAAAGTTGCTAGCCAGGGACACCAAGAGGCTTAGTGGGTGAGAACCCTGGATTAATTTTTCATATCTGTTAGGGGTCCAGGAGTGGGAAGGGTCAGCATCCCACAGTAAAATGAGATAAATAGTACTGATGAGATAAGTAATAAGAGAAATGACAAAGGATCAAAATTACAATAATTAAACGTTAAAATAAATGTTGTAATAATTAATTATGATAAATAAACTGGGTAGATTTAGAAGGATCCTTTAGCCACCTCCTGTGAACTTGTCTCTCACTGCTGCCCCTAACATTCACTCCAGAGCTCCAGTAGAGTACAGAAACTGTTTCCTGAATGTCCCACGTGGTTTCATTCCTCAGGGCACCACCACCAGCTCAAACTGTCCTTATCCTGTGTGTTTGTTTTTTTTGGTTATTATCTGTTTCTTCCACTGGAATGTCGCCTCTTCAAGGTTGTTCATTTTGCTCACTGGTATATTAAAGTATATATACCCACCCCTAAATTGATGCCCAGCACATAGTAACTGCCCAATAAATATTTGAATGGCTCAAAATGGATCATACACCAAAATATAAGGGCTACAGCTATAAAGTTTTTAGAAGAAACCATAGGAATATATTTTTATGACTTTGAATTAGGTGATGATTTCTTAGATATGACACCAAAAGCACAAATGACAAAAGAAAAAATAGATAAATTGAGCTTTATCAAATTAAAAATTTTGAGCTTCAAAAACCACTGCCAAGACAATGAAAAGACAACTCATAGGAGAAAATATTTTCAAATCATAAGTCTTGTACAGGTCTTGTACCCAGAAATACAAAAAGAATTCTTACAACTCAACAACAAAAAGACGATTATAAAAAATGGGGAAAAGATTTGAATAAATGTTTCTCTAAAGAGATACACATGGCCAATAAGCATGTGAAAAGATGCTCAACATCATTAGTCATTGGAGAAATGCAAATGTAAATCACTACCTCACACCCATTAGGATGATTTTACTAGAAAACCAAGAATGTAGAGAAATTGGAACTCAATAGATTGCTGGTGGGAGTGTAGAATGGTACAACCACTTTGGAAAACAGTTTGGCTGTTCCTCAAAGGGTTAAACAGTTCCCATATGACCCAGAGATTCCATGCCTAGGTATAAACCCAAGTGAAAGAAAAATATATCTCCACACTAAGACCTGTAAACAAATGTTTATAGCAGCATTTTTCCTAATAGCCAAAAAGTTTGGTGCAAAGAGCCCCAGTGGCCACCAGCTGATGAAAGGATAAATAAAATGCTGTATATCTATTCAATGGAATGTGATTTGTCAATAAAAAGGAGTAGAGTACTGATATATGCTACAAGATGGATGAACTTTGAAAAAGTTATTCTAAATGAAAGGAGCCAATTGCAAAAGACCACCTACAGTATAATTCCATTTGTACGAAATGTCCAGAACAGGCAAATCTGTGGAGACAGAAACAGGTGAGTGGCTGGGAGAGGCGGGTATAGGGACTGTTAATGGTTATGGGGTTTCTTTTGGAGAATGAAAATGTTATAAAATTAGATTGTAGTGATGGTAGCACAACCCCGTGAAAAATCATTGAATGGGTGAATTGTATGATATGTGATACTTGTATGATATGATATATACTTGTATATACTTGTATGATATGATACTTGTATGATTGTATGATATGATACTTTAAATGGGTGAATTGTATGATATGTGAGTTATGTCTCAATAAAGCTGTTACAAAAATAAAAGCTATGAGTGAGCAGGGAAGGTTTCCAGCAGATGATAGTCTAAGCAGAGACTCATGGTATAAGCAGAGGGAGGTGATATTTGGGTTGTGGGGGCACATAGGAAGAGATTTGGAAAATGAGTGCTTCGTCGTGGAAGAACACCTGGGCAAAGGTCCCAAGTGGGGAGAATGAGCCCTGGAGCTGAAGGAAGGGCGAGGTGGCTGGAATGAAGCAACACAGCTAGGAATGAGGAGGGAGAAGAATCATGGGCAGGAAAGACAGACAAAGGAAGGAAAGAAATTCCCATTCTACTGGTGAAAAATGGAACCCCACTTTCAATCCCTGGTCCTAAACTCTTCCTTTTGTGGGGAATCAGACAGTGAGTACCCTGGGAAAGAACCCAAGTTAGTAGGCTTGACTTAACACCTACTAAATGCTGTAAGAAGCCCAAATTTCAAGTGGTGTACTGCTCCTGAAACCTGATTTGCCACTGACATTGGCAGGGGCAGGGACGACCAATGTGATAGCAAGACTTCCCAAACACACACACACACACACATTTGTACATGCATGCATATGAGCATGTGCTTACTAACATACACATGCACACAATGAGCACTCACAGACATGCACACAATTGCACAAATGCACACATGGATACACTCATGCATGCACAATGTACACATTCATGGAATATAAGCACAAATGCACACACACATTCATATGCATGTGCACACACGTTCACACGGACATATACATGCACATAAGCACAAAGCTTTCACACATGCACACACATACATACACAGACACACAGGCATCCACATGCACACATGTGCATGCAAACACACTCATGCACATACACAGACCTCCAGGATAGAGCACAGGCTCCCTTTCTTTGCCTCTGGGAGCTCTGCAGGGATGCCTGGGAACCTGCAGCTTCCAGAACAACAAGCCCACTCCTCATCCACTGGCTTCCCCTTCTGTCAGTCTTTCCCAGCTCTGATTTACTCACGTCAGCAAAATATTGCTTTTAATAACTGCGTTGGCATTCTGCATTTTCTTCTGGGTGTTATTGCAAACTGGTGTGTGATTCGTGTGCATTACATTTCTTTCTAATGCGGTTTGTCTCTTGCTTTCTTTCTCCCAATTTGGTGTCTTATCTATAAATTGTGGTGAAGCAAATACTCAGATGTCATTTAATTTCTGGGCTTATTTCCTTTCCCTCTTTCACCTCAAGACCGAGCTGATGGCAGCACCTCCTTCTGCAGGGGTTCCCAGCTCTGATGGAATCATCTTGACACTTGACCACAGGCCTTTGGTAAGTCTGAACTCCTTAATCTGGACTACTCAGAGCCCTCCAGTTATAATCCCAGCTCTGCTATTGGGACAAACATCTAACGTCTTGTAGTCTGAGTTTTCACCTCTGGACGATGGAGAGGAAACCCTTCATCCTGCTGGGTCATTGAGATAATTAGACAGGATGCGGCATAGTGAACATGCCAGTACAGTACCTGCAGTTGCTCAAAGGGACTGTTGTTCTCTTCCCCCATCTGTCCCTGCTTTGGTATGCTAAGGCAGGGCTGAGACGCATAAACACCATGTGAATGCTAGCAGTGTGGCCATCCTTTCAAACAACAGTCTTTAATATTTGTTTGACTCAGAGAAGGCATTGGGGTGAGGGGTAGGGAAGATGCTCTGGTAGAAGCCCTTGGACTACCATGCTAAGGAATTCAGCTCTGCCCCAGACTTGCATATCTGACTCATTATTAGCCATCACCAATCTAGGGAGGTGGTGAATGACCAAGCTATTACTTGAGAAGTTCCCTGGGGTGTCATTCTTCACCCAAGTGGCTACTTTGAGCATTCATTCCAAGCTTCCTGATATGGTCTGGATTTGTGTCCCTGCCCAAATCTCATGTTGAATTGTAATCCCCAGTGTTGGAGGAGGGGCTGGGTGGGAGGTGATTGGATCATGGGGGCGGACTTCCCCCTTGCTGTTCTCATGATAGTGAGTGAGTTCTCAGGAGATCTGGTTGTTTAAAAGTCTAGGTTGGGCGTGGTGGCTTATGCCTGTAATCCCAGCACTTTGGGAGGCTGAGGCAGGTGGATCACCTGAGGTCAGGAGTTTTAGACCAGCCTGACCAATATGGTGAAACCTCGTCTCTACTAAAAATACTAAAATTAGCCAGGTATGGTGGCACGTGCCTGTAGTCCCAGCTACTTGAGAGGCTGAAATGGGAGAATTGCTTGAACCTGGGAGGCGAAGGTTGCAGTGAGCCGAGATCATGCCACTGCACTCCAGTCTGGGTGACAGAGTGAGACTCCATCAAAAAGAAAAAAAAGAAAAAAGAAAAGTCTATAGCACCTCCCCCTTCTCTCTATTTCTCCTTCTCTGGCCATGTAAGACGTGCCTGCTTCCCTTTCACCTTCTGCCATGATTGTAAGTTTCCTGAGGCTTCCCCAGCCATGTTCCTGTATAGCATGTGGAATTGTGAGTCAATTAAATCTCTTTTATTTATTTCTCTCTTTTTTTTTCTGAGACAGAGCGTTGCTCTGTTGCCCATGCTGGAGTGCAGGGGCATGATCTCAATTCACTGCAGCCTCTGCCTCCTGGGTTCAAACGATTCTCATGCCTCAGTCTCTTGAGTAGCTGGGATTACAGGCATGTGTTACCATGCCCAGCTAAGTTTTGTATTTTTTGTAGAGCTGGGGTTTCTACATGAATGTTGGCCAGGCTGGCCTCAAACTCCTGGCCTCAAGTGATCTGCCCACCTCTGTCTCCCAAAGTGCTGGGATTATAGGTGTGAGCCACTGCGCCCAGCCTTTAAACCTCTTTTCTTGATAAATTACCCAGTCTCAGGTAATTCTTTATAGCAATGAGAGAACAGTTCCCTTAGAGTTTGTGTCTTTAGGAAACCTCCTGGCTGGCCTGCCTTTTAATCAGGTTCAGGCTGCAGAGTGGTGTTAGCGGGAACAGAGCTAGATGTTTGGGTTTAAGGTAGGTCCACACCTTACTGATGTGATTGTTTCTTTTCTGTGTCCTTCCTCTCCTCAGACACCTCTGGCAGAGGCCTACTGCCCGCAGAATAAAGTCCTAGTCCCTTAGCTTTCCAGGCCCTTCTAACCTAGTATCAGCATAACATCAATCTCCTACTTATCCTCTTCAGCCCCTGGAGGTTAAAGACCTGCTGCCCTATTTGCCTCGATGTTCTCTGCTCATGCCGGAGCGGTTCCCAGCCCTGTTGAGCCCATTCTCCTCACCTAGACCACTGTGGTGTCCTGCCTCCTGGAACCTGCACTGCTTGCCTGAGGGCTTTCTGAGATTGCCAGGGCCCGTGTTTCCCACCAGGCTTGAGAAAATGAGCACGTCTCTCTACCACCACCATAGTCCTCAATCAGTAACTGAGGAGGGTTGATGGTAAATACCCCAGTTCCTTCGCCCTTTCATGAAACAAATCTGAGGCTGTGCACCACACTGGCTCCAGAGTTGTCCAGGGAGATTGATATGGTTTGGCTCTGTGTCCCTACCCAAATCTCATCTCAGATTGTAACCCCCACATGTCAGGGGAGGGACCAGGTGGGAGGTGATTCCATCATGGGGGCTGTTTTCCTCATGCTGTTCTCATGATAGTGTGTGAATTCTCATGAGAGCTGATGGTTTTAAGGTATGGCACGTCCTCATTCTCACACACACTCCCTCCTGCAGCCTTGCTAATAAAGTGCCTGCTTTCCCCTTCACCTTCCACCATGATTGTAAGTTTCCTGAGGCCTCCTAGCCATGCTTCCTGCTAAGCCTGAAGAACTGTGAGTCAATTAAACCCCTTTCCTTTATAATTACCCAGTCTCAGGTAGTTCTTTATAGCAGTGTGAGAACAGACTAATAAAGAGATGAAGGCACCAACAGCACTAGTGGTCTTGGGAACACACTCTTCTCTCTCACTTCCCCACTTCTTAAGGTATCTCTTCGCCTCCCAAATAAATGACTTCCCTGCAAATCCTTACCTCAGGGGGTGCTTCTAGGGGAACCCAAACCAAGACAGGTCCCTCCTGGAACATCTTCTCTTAGCCAACTCCACATAACAAACCCTCAAAGCCCAACTTCAATGGGAACCCCATCTGAGGATGTGGGGAATAATACTAGTGAAGACTCAGCACCAGATACCATTCTAAGCATTTCACCTGTACTAACTCACCCAAGCCTCACAGATTAGAGGGACCCTCCTCAGAGAGTCCTATGATTACCATCATGGTACAGATGAGGAAACTGAGGCATAGAAGGACTAAGCACTTTGTTTTAGGCCTGACAGGTAGAAAGTAATGGAATTGAGCTGGACATGGTGGCTCATGCCTATAATCCCAGCACTTTGGGAGGCCGAGGCGGGCGGATCACCTGAGGTCAGGAGCACGAGACCAGCCTGGCCAACATGGTGAAATCCAGTCTCTACTAAAAATACAAAAAATTAGCCAGGCGTGATTGCACACACCTGTAGTCCCAGCTACTCAGGAGGCTGAGGCAGGAGAATCGCTTGAACCTGGGAGGCGGAGGTTGCAGTGAGCCGAGATCACGCCACTGCACTCCAACCTGGGCAACAGAGCAAGACTCTGTCTTAAAAAAAAAAAAAAAAAAAAAAAAAAAGGAATGCAGTTGGAACATGGTAGAGGTAACATCTGAGTTTATGAAGACAAGACCCCAGTGTGCGTGCAGAGTGGCTGATGCTGATGCCTGCCTACATGCCATGCCTGGTTGCGTGGGTCACTTCTCCCTTTGTCATTTTGGACCGACTCTATCTAATGGAGCGTAAGGGCCTAGTCTGGTGCCCAATGTGCCTTAGGGCTCAGGAGCTTTCATCAGGTGACAGCCCCTAACCAAGTCACTTTCTGCCGGGTGTCTGTCACAGCACCCTGTTTGTCTGGAGGCATGGCCCTTCTCACAAGCTGTATTGCTTTTTATTCTGCTTTTTATTCTGCTTTTTAATTTGCTTACTTTATAGCTTGTCTACTCCACATGACAATAAGCTGCAGGAGAGCAGGGGCCTGTCTACAGTGGTTTTGCTGCACCCTTAGCACCTACTATGGCACCTGGTAAGTAGCAAGCCTTCAAACATATCTGCTATCTGGAGAATGGCCAAGGGAACTGGAGCCTTCCAGCTTATGAGAGGAGCTGAGCTGGATCCTCTTTTCATGACCTGGTGCATCTGCCCAGAGCGTGGCTCTGTGTCAATAGACACCTTGCCTAGGTCACATGCAATTGAGTGGCAAAGAGCAGTTTCCACCTGGGGTCTTTATGTCCAGAAGTGGCTTTCTGGAAAGTGCCCCCAGATTTCATCTTTGTCAATCCCAGGGCCCGACTCTTGGGTTCCTGGTTGAAAAACAACAGCTGTGAATATTAAATGAGGCACATGCACTGAGATTCTTCGATCAGTGGTACGTGTATAAATTTCAATAATAATGGGGTTGCATTCATCAGACCCATCAATCATTACTGCCTATGCTGCTGAGACATTGCTCAATGTCAGACACATGCTTCGCAGACATAGTCTCTGGAATCCAGTTGCGTGGCCAGAGGCCCATGGCCCCCACTGTGGGCAGTCCCTTTCCCCTGCCAGGCCTCAGTCTCCCTTCCTTCAGTAGGGAGGGGAATTTGCGGTGGATAGCCTTGCTCAGACTGTCCAGGTTTCAGAACTCTGAGTACTAAGATGGTGCATGAGGAAACATCATTTCTTCGCTCTCTGTGCATCTGGTGCCTGCACAACTGCCTGCGTGTCTAATTATGTCTCACCTTTCCTAAAGTTCCCTGCAATGGTTCCCTTGTGCCTGGAGAATGAAACTTCTACTCATTATAGAGCACTTAAGACCTTGCTTAATCTGGTTGCCAAATCTCCCCTTCTCACTCACTTTGTGGCCAACCAGGTGGGAGCCAGGTGATGACAAGGGAGAAGGAGGATATTTCAGGTTGTAGACCTAGCAGGCCAGAGTGACCGGCATGCAAGAGAGGATAACGAGGGTGGACGTCAGGGAGGGAGAATCTCATGGCTTGGCATTTTAGGAATTCAGCACATTAGACTCACAGGACTGGGCGAATGCTGGCCTCATGGCCACCTCTGAGATTTTATATGAACATTCACTGGTCATTTATTCTGTGCCAGGCTCTTGGCCCAGGCACTAGGAAGGAACACCGAAGGCATTATAAACATTGAACTACAATAAAAGGCAAAATAACTGTGTACCAAGGAGAAAGATGGGAGCTAACATTTGTTGGGCACACTCTGTGTGCCAGACACTTTGCATTCATTTCTCTTGTGGTGGATTGTGTTTCTGAAGATGCCTGTGACACTGTCCCATCCCATATGCTCTTTTGCAATGTGACCATACCACTTTCCATCAAAAGCTGGTGTGTATTTCTCCTCCCCTTGAATCTGGGTTGACTGTATAACTTCTAAGACTGGCCCTTAAGAGACTGACAGCATGTCTACTTTCCTGCTCTAAGTGCTCTTTCTTGAGGATCACCTATGGCTGACCACCAGAGACCATGCTGCGAGGAAGCCCAAGCTATCATGAGGCCAGAGGGGATGTAGTAGAGCCCTAGTCTATCAGTTTTGTGAGTGAAGCTATCTTGGTTGGACCATCCACCAGCCAGGAGAATGACCCCAGGAGATACCTTGAGGACCAGAATCTCCAAGGCCTGAATCTTGAAGTCACAGAATTATGAGCACATAAAATGGTTATTTTTATAAGCCAATAAGTTGGGGCAGTTTGCTAGGCTGCAATAAAGAACCAAAACACCTCTTTAATTCTCCTACATAATCCCGAGAGGTAGGTGCTGTTATCTCTATAGGTAAGGAAACAGGATTCGATAGGTTAAACGACTAGTTCAACATCATATGGGAAGTCAATGGCTGAAGTGGATTCAAACCCAGGCCTCTGGTTGGGTGTGATGGCTCATGCCTGTAATCCCAGCACTTTGGGAGCCCAAGGCAGGAGGATCACCTGATCCCAGGAGTTCGAGACCAGCCTGGGCAACATGGCGAGGCCTGTCTCTGTTGAAAAAAAAAAAAAATCAAACCCAGCCCTCTGTGACCCCAAGACTCCGCCAGTTCCCTCAGTCATGGTACTGTCAGAGGGCAGGAGTGGAGCCTTTGATTCTGCTGAGGCCCTCCCTCTGGGGAGGGCATCTACAGCAGGAAATAGTGGAAGACTTCTCTGCATTCTTTTGTACCTTCTATGTTTGGAATCTATTGCCTATTCCAAAATGAACAAATAAAGGTAACATTCTTATTTTCAAGAAAATAATTGTGGTATGTGTGTTGGTCAGGATAGGAGTGGATGAAATGAAAGGCTGCTTCCCAGAACAGCAGCATTTGGGCTAGGCTTGGAATTCAGTGGTTCCCACCCCTGGTCATACTCTGGAATCACCTGCAGAGCTTTGATGCCTGGGTCCCGCCCAGAGGTACTGTTTTGATTGGCCTGGGGCAGGGCATGGGCTTCAGGACTTTTAAAAAGCCCCCTAGGTGGTTCAAATGCGCAGCTAAGGTGGAGAGCCAGCGCTCGATGGGGGACGAGGATTCCGCTGGCAGTGGAAGGCTGGAGAGACAGAATGGGCTGTGCTCCAGGAGCAGCGTGAGCCAAGGCAGGGCTGAAGCAGATGATTTGTATGGAAAAACCTGAAAAAGAATTGCTTTGGGGGTGTAGATGCTTAAACTAAGCAAAACAAAACAGAACAAAACAAAAAGGGGTCGCCCTGCCTTCTGTGCCCTGGTGTGCTCATTGAATTGGTTCACAGAAATGCTCAATCCTCATGGCCAGGTTGCTCAATCTCAGAAGGAATTCATTTGAGGGATGGTAATAATTAGGTTTGCTTACAGGGAGAAATGCTATGCAGTGGAAAATCCCTCTCCCCACAGGAACGGCCTTTCCTAGTCCTGAGCTTTGCTGGGATCCCCAGCCTGCAGCTAGCCCTGGCAACTGGAGGCATCTGGGCTTCCTCATGAAGCAGGTGCAGCAATTGATGACCCCAGAGACTTCCCCTGGGTTTTCAGGGAAGGAAGGTGCCATGCAGGCCATGCACTATGTGACCCAGCCCAGTGGTTCTCAAGCCTTCAGCCGGGCTGCACCTTCAAACCACAGGGGGACCTTTGAGAACAGATCTCAACACCCCCCACCCTCTCACCCCCAACACCTGAGATTTGGGATTCAGGATTCAGATGCCTTTGGTTGCTGGTGGAGCAGTGGGGTTCTTTTTGAATTATGTTTCTCTGGAAGCCTCCGAGCAGATCAGAGCAGTGGCTATCAGACACTGGTGTGACAGAATCACCTGGAGCGTGATGAGTTAAGACAGGGGCTCATTGCAAGAGAACAAGGCCAGGAGCAGTGGCTCATATCTGTAATCCCAGCATTATGGAAGGTTGAGGCAAGAGGATTGCTCAAGCCTGGGATTCGAGACCAGCCTGGGCAACATGACGAGACCCCATCTCTACAAAAAATAAAGTGTGTACCTGCGATACCAGCTACAAAAGAGGCTGAGGTGGGAGGATTGCTTGAGTCCAGGGCTTCCAGGCTGCAGCGAGCCATGTTTGCACCAGCCATGTACTACTGCACTCCAGCCTGTGGGACAGAGAAAGACCCTGACTCAAAAAAAGAAGGAGAACAGAACCTGAGCCTCTGTATGTTAACCAAGGTTGAAGAACCAGTGCATTATAGTATTCTCAAACTTGAGAAGTTAAAAAATATTGTCACCTTGGTTGTACTCCCAGAGATTAATTAGTCGGGGAGATTTAATTAGTCGGGGGTGTGAACCAGGTATGGGGAGTTTTAAAAACTTCTCAGGTGATTCCAATATGCAGCAAAGTTTGAGAACCATTGGATTAGAGAATCCAGAAACAGACTCAGGTATATGTGGGAATTGAGTATGTGATAAAAGTGAAATTTTAATATTGGAGAGGAAAGGGTAAATTTTCATTAATAAGGCTGGGTCAACTGACTGTACATTTGGAAATAAATTCAACTAGATCTTTCTTCATGTTGCAAACAATAAATTTCTTATGGATTAAAAATATACATTCAAAGGATAAAATTCCATATACAGAAATATTTTCATAATTTTGGGATGAGGAAGTCCTTTCAAAACGTAACAAATTGCAGAAGCCACAAAGATTGACGAATTGGCTGCCCTTTAAATTTAAAACTCTATTTGGTTAAATAAGCAATAAACAAAGATAAAAAATGCATGATATGCTAGCAGCAAATATTTGCAACCTATATAACAAACCAAGGGTTAGTATCCATAAGGTATTAACTATGCTTACAACTTAATAAGAAAAAGAAAACAACCTATTAAAAATGGGCAAATGATAAAAGAGGTAATTATCAGAAGAAGAAATACGTACAGAAAATTATAGAGTGATATGTCAGTAAATATATAAAAAGATGTTCAACCTCATTAATAATCATATAAACATAAATTAGATATGGCTATTAATATGGTTAGGCTTTGTGTCCCCACTGGAATCTCATCTTGAATTGTAGTCTCTGTAATCCCCGCTTGTTAAGGGAAAGACCAGGTGGAGGTAATTGAATCATGGGGGCAGTTTCCCCCAGGCTGTTCTCATGATGGTGAGTGAGTTCTCACGAGATCTGATGGTTTTATAAGGGGCTCTTCCCCTTTCTCTCAGCCCTTCTGCTTCCTGCTGCCTTGGGAAGACGATGCCTTGCTTTGGCTTCCTGCCGTGATTGTAAGCTTCCTGAGGCCTCCCCAGCCATGCTAACTGTGAGTTCATTAATTCTCTTTCCTTTATAAATTAGTCTCAGGCAGTTCTTTATAGTGTTATGAAAACAGACTAATACAGCTATTTTTACCCACCTGGTTAAAAAAATATTGATATGATCTGTATGGTAAGGGTTGAGGGGAAATGGGAAATCTCAAATGTTGTCGGTGAAAGCGTAAATAGGACTTTTGGGGAGGGCCACTTTGCATTAATTATCAAAATTGTAAATGCACCCACCCCTGACCTAGTAATTCTACTTCTAGGAATCTAGTCTATAGAAATACTAACATGAATACACAAGATTATACCAGGTGCTCAGCACAGTATTGTTTTTAATAGTGAAAAACTGAAAAGAACCAAAGTGAACAACAATATGAGGGAATGGTTACATAAAAGGTAACACAGCTGTGTAATGGAGGCTAAACAACCATTGCCAACAATGTATAAGCTCTGTGTACCCAAGTGGAAAGATGTACCCGTATGTTAGTATAGTAAAGAAAGCAAATTGCAAGATAGGGTGGGTGATAAAAGCTGTCATGACACATAGTGTTTTGGAGCGGCAGTGGGTGGGGGAATTAGTCATGATGGCTAACAGTTTCTGCCATGATCCACTTTTGGCAACACATTAATTTGAGTTTCCGGAATAATTGAGGTAACTTTCAGGTGACACCATGAAGGGTCTTTGAAGGGATTACGCTGTGAGACTCTCAATAAAGAAAGCTGAACTTGCCGGACACTGTGTCTCACGCTTGTAATCCCAGCACGGTGGGAGGCCGAGGTGAATGGATCACTTGAGTTCGGGAGTTCAAGACCAGCGTGGCCAACATGGTGAAACCCCATCTCTACTAAAAATACAAAAATTAGCCAGGCGTGGTGGTGTGCGCCTGTAGTCCCAGCTACTTGGGAAGCTGAGGTGGGAGGATCACTTGAGCCCTGGAGGTTGAGGCTGCAGTGAGCTGAGATTGTACCACTGCATTCCAGCCTGGGTGACAGAGTGAGACTCTGTCCCAAAAAAACAAAAACAAAAAAAACCCCAAAAAACTGGACTTGTCTTAGGCTTCAAAATATAATAATAATAGTCAATGGAGAGATGGTGCTGTGTGCCCAGCACTGTTTTTGAGTCCTTCACATATACGAATCTAGGCAGGCTTGGGTTCAGATCCTAGTTTTGCCACTTACTAGCTCTAGGTCCCAAGGGAGGGCACTCCCTCCCTTCTCTGAGTGTCCCTTGGTAAATAAGGAGACTGCTTGAAAGGAGGTGACCTTGGTGAGGCACCCACTTCCTGCACACAACTCTCCACAATTCACTGTCATCCTAGGGGTCACTTTCTTTAACCCTCATCATGGGAATTCAAAGCTTAAGCTTAGCTTATTTACCAGTTTCCTTTTTTTGTAAAGCTCTGCTATCAACTTTCCTAAGATTTATTCATGGTTTGGCTTCAAATGTTCTATTCTTGAACTCTTAGGGCACCTCTCTGAGTCTTGAAGTCATTCGGTGTCAATTTTATTACTTCTCAGTCTAAGTTGTCCCGCCCTCCATGACCCACCGGAAGCCTCTGGCTGTGTGTGACATTTTAAATACTAACTTTGGGGCTCTTGTCTTAAAGGAGGAATTAAGTTCAAACTGTGGCTCTTTAGACATACATAAAACATAAGCTGGGCTTTTAATGGAAAAGTCACCTTCTCATAAGCTCTGCCAGGCATGACTGGGACAGGCTGATTTAATCCCCTCCCTTTTTCAAAATCAAGAGCAAATATTGGTTTACCCACAACCAAGATGACCTTGGGCCCATTTCTGTTGCAGTAAAACTGCAGTAGGTGCTCAGATGCAAAATGCAGCAATGGCTGAGCCTCTGATTTGGGGTCATCTACCTGTAGCTAGTTAGGCAAATAAACACTTTCTATTTAAAGTGGACTTTTCACAGGAAGGAACCCTTCAGCCAAAGGAAGGAACCTGGAGGTGTGGAATTTCAGGAATCTGGGGAGTCCTTGAAGGCAGAGACCTCTGTTAACATGTTTGTGTGTTCAGCACTGGGCTGACTGCATAAGGAAATGGACGGCTGAATGATTTAGATTGTTACATAATTTACTCAATACGTTTCAGAAGGTCCCTCAAAAGTGAATCTGGAGGACACAGGTTAACTGGCTGGCTGTTTAGAAACAAATATTGACATTCTGATTGGATGAAACCAGGTGAGATGCCAGCTTGGTGTGAGGGCAGAGACCCTGGGGATCGGGCTGCCTGGCTTCCAAGCTGGCCTCTGCCGTTCACATCTGAATGGGTAGACAGAGTAAGGCCAATGGCCCTCCCCAATGTGAGTGGGCCTCACGCAATACTTGAAGGCCCAAAAAGAACAAAAAGGTTGATCTTCCAACTGGTAACAGGAAACCCTGCCTGACTACCTTGAGCTGGGGCATCCGTCTTTTTCTGCCTTTAGGCTTGAACCGAAACATTAGTTCTTGGTTCTCAATCCTGCCGGCCTTCAGACAGGAACTTATACCAGGCCTTTGGACCTGGACTGGAACTCCACCATTAGGTCTCCTGGGTCTCCAGCTTGCTGGCTGCAGATCTTAGGACTTCTCAACCTCCATAATTTTGTGAGTCAGTTCTTTATAACAATCTGTACACACACAAACATGTAATATGTTTATTATACATAAACACATATGTATAATGTGTTTATACATATGCATGCTTGTGTATATGCATATATATATTCTATTGGGTCTTTTTCTCTGGAGGATGCTTCCTAGTGCCAGCCACTATGATTTTGGTGACATTAACATTGGGCCTTTTTTTGTTTTTGCTTTCCTTTCAGTATCCTTTCTTTTGCCCTGGTGGGTCTTTTGACTCCTAACTCCCAAATCTGCTAATCCACACTAATATGGGTGTAATGAGGGAACAAGTACCTTCAGGGGATGAAGAGCTAATTAATGATGATGTAAAACATTCTCCTGGTGCTTAACATGTGGTGGGAACTCAGTAGCTGTTATTTGTGATTTTTTAATGGCGCAGGAATTGAAGAGAAAGCTATGTGTCTCGTTTTATAGAAGCGGCTGCTGAAGCTCAGAGGGGTAGAGAGGTTACCCAGGGGCACACAGCCCATAAATAGTAGAGCTGGGATTCAAACCTCTTATCTGTGGGAAGCCAAACCCCATGCTTTTCCTGAGGAACTCTGATATGGTTTGGCTGTGTCCCCATCCAAATCTCTTCTTGAATTGTAGCTCCCATAATTCCCTCATGTTGTGGGTGGGACCCAGTGGGAGATAATTGAATCATCGGGGTGGTTTTGGTTTCCCCCATCCTTTTCTCATGGTAGTGATTAAGACACAAGATCTGATAGTTTTATAAGAGGAAACCCTATTTGCTTGGCTCTCATTCTCTTGTCTGCCACCATGTGAGACATGCCTTTCACCTTCTGCCATGATTGTGAGGCCTCCCCAGCTACGTGGAACTGCGAGTCCATTAAGCCTTTTTCTTTATAATTTACCCCATTTCAGGTATGTCTTTATCAGCAGTGTGAAAACAGACTAATACAACTTCTCATGGCTGATTGGCTCATTGCCCCCAAATCTCTACCTCCTCCATTAATAGAATTGTACATCCTTACACTTGTTGTGGCTTCCTGGTGGGCAGGGATTACCTCTCCATCCTTTGACTTTGAGCTTGGCTAGATGACTTACTTTGGCTAAAGGAATGTTAGCACATGTGATGTGTGCAGAGGGAGGCCTTAAATGTGTGGCATGGTTTGACTTGGCCTTTTGTGCCCTCTGATCTGCCATGAAAACATGCCCAGAACAGCTGTTGGTCTTAGGAGCAGATTGAGTCCAAGTCAAAGCCTGCAGTCAACTCAGGCCAACCTGCAACCTGGAACACAGCCAAGCCACTCAATCTACAGACTCACAAGGAAGAAAAATAAATGCTTATTGTTGTAAGCCACTGAGTGTTGGAGTGGTTTGTTACACAGCATTGGCGCAGCAATTGCTGACCAATACACTTCCCTAAACGGGTATCTTTTAAAATGGCTCAAGTGGAGAGACATGGAGAGAACTATGATGTTTGAGTCCCTGGAAAGCATGCAACAGACATTACTGATCCCCAGGTCTCCTTTTCCCCTCAGCATATGGGAAACTTTCCAGCCCTCAAGTTAATCAGGGCCACATACATATTTCTGGCTTGTGAAATATAATAAGAAATGCCAGGTGGCACTCTCAGGCCATGGCAGTGTCATTCCAGTGCACTCTCACAGTTTCTTTCTTTCCCTGCCGCAGTGGTTGTGGAGGACGCCTCAGGTGGAGACGTGAGTCACAAGACCAAAGCAGCCTGTATCATGAGTCACTTCACTAGAATCACTGTGGATTTTCATGAGAAATTAATTTTGTAGTGGTAAGGTACAGAGATTTGGGGATTGTTTGTTCCTGCATCAGCCACATCATTGTGACGAAAATACAGCGTGAAGGAAAGATGCTGGGAAGGGCTGCAGTTGCCACCTGCTCATACCTCAATTCCAGTTTTCACCAGTTAGGGAGAAAGGTTCTGCTACAAACTTGCTTCGAGACCCAGGAACATCCCTGGCCCCTCTTCCTCAGTTTCCTCAGTGGCCGCATGGGGGTTCACTGGCTCTTTCCTAGGAGCATGTGCAGTTGGCCCCAGCCTGCTGCTGGCCCTCAGGTGATGTGAATGTATTCAGTGGGCTCTCACCCAGAGAGGGACTGCACTGTGCCAGCAGGCAGGGCTCTGGGTGTGGAGGTGTGACTTCATTGGCTTTCATGAGGCCTCTTTATGCAGAAGCTAGGGATCTGCAGGCTCTTGCAACACTTGACAAACCTGTAAATATGCATTTGGAGTCACTACTGCCCAGTCTTTCTGTGAAAAATGCGTCACAAAGCCAAGTTCAGAGAACAAAGCTTTTTGATCAGCCAGAGGAAATCACTTTCCTCATTTTTGAAATGAAATATTTGTCTCTGTCCTGCTGACTCTTGGTCAATGTTTAAGGTTGAGAGAGAGAGAAAGAGAGAGAGAGAGAATGGACTTAAGGGTGCTTTGTAAATTATGAACTGCCAGGTGCCAGATATGCAGAGGTGAACACAGCAGAGATCCTGGCCTTTCCTTGCTAGGGAGCTAGTCAAGTAACTAGATGACCCACCACTCAAGGTAGGAGAGTGACAGCTGTGGAATGGTGGAGGGAGAGAGAACTGTCAACAAGGGAATCAGGGAGGACTTCCTGGAGGAGATGTAGTTGTAGGAGTGGGTAGAATGTTCACAGGAAAACAGAACAGCATGAGAAAATGTGTTGACAGCACACTGATGTGCACAGGGAACAGCAAAGAGACTGGCCTGGCTGTGCTGGAGGAGGAGCAACAGTGTTATCCCTGCCTCTACTGCTGAGATATGCCATAGGCATTAAGAGCAGATGCTCTGGGTAGCTTTTAAGTCCTGGCACCATCACTTCTTGCTCTGTGACTATGGACAAGTGACTCTGCTTCTCTGAACTCTGGTTCATTCACCTGTAAAATTGGGATAATAATATGTACCTTAGAGGGTTGTGAGGATAAAATCACGTGCAGTAGGCAAAGGCCTGAGTACATGTGGTTTTTACCCCATGAAGTGTAGCTAAGGATGGTGGCCTGGTCCAGGAGACTAGATGACACACGAGAGGAGGAGTTGGTGTCTCCCAGTTGGCAGTGGCATCTTTGAGTCGCTGGTAAACCCTGTGTGTTGAGCTCTGGAAAGATCAAGCCTTCTGGAATCAGGGAGTTCTGGGCTTGTATCGCAGTTCTGGCACTTTTTAAATGTGTGACCCTGTTCTGAAATCTCCCAGAGGTTGTGTCCCTTCCTCTATGGTGCATTGGAGGTGCATTGGAATCTCAGTTGCAAAGACTGGATGCCCCCTGTGCCGTCTTGAGAAAAGAAGGTTTACTGTAAGGAAGTGCATGGATGGGGAGGGCACCAGGCTTAGGAGAGGCTCTGGGAATGTGCTTCTGGTTAACAAGCTCTCCTGTTCTCTAGGGAGGTCAGCTCCTTTCTCCCCTCACTACCACTGGTTTGGTCCCAAGGGAGGGAGAAGAATTAGAACCCTATTGGGCAGAGCCCTTTGGGCCCACCATGTTTTCGGTGGTCAGCCTGTAGATGGGTCCTCTGTGGGTCAAGTGCCTTCCTGAACCAATCAGTGGCTCCCTGTGCATAGGAAAGCCAGGGAGGCTTGACTGTTGGGTAGGGCAGCCCTAGTGCAGAAGATATTAATTTCCTCTCGAGAATCCAATGAGCCAGTAGATATAACTCATGAGACCAGATCCTGACTGCAAAGGTTGTGGTGGGTTTGGGCAGTTCAGCACCCAAGGACCTAAACAGAAACCTAAACAGAGACTCAGTGTAACTGAGAAAAACAAGATCAGCATCCCTGGCAGAAAGGAGAGATGGAGGCTTGGAAGTAGAGCCTGGGGGTCCCAAGGGGCAGGTGGCAGGGAGCAGCATGGATGAGTGGAATGCTGCCAGACCAAGTTTGAGGGGTCTGGATTTTAGCCCCAGCTCTGCCAGAGAGTTCTGGTATGAATTTAGCCTGGTTCCTTAACCTCTCTGGACCTCATAATTCCCCCAATTATAAAGTGGATATAACTATACCTGTCTAGCTTTCGTCTGTGGCTGTTACACAGGATATGCATTTAATTTTAAGGTCACCGATGAGATGTAGTGGTATGAAAGCAGAAACCAAATCACCATATTGCAGAAATGGAAACTCATGGCAGAAGATAAGCAATACTGTTTGAGATATGCTCTCTGAGCCTTTATTACGTACAGAGTCTTGGGCCCGGCATAATGACGGGCAAGGAGGTCCATCCACACTCTTCACTGCAGCTAGAGGGACTTTTCTAATATGCACATTGGCTACTGTCATTCACCATCCTGAAACCAAAAGACTAGTAGAGTCTTTCAGGCCAAGTTAGAAACATTTATGAAGAGTCTTAAAAAGGCAGCTATGAGGGGCTAGGTAAGAGCTCAGGTTTTGGAGGAAAGTCCCCCTATTTTCAAAACCCTTTTCTGATACTTACGCCAAATCTTTGAGTCCCAGTCATATTCCCCTCGAAATTTTCCTCCCCCAGTGACTGCCTTGTAGAATTGTTGTAAAGTTTATAAGACATCATACAGAGTATGTGGTCTGAGTTATGCTAAGCATTTCATAATTTTGGATGCTATTATTAGTATTATTGGTAATGTGGCACTTTGAAGACTACTTTTGCATCTGAACAGGTGGTAGAATCCTGCTTCAGGAAGGAGCTGTCTTTGGGGAAACACCCTGTGAGGTCCCTTGGGGAGGAGGAGGGCATGGGCTAGGTAGGAGCCGAGATATCAGAAGATGGAGGAGTTGCTCTGTCTGAGGCACAAGGAGGCACTTGAGGTTCTGTTTTTGGGAAAGAGAAGTGAAGAGGTGAGAAAAGAAAGGGTACACAGAGAAGGATAGGTGCAAAGACAGGGGAAAGGTGGGTAAAACCCACTGTTGGGAGTACCAGGGGAACCTGGAGCAGCATCCCATTGGGGAAGCCTCCTGTTCCACCTTGACATTGCTCACCTGTCCTCAACATAGGGTCCTCCTCTGTCCCCTACACTTCCTGGATTGAGGAATGCCTATGGTGGTCATCAGTGCTTTCAGGGTAGATTTTGATGGGGGTGGGGCAGTGGGTTGGATCTCCAAGCTGGGACAGACCCTCATAGCTGGCTTAAGTGGTGAAGGTCAGAAACAGCAGAGATGGCCCCGGCCCTGGAAGGTCACTGAATCTTGAGCCAGGCTTTGGGCTTGTGCAGCTCCCCCCTCTCACCCCCTTTGCACGGTAAAACAAAGTTTACTCCGAGGAAGAAGGGAGTACCCATCTGACCTCTGAGTTACACTGGAATATCCACAGTAATAACAATCATATCTATGTAATCAAATCCTTGAATGTGCCAGGCATTGAGCCAAGAACTCTATATGTATCCTTCTACTTAATGCTCAGAGTGAACTTCATGAAAAACGAAGTCCAGAGTTTAAATGACTTGTCTGAGTCATAGAGCATGTCAGTAGAGAGAACAGGTTCAAGTGTTGCCAAAATGACTTCAGAGCTGGCCCTCTTAGCCATGACAGTGAACTTGAGCCAGGTCTGTGAATGACTAGATAGTCAATGTTACAAAAACAGAAAGCCAGAAACAGGTGTGAAGGTGTGATTTTATACGTATCTATATACAATTTGTATATAATAACTACCATTTCAAAGGATGGGGTATTACTGAAACCAACAGGCTACTGGGAAAATCAAATCAGTTTATATCACATGCTAAAACAAATCCCAGATGTTTGTAAGATTTATATGTAAACAGATACTCATAGATGTAGAATAATTTGATCTTTGGGTGCAGTGGCTCACGCCTGTAATCCCAGCACTGTGGAAGGCCAAGGTTTACAGATTGCTTGAGCTCAGGAGTTCAAGATCAACCTGGCAACATGGTGAAACCCCATCTCTACTAAAATTACAAAAAGCTAACCAGGTGTGGTGGCGTGTGCCTGTAGTTCCAGCTAATTGGGAGGCTTAGGCAAGAGAATCACTTGAGAAGCCAAGATCGCACCACTGCATTCCAGCCTGGGTGATAGACACCCCTACCCCCTAAAAAGAATTTGATCTTCACTCTGTAAGAGCATTCTAAACATATGCATAAAGACAAAAACCATGGGAGAAAAAAGATTGATGTTTTTAACTGAATAAAATTTTGAAAATTCCACAAGGCAAGAATACTTACACAGATTTGAAAAGTCTGATAATAGAATGGTCAAAATATTTGGAATATAGATGGCAAAGAGCCAAGAGCTCTTGTGAATTAATAAGAATAAAGATGAAAGGGTAAGGGATGTGAAAAGGCAGTCCAAAAATATGTGACTAATAAATGTATAAAAGTATTCACCTTTGCCAATAATAAAATACATTTGAATTAAAATAATCATTTCCTCTCTCACTGACGATCTGTTTTGTGCTGCTTTAACAAAATACCACAGACTAATTTATAAAGAACAGAAATTTATTTCTCACGATTCTGGAGGCTGGAAAGTCCAATATCAAGGTGCCAGCATCATCTATGGCAAAAGGGCAAGAGAACGCTCCTGAGAGAGAGAAGGGGACCAAACTCATGCTTTTATAAGAAAGTCACTCCACCATCACAAATCCACTCCTACTCCCACAATAACAGCATTAATCCATTTATGAGGGCAGAGCCCTCATGCCCCAATCGTCTCTTAAAGGTGCCACCTCTCAACACTGTTGCATTGAGAGTTGCATTGGGATTAGCCTTCCAACATACAAACTTTGGGGGACACATTCAAACCATAGCACTCACCAATAGTCCAACATTGAAAATACTCAGTATTGGTGAGTGTAGTTAGAAATGGGAGCTTTTAGGCTAAGAGAAAATCACTGGTACAACTACTCTGTTGGTGAGTAAAACATGATGTGGCCGGGCACAGTGGCTCACGCCTGTAACCCCAGCACTTTGGGAGGCTAAGGCAGGTGGATTACATGAGGCCAGGGGTTCGAGACCAGGCTGGGCAACATGGCAAAACCCTGTTTCTACTAAAAATACAAAAATTAGCCAGGCATTGTGGTGCACATCTGTAATTCTAGCTACTGAGGAGGCTAAGGCAGGAGAATGACTTGAACTTGGGAGGCAGAAGTTGCCGTGAGCCAAGGTCACACCACTGTACTCCAGCCTGAACAACAGACCAAGACTCTGTCTCAAAAAAACAAAAACAAAATGTATCAAAAGTCTTAAAACTACACCTGCCTCTGCTAGCAATTCTACTTCTACAGTTTTATCCTGAGAAAGTAATCATGGATGTATGCAACTATTTAGCAACCAGAATATACATTGCAATATTTTTTTTAATGACAAAATAAATTGAAAACAACCTAAATGTTTAATAATAAGTAACTGGTAAATTATGGGGGATCTACACAACAGAATAAATCCTCAACAACCACAAAATTTGACAGTGTAGATCTAGTCTTAATAACAAGAAATTTCTAATTTTATTCTTTAGATAAAGCACGTTACAAAATAGTGTAAAGTGTGACCTCATTTTGTAAAAAATATGTGAAAATAGATACAAATTTGCAAAGAAAAAATCTAGAAGATATTAAAATATCAATATAACTGGGAAGTGGGATTTCTGGTGATTTGTTTTTTATCTTTGCTTTTGTTTTTGTTTTGCTTATTGCTATTTTTCCTTTGAAACATCTCATTGGTCTATAAAAAACATACATAGACCAATCAAAACAATAGAGTGATTTTGCAAGATGCAGACATAGCAGTACTTACAGGGAAATTCACAACTTTATACAATGTTATCTTCAGAATGATAAGACAACCAACTTTATGTACTAATAAGACAACCAACTTTATGTACTAGAAAAGGAACAAAAATAAGCCAGAGGAAAATAATAAATATAATAAAGATGAAATATAATATAAAAATATAATAAAATAAATATAATAAAGATGAAATATAATAAAGACGAAAGCTGAAGCAAATAAATTAGAGGACAACAACAACAAAATAACTCAGTGGAATTTATAAATGAAACCAAGAGCTAGCTCCTTAAAAGGACTAATGAAATATATAAACTTCTGGCAAATCCAACCACGGGGAAAAAAAGAACTCATGAACAAAATGAGAAACAGGGCGTAACCACCGATACGAAAGAGATTAACGCAGATAAGGATGAACCAAGCACAGTTTCATGGTCATACATCAGAAACACCTTAATCTAAATGGATAATTTTGAACAAATCTATAAACTCCCACAGGCCTCGAAATATGCACCTCATTTGTGTGACAAAAATCAGCCATCAAGGGAGCCCAGGCAGAAGGAAGTCCTTCCATCAAAGTATTCTGAGAGTCAGCCTTCCTTCCTCATGACAAAATGAAAACTAAATAAATGAATAGCAAGGGAAACCTCTGCCAGTGGCTCCATGTCAAGATTGGCCTCAAATGTTTTTAAGGCAAGTCAGGGCTGCTGGGCGAGATGACATCATTTGACAAAGCCTGTGATTTTCTTCCAAGCCACAAACCAGCTGAACAGTTTCTGCCGGGCCTCTTAGGTCATGCATGGCCTCTTTCGCTTGGCGAGGCTTCACACCTTGGAGCGTGCTTTGAGGTGAAGCTTGTGTATGTAGTAACATTCAACTTCTGGTCAAGTGCCAGCCTTTAAAACCACACCTACTTCTCATGGATCCTGCTTTGAGGATCCTAGTAGAATGGGCTCCTTGGATAAATGGGCTTCATGCTTTGATGGCCATGAACCTGGGCCCTGAGTACCTTGTCATGTTTGTGGATAAAAGTGAAACCTGAAAGGTGTGGGTGTTTCCTTGTACGTTCTTTGTTCTGGCATTTTCTAACTTAATCTCTCTGTAAACATGAGCATATGTTCATAATCATCACTGAAGAGTAAGTCTTAAAGTAGGTCTTTTTAAATGTCTATTTACAGGAAACTATTGCAGACACCAAATCCCAGTGATGGTGATCAGATGTTACCTAAGTATGTAGACTACTGCCTACCAAGCTGTACTTGTTGGAAGAGAAAGAATAATAGGTCATAAACCATTTTTACGTAACAAAGACTAATTTCAACATGCCATACCCAGAAGGAAATCAAAGGGGAAACATAAGGATGTCAGGTTTAACCTCCTCCCCCAAAGCTCCATTAATTCCAGGGCATCTGAGTTAAGAATCTCATGTGTTATTCCATCCCCACATTTCAGCCTAACCAGGGGCACCTGCATGGATCCACAGGGTGTGGGAGCTGATAGAGACTCTAAGGATACTTCTGTGATGTATAGATCAGAAGACAGAAACCCACTCAACTCTTCAATGAATTAATACAAACCACCAACCTGGGAGTGCTTCCCACAGGCACTTTGCAGGCCTTAGGTTGATTGTTGGGTGTATTAGGGTTCTCCAGAGAAACAGAACTGATGGGGTGTGTGTGCATGCGTGTATGTGAGAGAGAAAAAATTTTTATAAGAAATCAGCTTACACGATTCTGGAGGCTGGCAGGTCCAAAACCTACAGGTTAGACTGGCAAGCCGGAGATCTAGGGAAGGTATGATGTTGCAGCTTGAGTCTGAAGACACGGTGAAGGCAGAATTCTGTCTTCTTCAGGGGCCCTCAGTCTGTTTTTCCTTAAGGCCTTCAACTAACTGAATAAGGCCCATCCCCATTATAGAGGGTAATCTGCTTTACTTAAAGTCTATTGATTTAAATGTTAATTTCATCTAAAAAATACTTTCACAGCAACATTCAGATTGGTGTTTGACTAAATATCTGGGTAATGCAGCCAAGCTGACACATAAAATGAACTGCCACTCTGAGCCAGACAGGTGCATGCAGATAGTGTGTAGGAAAGTGTTCTTGGAAACAGCATCTTAGGGGAGTGAGGGAAACAGGTCAGAAATGCGGTTGCAGCAGAGGCCTCAATTGATTCCACTGGGAGCTTGGAAGCTGGGTTGGCTCTTGTTCCAGTTGAATCAAGGCAGGGAGGCTGGGCCATTATCTCCCTGCATGGGCCATCACTAGATTAAGTCACGAGGACTTCATCACTGCCTAAAGGCTCCACCTCTTAATACTGTCACATTGGTGATTAGGTTTTGGTGTAACACATTATCACTAATCCCCTCATAAATGGGATTAGGGCCCTTATAAAAGGGCTTGAGGGATTGGGTTCATTTACTTCTATTCCACCATGTGAGGACACAGCTACAAAGTGCCATCTTGGAAGCAGAGAGCAGTCCTCACCAGACATTGAATCCACTGGCACCTTGATTTTGGACTTCCCAGTCTCCAGAACTGTGAGAAATAAATTCCTGTTCTTTCTAGGTTATCCAGTCTAAGGTAGTTTGTTATAGCAGCACAAATGGACAAAGACAGGGTGTCTGAATTGAGAGCTATGTTACCTGTTCTCACAGTACTCTGGGGCATGAGCTCCTCCAACATGAAGGAGGGTGTTTGCTGATGCACCACAGTTCCACTATGCAAACATCGTCTCATTTTATCCCTTCTAGAACGTTGTAAAGTGGGCATGATTATGCCCATTTTACAGACGAAGAAACCGAGGCTAAGACCAATGGAATAACTTGCAAAAGCTCACAGGGCTGGCAGAGCCAGGATTCAAATCCAAGCTTGATGGGCTCCAAATTAGTCCAAGCTGTTCAATAGCTCAGCTCCAAGATTTGGACCTTTGTTTTGGGTTTACCTGTAATAAGGATTCCCATGTGATGGATTTCTATTCTTCTCACTGGTTGGACGGGGGGTACCATGTTTGGCAGCTGGGTTTAGGGACACATACAGCTAATACTTCACAGCTATTGTTTCAGTTAATCCCTCCAAGGGCTCTGTGGGGTAGAAACTATTATTAACACTAGTTGACAGGTGAGAAAACCGCAGCATAGAGAGGTTAAATAATTTGCCCAGACTGTTACTGCTGTTAAGTGTTAGAATCAGACTTTGAATCTAGACCAGCTGAATTCAGACTCTGGGCTTTGAACCTGTAAACTCTACTGGCTGCCTCAGATGAAGGATTATAGGTACTCAGTGGGGAGAGAGTGGAAGGGGCTGGAAGATGCAGGGAAGTCTTCCTGGGGGAAGTGTCACTTAATCAAAAAAGTAACCGCTGAGATGCCGGGTGTGGGGGCTCACACCTGTGATCCCAGCACTTTGGGAGGCCGAGGTGGGCAGATCACGAGGTCGGGAGATCAAGACCATCCCGGCTAACATGGTGAAACCCTGTCTTTACCGAAAATACAAAAAATTAGCCAGGCGTGGTGGTGGGTGCCTGTAGTCCCAGCTACTCGGGAGGCTGAGGCAGGAGAATGGCATGAACCCAGGAGGCGGAGCTTGCAGTGAGCTGAGGTCGTGCCACTGCACTCCAGCCTGGGCGACAGAGCTAGACTCCATCTCAAAAAAAAAAAAAAACCGTTGAGAAGGATTGAGTGTCTCTTTGATTCAGGCTCTGCATGTTGGCTAGGACGTGATGGGGAGGGAGAACTGGAGAGAGTGTTATGGATGATCGTACTGCAGAAGCAAAGGCAGGGAGGTGACACTTGAATATACAGTGCACTGGGTACGACGAGAAAAGCAAGCCAGTGGGTGTAGCAGGCACATGGCTGTCCCAAGAACATGGCAATGCACCTGAGAAAGCACTTGGAAAAGCGCCCGAGCTTCTCTCCCCAGCATGTCCATCACTGCTCATTCCCTAGCCTTGGAAGAGAGGAGGAATGTTTTCTCCTCCTTAGCTCCTTCCTGGCCACTGACATCTGCCACACTGACCCATACCAAAGCAATTGCATGCTCCATTCTAGCCTCCTTGGCAGTACCTTTGGGCTTCATGGCTGCTTTCACTGAGTCCTTCACTTGGGTGAGCAGACAGGAAACAATCCGGGCCAGAGAGCTCTGTGCTCCTCAACTGACCAAGTTCCACTACAAAGGTTTCCTCTGAGCCTGGGACCTGCCCTGGAGGCCCTCCAATGTCCCTGTATGTATGTCAGGGCAGAAGATACAATTGTTCTGAACCCTGGGGGCTATCTCCAGATGATGCAGCCAAATGTATGTTTACCCCAATCCCCTCCCCCAGGGCTTCTCATGGCCTGTGTCCTGGGGTCTACAGATAGGCCATAGAGTTGGTGGCTCCTGGAGAAGGAGGCTTTTGACGGGAAGGGCGAGATTTAAATTGATAAGAGAAGAAATAAAAGAACAGAGAACAAAGTGAGCAATGGATCTATGTGGGCCAACAATCAGTCATTTATTCAATCAACAAACACTTCTTGAGTACCCACTGAGGCCAGACAATTTTACAGGAAGGAAAGCATGTCAGCTTGGCTCCAAGGGGTGGCAAAATAATGCTAGAGCTATCTTGCAGGATCTTTCTTCCCCAGGCCCAAAAGTGACCTCATGCTGTTCAACTCCTCCTTTTGGATTCCCTGTCTCTGTCAATGACACCACCAGACACCTAACTGCTCAAGCTGGAAAACTGGGCAATATCTCTGATTTCTCTCTCCCTCACGGCCCACATTCAGTCATCGACCCCTCCCATTGAGCTGCCCTCTGATGGCTTTCAGATCTGGCTGCTGTTCTCCACTCCCCTGCCTCAACTGTGGGCCCATTAGCTCTGGCCTGGACCTCTATAGTATCTGTGCTTTCACTCTCCCCTCCCTTCTGAACATTCTCTGCACCATGACCAGAGGCGTCAACTGAAAGCAAGTTTCACAGTGCTGTTTCTAGGCTTAAAATCCTTCACTGCTTCCCCTCCTGCCCCAAGGACAGTGTCCAAAGTCCTGTGCTATGGACCGAATTGTGTCTCTCCCCAGAACTTATATGTTGAAGTCCAAACCCCAGTGTGACTATTTGGAGATAGGGTTTTAAGAAGTAATAAAGGTTTAATGAGCTTGTATGTGTAGAGTCCTGATCTGATGGGATCAGTGTCCTTAGAAGAGGAAGAGGAGGAGACACCAGAGAGCTCACTCTCTGCCATGTGAGGACACAGCCAGAAGGCGGCCGTATATCAGCCAGGAAGAGAGTCCTCACTAAAATCTGAATTGGTTGGAACCTTGATCCTAGACTTCCTAGTTTCCAGAACTGTGAGAAAATGCATTTCTATTGTTTAAGCTTCCCAATGTGAGATATTTTGTTAGTGTGGCTGAGCCGACTAATGCACCCTGCAGGGTCTGTCCCCTGCCTATTCTATCTAGCTCATTTCTCTCCATTTTCAGGCTATCACAGAGCTGCTTTTCCTGGAAAGCTTCCCTGGCCCCTTCTAGGAAATGCCGTTAATGTCTGTGCCACCTCTTGGCACTCCTGCCT